>NC_050074.1:84815607-85118638 GCF_009764565.3 Dermochelys coriacea | reverse complement strand
AACAAAGCTTATCTGGTTCATGGGTTTAATCAGTCTCACTTTCATCTAGTTATATTTGAAAAACTGGTGAGAGATCCCTGTAAATGCCTGGAGCCCAGACTAGATCACTCTAGCCTCCAATATCCCATAGATCACCATTTGCCCTCAGGGAGAGTCATCATTTCCAGGGTGTGGGGAACTAAGGGCCATGATCATTTCCCATCCATGCTTTGCTGTGGAGAAAGGGATGAGGGGCTAGAGAATCAGGAGGCGGGAGTTAGCTTTGTTCAATCGATTTGGAGATGCCCCCAGCCAACGTTTCTACACCTGCTTTTCTAGAGCCTTAAGTGTCATGACAATATATATAAATGATGCTGTCTAGTTCTTAGGCCTACATCATGCCTGCTTAATTTTTTTTCTATTATTTACTTATAGGGTGCCTGTCTTTATGATTTAACTTTTCACAGAGAAGTCTGCTCTTTTTCCTTAAAAAAAAAAAATAAGAGTGAGAAAAAAAGAGAAACAAATAATCAGTGCCAGCAGCCCAGCCACATCTGAGAAACCCTACAGTAACAAGCCAGCCTGGGCAAATGTCTTGGAGGAAACAGAATTGTCAGAAAGGAGCCAGTTTCAGTTTTAACTCCCCAGAATGGATTGTTATCAATAACAGTGAACAAAAAAAAGTCTTAAAAATGATGAAAAATCGCTTGAGTGATCACTTAAACAGAGGCAACTATCTTCTTGGCAGATTTACATTCAGCATTGATAACTGTTAGGGGGTCCAATGAGAGTTAATGTCTTAGGCTTTGAAGTGAGGCTGAGGTACTAGTTAGGTTTAGTGTTTTCTGTAGGCTTTTCCTTTAAGTAAAATAATTGGATGGTTTGGTCCATTCTCTGTTGTACAGAGAATCCATAATTGCAACATTTGGAACTGAGTTCTGATTCAAATTTCAAATTTTTCTCCCCCTTCCCTCCTAGCAGCAACAGGAAAAGGTGAGATTTATCTTTAAAATAAATTGATTTTGCTGTCAGCCACTTGTTCCCCTAGCACTGAGATAAAGAGACAAGGCGAAGAAGAAAGGATAAAATAGACAATCTCACATCTTATGAGCTAAAGCACCAGGGCAAAATGGAGTTGGGATAAGGATGAATTGAGGTTAGAATGGCTGTAATGGTTTGTAATTTTGCAACTTTTTTGATTTGAAGACAGATGTGTGGATTGTTTTAATTGAATATACTTAGTGAAAGTAGGTGTTGATTTTTTCTGGATGTAAATAACAATCTCTAAATCTTCCTTTTCTTGAACTTTTGTCCTATGTCTTGTCTTCTGTGTGTTTGTATTCTCTTTTTTAGATTATTAAGTCTTTTGGGCATGAGGTGTGACTTATTTATAGCCCTGAGGCTATGAACACTTAAGCATGTGCTTAACTTGACACACATGAATAGTCCTGCTGACTTCTTTACTTGCATGCACAAGGTTAATGAATGCAGAAGTGTTTTTAGGATCAGGACCAAAGTTTGTAAAGCACTGACACTTTGTATATGTTTGAGTAAGAATTAACGTTCTTTAGTATTATCTCCTTCTTGTAACATCATACTCATTTCCACAGCTACAAGTTGTGTTGTTACAAACACAGCATGGAACGGAGGCAGGAGCAAATAAATCTTAACAAAGAAAAGATTCTATTAGCAAGCCTATGTACTTCAGTAATAAAGAAGGAGGTGAAGAAACACAAAATGCAGCACGTTTTGGGAGCAGAATTACCTCCTGAAGAGAATGAGATTTTAAAAGTCTCCCATGTGAAGTCAGCTGCTCTTTAAGATTAAGTATAGCTGATAAAAAAAAAATTTGCAAAGAGTCATGAAGCAATAGGGGCAAAGAAAAGGTGATGAATGATTTATAGGGACTGTTGGTTGGAGGTGGAGCTTTTCATGTTTGTTACTAGTTCTTGTTTAGAGGAGGCTGGAGGATTGGAATGCTCAGGTGATGATGATGCCATCCAGAAATCACTGTTTCCTGTGTGGATCCAATTGGTCTGATTCCGTTACCCTGCATCTTGTCTCATCATTTACACTACTGTAAAGTGGATGTAAATCACTACCCCATTAGAATAGTGAGTAAGTTACCCCCACTTTGCACTAGTAATAGCGCAGGGTACAGAGGAAGGGGGAATCAGGTTCTGCAAGTCACCATCACTTGTTGGCTATGTGGTGGGTAATCAGAGCTGCCAGTCAGGTACCTTTCATGAGCACTAAATTCACTTTAAAAAGAAAAGCTTTACCATAGGAAGAGTGAATACATCACCTGAGGCAAAGCCCACTGGCTGTGTTTATTTACTTGCATTCTTGTTGGGTCTTTCCCATCTGTCTGCACATTCTATGCAGACCCCTGGCCAATGAGGACATCATGTAAGAGTGGATCGACAACTCTGGCGCAAATGTGTGATGTGTTTGTCAAAGCTTGCTCTGTAGAAAGGAGAGAGGGTAAAAATAGAGAAGGAATTTCTTGAAACATTGTGACTGGATAAGTTATTTTAAAGGTGGTAGGATGGAGGTCTGGGGCCAAAGTCTGAGTTGTGGTGAGAGCTTAGCTTTTTACTTTGCTATGTTTAATGTTCTTGATCAATGTTAAACACAGTTTCACAGCTTGGGCCTCACAGTCTTTCTTCATCCATCTGCCTGAAAACGAACCCCTCGTTGGCAAATACAGAACTTCCTGCAAGATGTGCTGTGCGGAGGTCTGAACTCTTACACCAGAAGAGAGAGATGTTTTATGTGACTCACTGTTTGGAGCAATGGAATTCTCTTAATGTCATCCAGCTTTATTTAACTAGATGACATGCTCCCAAATAGAGCACAATTATCAAAGAATCACATGGCTATCAAGAGGCCTGGGGATGGAGAGGTTTCCCAGCTGCCCCTATAAGTTGTTATTGTCTTCAAAGAACCCTTAAAACTCATTATGGGGGCACTTACTCAGATTTTTGGTTTGGGTGGTGAATTTAGGTTGAATTTAGCGAGGAGTGGGATTGATAATGTTCCTGCTTCCCCTGCTGTTAGTATCCTTGGACGTCATCTCCCTTTGATGTCTAATCTTGTACCTTTCACCACCATGATAGTCACTTTTAAAATAAAACATGCTTCAAGTCCTTAATTCATCCTTTCTGGTGTTGGCAATGCCTGCTCTCACTGGCCACTAAGAGGTGCTGCTTCCAGAAATGACATCTGATGGATTTTGGCCCAGCTCCTCAAAGGTATTTAGCTGCCTGTTTCTAATGCCTTTGGGGATCTGGGCCTTAACTTTCTGTTTCCTTTTGTCTCCCTTTGATCACTCTTCCCATCCCCTTTCGCTTTCCTGCATTCTCCTGTATATCTAGCTGGTCTATGGTCCTCCTTATGTGTATTGTACAACTCCTTGCACAATGGGGCCCCAATCCTGGATACAAACCTTGAACAGTAATAATGAAGGTAAAGGTGCATTCTTATTGCTGTTATTAGAGATTTTAAGCAAGACAGTAGCCAAAAAATGTTCAGAATGTTGGACTTGCTGTTTTCCTATCAGGGAGATAACATTTCACTGCAGAAATAAAAAGCATCTGAAATAGCCACTTGTTCCATGGTTATTGGCAGAGGGGCGGAGAGGGTAGGCACAGCGTGGTGTCTCAAGGTGTATGCAGACATGGGGAGTGACATTCCTCTTGGCACCCAGGATGAGCAGTCCTTTGGGCTTGGAGATGTCGTGACTGACAGAGAAAGCTGACATTAGAAATGGCTGGTTCTGGGCCTTGGAGCCAAAACTGCATTCCAGTTCCCCAGTGAATAAAAACTGGAGCACACATGCACCTTCTCCTTAAATGGAATAAAAGACCAGACACTGCAGCTCTGTTGCTAAACAGCCACCAAGCACGTCTTTATTCCTCATGCTGACAAAACCATGTTTTCCTTCCAGAACCTTCAGGAGGAGGGGCAGGGAACTGGAACAAACACAGGGCTCTCTGTCCACAGACTCCTCCTCTATAGTCAATATACTGGCAACTTCTCCTTCACTGGGCACTGCAGGGCTGGGGGGTAGAGGGACGTGAATCAATACAGGGAGTAGGCAGGTATTTTTTAGGCATTCATACAGACAGATGACACATGCATATAAGAAAATAGACAAGTAACTGTATCAGAGCCAGGAAACATTGTTAAAGCCACATTGTTCTGCATGCAGCAGCCTTGAAATCTCTCACCATTTCCTCTTTCCTCTCACCCCTTCAGTTTCAAGCTTCAGTGTGGGTGAGCTCCCAAACTCACTGGACCTGATTGAAGACCGGCTTGGTGAAGTGGACCGGAAGAGACGCCATGCCAAGAAGGATGACTACAACATTGAGGTCTTGCTGGCAGTGGACGATTCAGTTGTGCGGTTCCATGGGAAGGAACACGTCCAGAATTATGTCCTCACACTCATGAACATAGTGAGGTTTTCTTTTCTTTTGTTGTTTATAAAGCACTGCTCCTAAAAGTGATGTGGGAGGTTGTAGAGATTGAGTGGAGGCAAATAGAAATTGGTAGTGATAATTACTATGCAAAGCATTGCTATGTTTACATATGCAAAGTGTATGATTTCATATAGTGGCAATTCTATAGCCAGTTTATTCACTAGCAGTTTGGCTGAGTTCTGAATAAGAATAAGTCAAGTAATCCAGGTATATTTTGGTGTGCCTTTGGAAGAGAGATGGATTTGCCTGATGAAGGCTGTTGGTTCTCCTTTCTGGACTTCGAAGAGGAATATTCACACTGGGGTCAGACAGGAGACAGAAGGGGCCTGTGTACAAAAGACAGTTTTATTTTTAGTGTAATTTCCCCCTCTTTCTTGGATATTTTGATCAGAGTTGAGGGTGCCCTCCTAGTTTGGTCCTGTCGTGAAGCCCTTACCCCCTGTTTTGCCATCACAGTCTTCTGACACAAAACTTACTGTGATGTCCCAAATCTATTGTTCTGAAAAACAAGTCTTAAGAAGTGTTGTCTTTGACAGTTACCAAATATAGTAGCTGAAATGATGAAAAGTGGATATGCGGTACAAATGGTTTTCTACTCATCTCTGTGACTGTCTCAACCACTGCAAAATGGCATACTACTGGGGCATGGATCAGTGTTCATGTTGCACTCCCTGTCAGTACTCAGCCTGGGCCAGGGAAGCCATAGATTCAACCAGCAGACCAAACTCAGTGATGAATCCTGGTCACGTGCCAGCTGTGGCATGTTGCACATACGCTAAAAAGACTGTATAGTGTCCTCCGTAATGTTACTGGTCTGTATTGATTGGTGGTTGTGGTTTTTTTAATTCATCGTAACCCAGTTGTGCTGTTGCACCATCAAGCTGTGTATGTGCATTGTCACTGCAGAGTGTCTCAAAATGGCTTCCTAATCGGTGCCTCTTTTGTTCCTGGGAGTCCCAGGAAGGGGAAGTAGGCAGTGTTTGTTGCTATCTGACTGGTGTTTAAGTGTCTCACTCAGTTGTTTTATTTAAGGGGTGAAGATTTTTTCTTCTCTTCCCCATATGTGAGCCTAGATCTGAAAGACAGCTTTGGAGTTGCAGTATATGAGAGAGGGAGCTAAGCAAGCCCATTAAATACCATCAGCAGTAAAAGAGGGAAAGGGATGGAGTGCAGATAAGGCATAGTTATGGGAGAGAACTCAAGTGAACTATCCCTCTGCTGTAGTAGTTCCCAACCTTTTCTCTGCCATGACACATTCTGATACCTTTAATTATTTTGAGGCACACAGCAATATTGTCTCCAAATGAACCCACCCTCTTATCATCTCGGTTTAAGTTGTTTACCACCCTTGCCATTCACAGTGTGTACAATACAGTTAATGATGTTAAAGTCTAACATCATTAGCTGTATTGTACAGACCGTGACAAATATTTTCAGTCGACTCACACATCCACATCAACAAGATGTCAAATGAAAAAATAATTGTTTTATTATATGATGAACAACAAATAATACAAAAGTTGTACCAATCAAGAAACATCAACTAATGATATTATTATGTATCAAGACTTACGGTATTACCTTTTCATCTTTGAGCCTCTTCTTTTGTATGGCTTTGGAAGTGAGCAACATCAAAAGCCAAACTCCAGAGATTTCAAGTCTCGCACCACCTGACACAGAATGGAACTCTGAAATGCTCCCCTGATTTCGATGCACACTGTGATTCACAGTCTGTGATGAATGACAACAAATTATATACAAAAATTAAAAATAAATAACGAAAAACTTTGAACGAGACACCTGAGCTTGTCTTGAGGCGCAGAGTCATTTAACCCTGGGAAGGAAATGTTATCAGTGCCACTTGGAGCTTGTGCTTCACTGACCTCAACTGCTCTCTTTGGTGGTTGTTGATATAAGTCAGGCTTGAAAAACATAACTTGCACAGGTTGAAAAGGACAACAGAATGGAGATACTATGGTCAGAGATTACAAGATATTCACCTCCCACCTTCAACCAGAAAGAGTCCCACGGCGTATCATCAAGCTTTATTTTCAAAATGTGGTCCATCCTTAATTCAGCAAGCTGACCTTGAGCAGTTATTGTAACATTCTTAGCACTTTGCATTGCAGAAGAACTGTAAGGATCTCGGACCAGTCAACATTTTCTCTATTAATTGAAAGAAAATATGAACTGAATTTTAATTCCAAACTTTCCAAATGACATTGACCAAAATACTGCCAGCAGGATCTGCTGCATTTGCCAAGGGGAACACTTCTATTGTTCCTTTTGCTACTTTTTCATGCCAGAGGGCCAACTTAGACCTAAACCCATGCAGTTTATCCATGTTGGAGGGAAGATGCTCATATCTACCTTCATTTTCCTGTTCAGCTCATTGAGGTGGCAGAATATATCAGCCAGGTAGGCAAGCTTTGCACACCATGGCACATAAGCGATCAAGTCCATGTACCATGATTTCTCCGAAATTAGGACCATTATGATCTCCTCTCTCAGCTCAGACAAGCGTGAGAGAACTTTTCCATGGGAAAGCCAGTGTACTTCAGTGTAGAAAAGTAAACTCTGATGCTCAGCTTCTGTTTCCTTACACAGCAAGGAGAAAATGCATGATATTAAGGCCTGAAATTTTATAAAGTTCATTATTTTTACTGCTCCATCTAACACTGAAGACATTTCTTCTGGCAGTGTTTTGGTGACAAGCACTTCATGATGCAGGAAACAGTGCGTCACCAACACATCTGGGTTTTGTTCCCTGACCTTGCTTACAAACCCCTTCACTTTGCCAGTCATGCAGGTTGCCCCACTGGAGCAAACACTGATATAATTTTTCCAGTGAAGTTCTCCTTCCCCAAGGTAGGCTGTTGTCACACTGAATGTATCCCCTCCAGTCATGTGACCTGGCAGTTCTTTGCAAAATAAATTTTTTTTTGATACTATCTCTGTCAACGTACCTTACGTTAGCCAAGAGTTGAGCATGGCCACTGATACCTGTTGATTCGTCAAGCTGCAATGCAAATTTTCCACTTGATTTTAATTTTTCTTTGAGCACCATCTCAATATCACCTGATGTCATCAATGCGGCGACTTACATTGTTATCTGAAAGGGGCATTTTTTCAATTTCCTTGACTGCATGTGCACCTAACATTACTCTCATGATTTCTTTGCATGCTGGTAAAATTAACGTCTCTGCGATTGTATATGGCTTTTTTGCCTTTGCTACAAGCTCAGCAGCCATGTAGCTTGCTTCCAGTGCTTTGTCAGAAACAGTTGCATAGTCTATCATCAGTCATTCTTGCTTCTCATTCTGGTCCCTCAAATGTGTAAAACAAAGTGTGTCCTTCTTGGCAAGGGATGAATGTTTGCTTGTAAGGTGTCATTTTAACTTATTTGTTCCCGTGGCATTGTTTGAGGGTTTCTCCCTGCACATGAGACAATGTGGAAGAGTGTAAGATGGTTCCCTATATTGAGGTTAGCTCTCACAGAAGTGTCGGTTCACCACTTTCACTTTCATAGTTTTAGGTTCAACTTTATCACTGCAAGTAGATGTGAAATCGCTAAAAGCTTTTTTCTTTAAATATTTGTCCATTTTGGGGTCATAAATTCAAAATTCACCACTGTAACTTTTGAGATTTGTAAGATTTGAAAAATGCATTAGCCTCCCGTTATGTCAGGTTCATATAAGCATAGCGTAATGTGGCATATATCATAGGCCACTGTAAATTTTGTCTCATGAATATTTATGAGCCAATCCAGAATGAGGCTAGTAGGGATAAAATCAAAACAACCAAAGCAGCTAACGTTAGATTGTGACCTGTCTTTTGTGCCAGAATTAACATTTTCAACAGTGGAAACCAACGTTAAAGCTTAATATAAGAATTCTGGACAAACGCATGCTCTGGAAAAAGTGATACATACTTGAGAATAATATTTTGGGATGACAAACAATTAATAATTAGTCATTTCTTCTCATTCCCAAAATAGTCTTCCCAAGTGTGTGTAACTTTCTCCACCATTTTAAAATGCAATGTAATTAATTATCATGCAATCCCAGGTCCGGCTCGTTCTGGCTTTTATCCCGAGTCAAATGTAAATATAAAACTTAGGCTTGACTTACATGTTTTTTTGTGTGCATCATCATCAAAGGCCCATTGCAGTGCATTGCATTCATCAGGGCATGTCATCTTTGTTTACTGTTTATCCCTCTTAACCTCACTTTGGGGAATGGAAGGTGATGCATGCATAATATTTGAAAGGGGCCTCGTCCCGCAGAGGAAAAGTACAGAATGCGATCTGGCTCCGACACTAATTAAAATAAAAGGGAAGGAATCTGGCTCCGACACTAATTAAAATAAAAGGGAAGGGTTTTTTTTGTTCTCACATGTAGTTTTTCAGAAAATTCTGGGGCACACCTGTTTGAGTCTGATGGCACACTGGTTGGGAAACACTCCTCTACTGACACTGTCCTCTTTGAAGGGAGATATTAGCAAGAATGGTGTTGCTTTCTCTGCAAGTATATAAACAATTCATGGTTTTGCAGAACTCTTGACAGGCTGGAGCTGGGCGTTTATGACCTAAACAAAAAACTCTGTATGAAAATCCCTGCAGAGGCTTTGTGGATGATGGCTGCTGTCCAGAACACCCATGTGAGTGAGAGGCACTGAAGTTGGGTGGGTGGGTTGGGAGAAGGGGAGAGAACAAAAGTGTGGGGTTCATTCTCATCGTCAGCAAAGACAGACCAAGAATGTCCAGTTTATTTTGGATGTTCCCAAGAGGGATGGAGAGAGAGAAATGTCACCTCCTTCTGCACCTCCCTGAAAACTGTCCCCCAAAGCCCAGAAAATGCTGTGAAAGCTGTTCTTCCAAAGTGAACAGAGAAGGGTCTATTGCATTTAGTTTTTTTTAATTAATGCTTCATGTTGACAAAGGATAAAATTTTCAGAGGCTCCTATGTCACTTAGGTGCTTTCGAAAATTGTGCTCAGAGAGCAGCTATTCATGACGAAAGTCAGGAGCTTCTCCCTCATTTCAAAGCTCCCCTTTGGCAATCCTCAGCTCCTCTCTATTAGTTCTGAGTAGCCTCTCCTGGTTTTTCCAGAACCCTACTCCAGAACTTCTCTCCTACTGACCTGTAGGAGTTATCCTTTAACCATTTATTAACAAAAAAAAAAAAAAAAAGCAAAATGTGCATATTCCCAAAGAGCTCGTTGACCTGGAAGACCAGTATTTATTTTACTGCTAATCGTTCTAAGCATTTGCACTGTTGAGCATTTGACACTGAAATAGCTGCAAATACGAGCAGTCTTCACAAAGGTCTTTCTCTCTCTCTCTCTCCCTCCTCCTCCCTCAGTCTTCATTTCCCTTCCTTATTCCCTCCTTGGCTCAATGTCTCATGCCAGGACAGAGTAGATGCAGTGTCTGTGTACCAGATGGGGCCTGAAGAGAAATTCCTTCTAACCCTGTTGTCTTTCCTGCTTTCTCGTTCGCTGCTTTGGTGTCTGGAAGCTAGAGATGTGGATTCTGTGCTCAAAGCCCTATTTCTCATAATTGAGATGTTCCCACGTGATGTCAGGTGGGCCAGCTGAGATATACTGAGTGGTAACTTCTGTACAGTTGGAAACTGGAGAATGAAAACAGCTATTCTTTTTTTCATGCATTTTCCCCTCCTTCCTGTTTCAATTCTTTTCTGCAGGGTCATGGGAAGTGTTATGCAGGCATGACCAGCTCTGAAGTGACAAATCCGTGAAAAGTTTTTAAAATGTAGAAACCAAAACAGCATTAACTCGCATTGCTGCCGCTATGGTGCCAATCAGGCTGGAGGTACATTATCAGTGTGAGATGTAAGGATTTACTTGTATGTCTCCCATTAATGTCAGTGTGAGTCAATCAACTAGCTAAATTCCTAACACACCTGCTAGCTATTTACCTCCTGAAGTCTGAATGTTAAGGCATATTGGTGTAACAATAAAGAAATAGAAATGCTTCATGGTAATTATTTTCTGTTCATTGCAATAAACATAGTTCTGACATTGAGAGATTACCGTGAACCTGCTGTACTGTGCAGTTTCTTAAGCATTTCTAAATGGCATTATCATCCTCCATTGCTATCTTGCATTAGTATTTAACACTGTTGCCATCCCCAAATATACAAATGGGTTTAAAATTACAGAGAGGTTTAAATTTTAAAACAAAGTATATGAAAATTTTAATTCTTGTGCATTCTCCTGATTTATTTATTAACCACCAAGGATTTGTTCAATGCTGCACAAGCCACAAAGAAATACGAGGCTCCTGCCCCCAGAGTTTAGAGGGTAAATAGTCCGACAAAGATAAAACTCAAAAATTTACTAAGAGCCCTTCAGCATGGTGGTAATTTAGGCCCTGATCCTGCAAATCCTTATGTACTTATTTAGCTTTACGCATGTGAATAATCCCATTGAGTTCAGTTTAGACTACTTGCATATGCAAAGAATGTGGGTAAATATCTGCAGGATCAGGGCCGTGGAGTGTTCACTATTATATCATTTTACTCTGTGTTTGTTTTTCTTTCAGTAAAGGTTTGGGGCTATGTTTTACAGGTATGGTGTAGCATTATGAGCTTTATAGGGGAAATGAGTTTTTCAGAAAGAGACTTGAATAAAGAGAACGCTAAGTATGAGGTGTACTGGACTAGAAAGGGTATTCCAGGCATGTGGGGGAGGGGAACATGGAAATAGGTAGAAGATGAGAGTGAGAGAGAGAAGGAAGCTAACAAAACGGTGAAGCAGAGTGGTGAAAATCCAGTTCCTTTGTTACTTACCTGCCAGAACCTGAGATTGGGATTCCATCTCTCCCCAGCAGCAGTTGATGACAGAGCTGGGAGTTGCTTGAGAAGGCTGGGTATCTGTGTTGCCTTCAGCTGTTGCAGAGGAAATCTTGAATCTTGATCATGGAAATTGATAGATTCAGCATATGTGGGAAGATCCGATTTCCAGATAATTCATGTAAGGTGTAATTGCCCATTCAAAGATCCTGTAACTGACCAGGGACTTTACATTGCTTACTACACTTTTATGAGAGCTCTGCATTTCAACTTTAAGCTAACAACATCCAGGTTTGCCTGAAAGTCCACATGCTTCTCACTGGATTTAAAGTGAGGATTCTATAATGAGATCTTCTTAAGCAACTCCCAAAGAGACCAGCAGAAGATGTTTACTTGTTCTTTAACAAAAGGTCAGATGGCTTTTAACTACTGCAAACACTGGAGCTACTTTAAAGTGGTGTCTTGAGAGGTTTGCTTAGTGGAGATGGAATCCTCAGGGCAGCTTTCACGATATTTTAAAATAACATTTTCAGTTAAAATGATCATTTTAGTTGGCTGAGTGCACTTCTCTTCCTGAAGAGACATCAATGAATGTCAGAGCCTGGATGAGACTAAAATATTTTTAATATTTCCCTGAAATCTTAAAAGCCAATTTATCAGGGGGCCCTTGATTTTGGCTCCATTTGTGTGCTCAGTCATGGTAACAATTCTTTTGCGCTGTCACATCTGTAAAACACAGTTTGCCTGTGCAAATGGGCTTCATGTGCCTAAATCCTGTCATTTGCATGCACAAGAATTGTAAATGCAAGTAAGTCTCTTATCTGTTCATGAACAGAGGTTGGGGTGAGGCCCCTTCGAAAATTTGCCCCGTTGATTTGTTTATTAAATTGTTCTGAAATCAGGCAGGGAAGGGGTTACATGCTCTGACACTGGTCTCTCCCCACACTGCTGGTGTCACAGATGATGTCATTTTTTCAGCTTGGGGGACAGCATGGGAAGCTCAGAATTGTCAGTTTTAATCAAAAGCTTTATTTTCAAACACATTTCATGGTTTATACGCAGCAGGGAGTGCTTTTCACTTTGTGAATGTTCAGGATGCTATGCCGAGTGAAAGAGGGACAGCTGTCTTTTCAAATAAAGGGCCCGTTTGTGAGTTTAATGAGTTTAAAAGAAAAGATCAATAAAAGGGGAAAACATGACCCCATTGGGTAATATGCAAAATGAATAGTTTACCAAAGCATTTCCCTCCAAGGAGGCCTTTTTCTTTCCTTTCCCTGCCATGTCATGATGTCACAAAGGGCTACAGGATGGGGGGAGGGATAGCTTAGTGGTTTGAGTATTGGCCTGCTAAACTCAGGGTTGTGAGTTCAATCCTTGAGGGGGCCATTTAGGGATCTGGGACAAAAATTGGGGATTGGTCCTGCTTTGAGCAGGGGGTTGGACTAGATGATCTCCTGAGGTCCCTTCCAACCCTGATATTCTATGATCTATGTCTACGGGGGGGGGAAGGTGTCTTGGTATGGAGTTTTCCACATCATCCCCACTTCAGATTGACTGACTTGCTTCCATTTTACCTACTGCTGCAGTAATTCCCTAAAGTACCGAATTCAGCAGAAAAAGGTTTTAAAATGCACTTGGTGAGCCAAAAGTGTGCCGTGAGAATTACACAGTATAGCCATAGTGAGAAGACAGGTTACAGCACTGACGAGACTGTCCTGGCACTGCAGAGGGAACACAAGAGTGTGCTGGACGGTAACATTCCTCTATTATAGTTCTCTGTTTTTCCTTTTTTTAACTGAAAACATGTTAGTGGAATGTGCACTTCAGCTGCATAGCCTGTGCTTTGTGGTCTGGAGGACACAGGGGAGAGGAGGATGCTTGGGGGTTCGTTGGGAAGGAGTGCACAAGAGGACGATGCCAGCATCTATAAATCACAGCCTGACCGAGACCACACAACTGAGTACTAATCCCATTAGTTCAAGGCAAGGCTAAAGAGGAGCGGCTTGGCTGGTGTGCCATCAGGACTGTAACAAGGGAGGATTTAACGAGCTGGTAGCTCAGCCATGGCAAGGCTGGAGTGCGGTATGACTAACTAGAAAGAGTGAAGCAGGCTCAAATGAGAGCCAAGACTCCTGGAGTTTTAAAATCTAAATATATCCTAGGTAAAAGGGTTGGATGAGCAATGAATTCAGAAGCTCATCAAGAGATGTTTGCAAACTTTAGAATCATCACAGCTCTTGCGAGGGTGTAACCCCAAGAATCTCAAGGTATTTTATGCCAGTGGAGGGCTGGGCCATTTATTCTGGGTGTTTGTTAGCGATTTCTACCCACTGGTGCTTTTAAACTGAGATGCAGGAGCTAACTTGCCACAAATATTTTGAAAAAGTATTGCCACATGTCTACTCAACCCTTGTGTAATGGAGGTGTATTCAGATGTAAACCATCTTTAGTTTTTGCCCAGATCCTGATTCTGAAAGTTCATAGGCTAAGAAGTATTTCTTGTAACATATAAACAGAATTACATTTATTTATACCAGCAATTCCCAGCTCCGGATCAGGGCTCTTTCAGCCCACTGCAGGGTCAGAGGCCTCTCCACCACTGCTTTTGCCCCTTCACAGTAGTTAGCTATTCTCAGCCATTGAAGAGCACCCCTCCCCTTTGTGCTTCTGTCCCTTATGCAGAGTCTTTGGGCCAGTGCAGTTTGTCAGGCGCTTGGCACTGTAGTGTTAACCATGTTCATCTCCTTTACTGACGGACACTACTGTGGCTGAATGCATCAGGAAACTGTCACCCCAAATGCCATCATTCACAGATTGCTAATTTGTTGCCACTGATCTGTGACTCTGAGATAACATCCATGACCTCTGGGCAAGCTCAGTTCCATATTGCAACCCAGTCAGGTCTTTGAGGCACCAGTGGTCTACCAAGAAGAGAAATGCCCCTAAGACCTTTCCCACCAGAGGTCACGCTTGGTTAACAACCTGCACTATGAAGAAAGAGACGCTACCCTTTTAACACACTGTCAGAAGGCTAATTGAGCTGTTGCTGTGAACAACTGAGTACCGTAAGAAAGATGGGACTTCTGCCCTGAGGAGCTCACACTGGGGGAACTTGAGGTTTGTATCTGGATGCTGCAGTCAGGAGCATGGCATGGGAGTTTCTGCAGGGTTTTGTGAGAGCTGTATGGTTGTGTCCTTCTGTGGCAGTGCATCAGAAGTATGTGTGGGGAGGGTGGAATTGCTAACCTCTGCAGCTGTGCTTGGAAGCAAATACTTTCTCTTTTCCGAGAACACTGTCGTACAAATGCTTGTTGAACTATAGTTTCATCTGGTGAACAAGTTGTTCATTGCTGTATATAAACACTGGTTTAACTCGTTCCTCACCCATTTGGAAGTATGTTGAGCTTGCAAAGGTAAACAAAAATTGTGTGTCAGTATTCATATATATGAAGTTTGTGTTTAAATATCAGGCGTCCTGTGCCTTCCCCTCCTGATCCCCTTGCCCTGGAAAAGCTGGTGGTTCATATTGTATACAATAACTCCTCACTTAACATTGTCCCGGTTAATGTTGTTTCATTGTTACATTGCTGATCAATTAGGGAGCATGCTCATTTAAAATTGTGCAATGCTCCCTTATAACGTTGTTTGGCAGCCGCCTGCTTTGTCCACTGCTTGCAGGAAGAGCAGCCTGTTGGAGCTAGCTGGTGGGGTCTTGGAACCAGGGTGGACCGGCAGCCCCCCTATCAGCTCCCCCTACTTTGCTGTGAGGCAGCTGCCCAGCAGGCTATCAAGTGCTGGGCAGCTCAGCTGTCCCTCCCCTCACTGCCCTGTGCTACTCCTACCCTCTGCCTTGGAGCTGCTCCTGGGAGCCTCCTGCTTGCTGTACAGAGGGGCGGGGAAGAGGAGTGCTAATGTCAGCGTGTCCCCTTCCCCATGATCCTGTACCTTATCTCCACAGAGCCGGGGGGTCGGGATGGGGGGGGACGGGACACGACAGGGCTCAGCAAGGAGGGAGCTTGCTGGCAGCAGCTGCTGTCTCAACTTGCTGATCTACTTAAAAAGGCAGTGTACTTAGAGTGGGGTCACAGTACTTAAAGAGGCAATGCGTGTCTCTGTGTCTCTCTCTCTCACACACACACACACACACACACACACACACACACACACGGTGTGTGTCTATGTCTCCCCCCCCAATATGTGTCTCTGTCTCTCTCTGCCATGCTGTGTCTCCTTCCTCCATTAATGCTGCGTTGTAGAGTGTGAGGCTATATTAGCAACGTGTTAACCCTTGAGGGCTCAGCCGATTGCTAGGTTATCATTTAGCAGTAAGGCATTCCCTGGGAAATATCCCACCCTCTTCCACCATCTGACTTCACCACCTCAACCAAGCTTCACAATCATCACTATTGTGTACAGTATTAAATTGTTTGTTTAAAACTTATACTGTGTGTGTGTGTGTGTGTGTGTGTGTGTATATGTATATATATATATATATATATATATATATATATATATATATATAGTCTTTTGTCTGGTGGAAAAAAATTCCCTGGAACCTAACCCCCCCCCAACTTTACATTAATTCTTATGGGAAATTGGATTCACTTAACATCGTTTAGCTTAAAGTAGCATTTTTCAGGAACATAACTACAACGTTAAGTGAGGAGTTACTGTACCTTTGCACAATTGGACTGTAATGATAATGGCACTTAACCAGTGCAAAATAGAAAGCCAACCAGGTTGCAGTAATATGTCTAATTGTCTAATATGTCTAATGTTTTACCCCTGGCAAAAGGGTACAATAGAGGTAGTGTACCTCCAGCAGCCAGGCTGCACTGGGCCGTTAGCCCATCAGGTGTATTAAGTAGAACGGAACTATATTTTTAGAGGAGGATGAAGGTAGGAAGCTGCTGTGATTTGTGTTGTAACAGTTCCACAGTCCCCACAAGGCTGTGGACATGTCATTTTCTATCCAGCTTGGTTTGTCAGGGAACCTTTAGAAGAAGTTTTGTTTTGTTTTTAATTGATAGTCTCACATTGGCAATGTGAGCAGTGTCTCTTTAGGAAAACTTCCCAAATCCATTTTACTTCTGATTTGCAGTGTGCGTCTTGGTTTCTCTACTCAAAAAATATCTTTCCTTGTCATGTGCTGGGGGAGAGATGTGTGATGTGTAAAAAGTCTCTCTATAAGGTAGTGGTGCATAAACATGCCAGTGCTTTATTCCTGCTGGCTTTAACAGCATAGGCTCTCCTCTTCCAACAGCTACTAATTCTTAACATTGTAATGGTGGTAAGGTGCCATTCTCCTTTCCTGTGATGCACCTGTTAGCAGTTACTATTTGGAGCCTCATTTTGTGGAAGTGAGTGACCTAATTTTACTGCAGGGCTTGTAGGTGTCTGTCTAAAAAGGGTTGGTGTCCTGATATAGTACAGTTTCTTGTGACAGTGATAGATACATCCATTGCTGGTGCCTTCATGTCCTATTGCTATGGTAAATATGTTTCACCAAGAAGGAATCATATTAGAAGTTCCAAACACTGTTTCAGCACAGGACACAGAAGAACTTACCAAAGAAACAGTGAAAGTAGATGTGATGGGTTGGATCACAGAAAACCCCTTGGGAACTGCTAACTAATGTGCTGATACTACCCCTGAGCCTGTTTCCCATGGCAGCTTGGGACTTCAGTGCCCTGCCTGGTTTGAGCCAGACACGCTAGCCTACTGCAGGTAGGTTCAGACGCAGGTCTGAACCACGTCCCTTAAAAGCTGCAGGCTTAAGTAAAAACAGCTTAAGAAGTGTTCCTGTTTCTAACACTCAGATGCTTAGCTCCTAATGGGGTCCAAACCCCAAATAAATCCATTTTACCCTGCATAAAGCTTATACAGGGTAAACTCATAAGTTGTTTGCCCTCTGTAACACTGATAGATATGCACAGCTGCCCCCCCCCCCCCGGTACAGCCCTTGTTCCAGCTCAGTTGGTAGCTAGGGGGTTTCTCATGATTGCAGCCTCCTTTGTTCTGTTCCACCCTCTTATATATCTTTTGCACAAAGATATCTTTTCCTTTTGTCCCTCTCTGGGTTCCCACCCCTCCTTCTAAATGGAAAAGCACCAGCTTAAAGATGGATTCCAGTTCAGGTGACATGATCACATGTCACACTGTAAGACTCCAAGCCCTCATTCCTCCCAGCCTGACTCACAGGAAGGCCTGCAAGCAAACAGAGCCATCCACAGTCAATTGTCCTGGTTGATGGGAGGCATGAAGATTCCAAACCACCATTAATGGCCCACACTTTGCAATACTACAATAGGACCTCAGAGTTATATTTCATATTTCTAGTTTCAGATACAAGAGTGATACATTTATACAAATAGGATGACCACACTCAGTAGATTATAAGCTTTGTAATGATACCTAACGAGACCTTTTGCATGAAGCATATTCCAGTTATATTATATTCACACTCATTAGCATATTTTAATAAAATCATATAGAATGCAATGTCACAGTAGACAACCTTCCAGTCCATTTCTCAAAGTAATCAGAGGTCCTGTTTCAAGGCCGATGAAGCTGTGTTAATTATTCAGCAAGGAAAATTAAGATTAAACCATGATCTTGTGGCCAACTGGGGGGCCACTCTGGGCTGCTTTCAATTGCACCAGGCAGCCAACATTCCAGGAGGGCCATTGCAGTCGCTGGGGATTGCTGGAGTACCGAGGCACCGTCTCACCCTGGCCACGCTCCCTTTTGGCCAGCCATGCTGCCTATGCTGCGAGGGTGTAACATAGTATCAGCAATGCTGGCTTTATGCCAGCAAGGGTTTTCTTCAGGTCAGGGGAATCCTCATCTGGCAGGTTAAGCTGGCTCCTGACCAGAGCGGTTTTGAGAATCAGGACCAGTATCTTCATATCAGCCAGACCTGAGAATCAGGCCCAGTATATTTGCTATGACTCGTTGAATGAGTGTGTCATGCATTCCAATACAAACAGGCTGGAGGCTCTGAAACCGCACTACAGAAATCCAGACAGAGGGAGAGAGAGAAGGCTCTCAGAACCTTCACCAAATAAACTCCCCAGCATTGGGCTTTCCAGACCTTTGAAAGAAAAAAGCTCTTTTCCCACATGATCCTCTGCTTAAGGAATTTAGGCTGCTCTTTGTGAGCCTGTTGGCTTTTCATTAGGAGGGTCCACTAGTTCCTGCCACCTTAATCTGATTAGAGGGGGAAAATCCTTCCTATCAGATTCTCACACTGAGCCAGGTTCAATCTGTAACAGTTACCATTTGGCATTAATGAGGTGTCCTGATTATCCAGTGTCCCAAATGCTGGTTTTGGAAGTAAATGGAGCCATAAGAGGGAGGAGTTGGGAGAGTGTCACGTATAGTACATAGGCTTTATTGTCAGCTTGGCATTTGCTGAGCTTAGTACAGCACTGCTGCAATTAAGGTTCTATCAGTGTCTCCTTTATCATGATCCAGTGGCCAACTGGGGGCCACTTCAGGCAGCTCTAAATTACACCAGGCAGACCCTTTATTATGAATTCACTCCCAGATCAAACTTACTGATAAATTGGTAGACATTTGCTTATTTACTTTATTTAGTTGCAGATCATGGGAAAAAGTAGAGGGGCAGATTTTTGTTTGACTTTGGGAGTTAGATGAAACTCCATACTTTCCCTGATTTGGTTGCCTCTTTGTTCTGCTCTGATGGATTCCTCTTTCTGTGCGTGTGCACGAAAGCATACATGTGTTTATTTGGGGAGTGTGGATCATTTTCTTTTTAACCATTGAAAAGCTAAAATTGCCAAAGATGACCACCATGGCACATCTGTGGAAAATTTGGAAAACAAAAATTTCAAGCCACAAATGGATTTTGAAAACTGATCTGTGGTGGAAGAAAAGTTGGACTTCTGAAATTTTGAGAAAAACCAGATGATTTGGAGGGAAAACGTGAATTTTTTTCTATTTGTTTGACACTGCACTAGGGACTCCATGGGAGCAAGTAGTAAATGGATGAGGAACAACTACTGACTCTTAGAAATCCAAGATGTTTTGTAGCTCATGGAGAAATCAGGATAGACAGGAGGTCAGATTAAATGATCTAATGGTCCCTTTTGACTTTAAACTGTATCAGACTGTGAAATAGTTATGAATATTGACTATGACCTCTGATAATATGAACTCAGCCCTAGAAATGCCTCTTGCAATAGGAGCACAGATTTGTGAGACTGTCATAGGTCATGCTCATCTTCCATGGGTCTATACAGGAGTCAGTCATATTTTCAAATGAACTCAGCACCTCATGAAGCCCATTGTTCTCCATGCTCCCATAATGTCCCTGAAAAGTTGTGCAGTGCTGAATACGAGGGGGAAAGTCTTCTCTGAGCCCCAAAGATGATTGACCAACTTATATTGTACTATATAATACAACTTATATTGACCAACAGATAGGGTGACTGGAGAGCAAGTGTGAAAAATCGGGATGGGGGTGAAGGGTAATAGGCACGCCTATATAAGAAAAAGTCCCAAATATCGGGACTGTCTCTATAAAGTAGGGACATCTGGTCATTCTAGATGCAGAAGCTTGAGATTTGATCCCCCTCAGCATCTTTGCCAGTACTGTATAGCTACAAATTTAAATTTTCCATGCATGCACGTGTTACACAATTAGAGCCAGATTTACAATAGAGCACCCAGCAGCTCCATTGCTCCCTTATCTTATAGCATGATCCTCCAAGAATAATAGTGTGGAATATCTGGTATTCCTCTTTCTCATCTTCATTCCATTTCCTTCTTCTCCCACAATTATCTTCCTCTTACCATCCTCTTTTTTAAAGCATTTTCTCCAACTAAGAACTTAGTATAAACTTAATTATATAACCTGAGATAAATTAGCTAAGTATACATCCTTATATATGTCCGGAATGTTGTCATCTACAGATAAATATTTGATTATCTGTATTGTTTTAAAGCTCCTACTTTGTAAAGTTTGTTGCCTGTGGGAAAAATAATATTAGAATTCACGTTATTAAAACATTAGCATTTTCAGTGACTATACAGCTTGTGTGAGAGAAGCACTGTATGGGTGTGGGGTTCCTGGGGGTGGGAATTAAGACTATATCTAACATTGTTTCAGGGACAGAGGAGAGGAAATGTTTTGTACCCAGCTTTGCTTTTCAATCTGTTGTCATTCCGTTGAGCTCATGAAGAGGGAATTAACCAATTAAGCCTGGGACTCTGAGATTCTAAAGCCGAGACATGGGAAACGTGATTTTAGGATTAAAGAATAATGCAAAGGAGTTGTTTCCTCCTTTTACCCCAGCATCACCATTCCATTCATTGCCTGCTGCTGCTACCAGGGTTCATATCATAGCAGCGGGATTTGGTCATCCCTCTAAATCCTTCTGAATTTCTGAAAGGTGGTGGGATGAGAATGGCCCATGCTGGGAGGTGAAAGGATGGAAGGTTGTCGGCTTTTTCCCCCTTCATACCCTTTCCCCAGTGGGGCAGGAACTTCATCCTGTTCATTATATGAGGATTTTTTGTTATATGTGTGCGTTCATCTTTAATCCCTTTAAGGAGATTTCATGGGGAACATTGTCACATAAAGGGTGTCATTTTGCTCTCTCCTCTGGAGTTCCCACCAGCATTTGTCCACTCACGCTTATATTTTTAATGATCAGGCTGGGCCCCACTCTGACAAAAGAAGAAAGGGGATTGCACTCAATACAGAAAATTGTTGGCTATGGCTCCATAAATGGATATTAGCGTATATGGGCTGGAGCATGATTGCTTAATAAGCTACTCTTGAAGAAGCTTGAATAGCAAGGAATGGGAGTTGGGGGGAGGATTTGGGGATTGCATTCAGGTTCTGATTTGGAGGGAAGGTTCTGGTAAAACAAGAACCTACAGAGAAATCAAACAGATAAAACTATATTATAAAAATACGACCTAACTCAAAGCAACCAGCCATGTTCAGGCAGAGGAGCCTAAGTGTGCTATGTGGCACAAGACCATAATGGCTAGGAGCAAATATTGGCAGCAGGGGAGCTACAGTAACTGCAGCCAAAGGGAATAGGAAAAATAAAGAGCAAGGAGTGTGAATTTATAACAGAGAAAACGGAGGGACATGGTAAAAAGCTTGATTCTGTTACTGTTTTGAACAAGCATAGATTAGGAGCCCTGTGGGACTCCCCAGTGTTAATCCCTGGTCTGTTATCAGATTTCAGACTCCTGCTCCCTTTTGATTGGCGCAAAGAGTTATAAGGAACACAGCCAGAATCCTTCAGTGGAACTGGAATTTCCACTCACCCCTAATCTGGGAGAAGGTCCCATCTCTCCCAATTTTCAGGCAACACTGGTTTCCTGTAAGTGCCCTTCAATTAGATTTTGGGGAGTCATCACTCAGTTTGGTTGATTTTGGAAGTTAAACACCTTTTTCATTTGTGTTTTTAATGTTCATTGCAGCATTTGATTTGACAGGTGATTAGAGGATTTACCCAGAGAGGAATCAATGATACCATATTTCTCAACTCAACACGGGAATGAATTGAAGATGAGGTGCAAAGTGATTAACTCAGGGGGTTGGATTTCGTTCTTATTCTAGGTTCTGAAAGCTGCCTCCAGAGCTAATCCTGGGCATTCTCTCTCTCCCTGCAGAGCCAATTCTGGACATGCTTTGTGCTCACAGAACTAATTCTGGGCATGTTATCCACCTGCAGAACTGAGACAGTAAGCAGAGTAGAACCAATATCATTCGATACAAAGATGGCGTAGCTATAACAGGAATTCTGCCTTCTGCAGAGGGAAACTCACTGAGTTGCTGGAGGAAGGATTTTCATTTTCTACTTCTGTGTAGTGGGGTGGGCAGGTAGACAAAGATTTCTTTCACTGGAACCAGACTGCAGCCGAGGAAATTTCCTATTGGTGTTTTCTCACCAGTGCTCCGCATCTACCTATTAAGAAAACCTGGGTGATAAAATATTTCCAATGAATTTGCTTGACAATACAAAGTTACTTCGTATTTTCCTATTGTTTTGGGTTACTAAGGAAACCTCCTGACTCGGAGTTCTGCTAGAGGAGTGACTTACATCCTACCATTCTGTCAAGCATTTCATTGTTTGTAAGTTCTCAGCAAAACAGAACTTTAGCGAAGCCTTATTAAGAGATTTTAGAAAAATCAAACTACTTTTAGGTGGAGATTATGTTCAAGAGAAAAGATTTTCCTCTGGAAGAATCTTGCTGGAGAAACAACTTCCTGTGGATCGTAGGTTTCTAACTCTGGAAAGGGGATTGCCACATTGGGGAAGATCTTTAGAACAACAGGCTTGCACTTATCCTTTCATGTATTACAATTTTCCTTGACAGTCTTATCCACAATATTGGTGTTTTAATGAGGAGTGTTGTCCTTCTCAGGCCATTTTTATTTTTTGCCTAGATCTTGCAGTCCAGTCACAGTGATGCATTTCTGAGATCAGTCATTTCCATATTTGGGATATCAAAAATTAAGTATTATCCTAAATACTTTGAAGGGCCAACTAGCTGAATATGGTGCTATATTTGGGGGGGAGGGAAGGGTAGGGAGAGAAAGCTCTTATTCACACATCTTCAGCCATGACAGGGTGAATACAGAAAATAACTGTCAGAGCATTATGATTTAGACATAACTGGTTTACAGGTTTGCTTCAGTGTGAAAAGTCTCTTTTTAAAGCTGACATTGGGACAAGGAGGGACAACTTGGTACAGTAACTAAGCAGGGACAGTGTTAATCATGGTAGCACAACCAGCTGCATGTGAAGGGCTCCAAGGTATGAGTTACCCTTTTTATTTCAAAGTTCATATGTAGAGAAACTAGTCTTAAGTGGCCATCAAAAGGGAACAGCAAAAATCATTTAGCCAGTTCTGTCCCACACGGGGAAATAATTTACATTAGGGGTATTCTGTGGTGGGCAAATCCAGCAGGGTTGTAGCCACTTGCAGCTTAAAAGGGTCATAACATAACTTTCAAGAGGCTTCTTTTGTATGTTGTAAAGTGGTTAACAGAGGGGGTTGCCTGTTTGGATATGAGGCTCTTCATGCATTTGTTGTTGTTTTGTTGAGAAGCCGTATTGTGTAGTGGTTGGAGTTTGGTGCTAGAAGCTAGGAAGTCCTGACTTGCAGTGCAATTGTGGACAAATCAATTGCTCTGTGCCTCAGTTTCTCAATATGTAAAATCTGGATAATAACACTTACCTAACTTACAGTAATGTTTGGAGAGCAACTTAGTTTGTGTGTCACCCAAAAATGTAAGGTGCTCTCTAGTATTAGCTCTGAGTATACTTAGTATAGTAAGTCGTGCTTTTGCCCCCCACCCCCATCCTTAGAACTCCAGAAAAGATTCTTCACGAGTTCATATTGGCATGGAAATTGGGGAAGAAGTTAGTTTGAGATGAACTTGCCAAACTCAATCTGAGATCTGGGATTTTGAAATGTCACTGATTTTGCTCATTTGGAAAATTCTACTTTTTTTGTCCAGTCATTGCTCAAAGACAGTGAAGTCTAGAAATTGCAAATGTGTTTTATTGTCATGCACACCTCTAATGCCTCTTGCCATGATTACATATTAGTGATATGCGCTGTATTTGGGCAAGTACTCACTGTGAATTAGGAGCATCAGAACGCTCCCATGGTATGTGGCAGAATTGTAAGGTTCACCTTCAGAACTAGCCAGATTCAGAAAGGACCTGATGGAACTGGCAAGTTTATCAAGTACCTGACAGGAGAGATGGTATGCAGTATTTTAATGTTCACTTTGTTGTTTTACTGTACCAGCATCATCCACCGTGTCAGCACAGTCCTACTGATGTTACCTACTACTATACAGCCAGCCAGGGTCAAACAGATTGACTTTTCTTGCTGTTGGGCACCTAAATCATAGGTAGACTCTAGGAATTAGCAATAATGTTGATGATAAATTTGTTTATTAAATAGACATGTTGGGTTTGGAGGGTATTCCTCATCACAGCATTATGAGGGCTGGGTATATAAACTATTTGATGAGTCTGATCATAAGAGTTTTAAAACGCCAGCTGTTTCATGTAGTCTGGTCCCTTTAACAGACCCATTAGCTGTGAAGGTATTGGCACAGAGGGATTTTTCTTTTAAGACATTAACCAGCTAATGGTATCAGCAGAGGGCATGAAGAGTCATGCCATTCACTTAATGCTCCTCACATGGCAATGAAAATATTCTCTGGGGCTTGCTCCTAGAAACAAGTGCACAGAAGGTTTCCATCAGCAATAGCCACTCTGCTTTTCTACTCAGTGCAGGCTTGAGTGTGTTCCAGGATATTCCAGGGTCTGTGTAACTGTATCTTTCCCATTGATTAGAAAGGAAAGCATAACAGCATCTCCTGCAAAGGAAGAGTGGCCAAGGATTCCCTCCATGCCCCTCCCTCCTGTCCACTTCAGCTTCAGTCCAACGTGAAATCATAAGTGTATATGGCAAAGGATTAATCATCTTTGAGTTGTGGAGACAAGAGAAGGGATTTATTTCACGTGGTGGAGAGAAACAAACTGCTACCAATTGGCAGATTTAACCTAAAGTTTTTCATGATGTCGAGTTGCAGTTTCTCCTTTCTTCCCTTCTCTTCTCCCCTTCCCCTCCCAAATTCTTGCTGCCCATCCTCTCTCCTTGCCCTCATTCTTACCTCCTCTCCACTCCCGCCAAGTCCAACCCAGTTGAGGGGGTGGCGTAAGCTGCCAAAATGCTTCTTAAGGCACTTCAGGTCAGAGCTGTCAGGTTCAGAAAGGAGCTGGCGTTTGGTGTGCTTTTGAAGCTCTGCCAGTTTTTCTCTAACTCAACAGGCACTTTAGCCCGAGGGCAGGAGGAGCTGGCCGTGCTGGCATTCCTCCTAGAAACTCTTCCTGATTGGGGTCGGGCTCATCACACTGGAAAGCAGCACACCCCGGTGTGTCTTGCCAGTGCAGAAACTTTTGATTTTGTTCAATCAATTATATAATCTGGATATAAAAAATATGCTATGCAGTTTACCCTTTGGGCAATGCTGATCCATGTGTGTTTTTTTTTTTAAATTAACCTGTAAAAGTCACATTCGTTTCTATCAGATATGTATCCTTTACTTTCCTACTAAAGTGTTGTAGAAACCACCCTGATTTCTATCTGGTGGTAGAGAATTAGATTTCTGCTTCAGCACCTATGTACATAAAAGGTAGGAGCTGCTAGCTGTTGCTCTGTTAGAGCAACAGTCATCTGGGGGAGACTTTAGGCTGAGGTTCTTTCTACACATAGCTGTCCAGGTGGGAGTTAAAGATCCCAAGACGTTTCTTTAAAAAAAGAGTAGGGATGGAATTCCCTCTCTCAGTAAAATAGTTTCCAGTGTCCTGCTTTTACATAATCTATTTTTGAGCCCGTAATGGCTACAACCATTCCCATAAGCATTGTGCTACCCTAGATCAAGTTTGAATTCATTGCTTTGGGAAACACATTTGAGATATATATGAACTTAGTATGAAATGTGTCATACTAATTCCAGTTCTCTTCTACTTCCCAGTGCCAGAATATTTTTCTGGTCTGTAAGTAGCTAGTGCAGTTTGGATCACTGTGTTGCACATGGATAGAACTGTTCTCAAAGAGACTCTCAGATCTTGGTGCTGAGATATGATGATGATGAATATGCTGGAAATTCCAAGATGGATAGATAACTGCTTATGACTCTCAGAGAACCAAGCTTTCTTTTTCCAATAAGAAAGAATAATCAAGTAATTACTACAAATATTTCATTATTTTTACAAAATATACTTCAAAAGGCTTACTAATATGCTATGAAATATTATCACAGCTCTACTGAGCTGCATTTGCTGAATACATTATCAGAGAACATTTTGTGGTGTATTATCCTTGCTGTTTTGTTGGGCTTCTTTGCTTGCTTACTGCACTTGCTGAATAAGGGCCCACTTGTGCAAACTTTGCTTGCATGTGTGTAGTCAGTCTCACAGGATGCACTGAGACAAATTGTGTGAGTAAGGGCTGCAGGACCAGGCCCTAAATGTCTAAGGCTATTTGCAGCTTGTTGCATGTGACGAGACTGTATAAATGCACAGGCAGTCCCATTGACTTTAATTGTGTCTGTCTGTGCACAGCAAGTTGCAGGATGAGGGCTTAAATTACTCCTTTGCAAACATCAGTAATTCTTAGTAGCTGTAGTAATCCCTAGAGAGATTTAGCAAGGTTGTACTGTATTCAAATTGACTTACACTCCAGATTTTAATTACTGATGCCATTTCAAATACAAAATAAGTATATACATTCTAGGTTCCATACATTAAAAAGTATTAATGTAGTTTGGAAAATTGCAGTTCTGGCTTCATACAATGTCCGTATGAATTTTTAAAGAATCCACAATTTTAGCCATCAAAACAGAAAAGTCCCATAAATCTGGATGACATATTTAAAATATTCTTATAGTCTGCAAATTTATGAAAGAATAAAGGAAAAATATTTCTCTCTGGGATGAAATAAGGAAACTATTTAAAGTAACTTACCATTTTTACTGACATACTATACATTTTTTTATAGACTGTAACTGACAGTTTTAAATATATTTCCTGATAGTTGGCAATCCAGTTCATCTTTTGCTTAAATCTGTGAGGACTCTGGCTTTTGTATTTCCAGTGGTTTAGTTGAGGAGACTGAGGAACTAGCAAACAACTCTGATAGCTTTGGAACCCTTCCTACCCCCACTCCAGCTGTGTGCCCCAATAGCAGTGCTAACCTGATCAGCATTTGAAAAAGGCAAGTCTGATGTTATAAAAATCAAAATATTTTACAGACCAGTTTTTCTGCCAAATTCACATCTGTTTTGTGGGTAGCTGAGGGCCACAGATGTCTCTCTTGCTCTTGTATATATTTTGTCACTGGAGCTGCATGCACAGACTAGCTTTCTTGGCATCTGTGCAAGTGTTTTGCTTAGTGGCTGACTTCATCAACAAAACCATTTTAAAGAGCATTTTCAGTATTTCAGACTTTATTCTTTCCACTTTTCAGACAGCCCCCTTTGGGTTTCCACCGGCATAGTTGGTTTGAATGGACTACATCTCCCAAAAGGGATTATTAGCGTGTTAACTTGCATCCCAGTACAATTTCCTTATCACTGCTGGCAGATGTGGTTCATTAGTCTAAAATTTTATTCTGGGCAGGTGTTTACTGTAGAACTCTCCAATAGCTTCCAAAAGAAAAGACAGAGTAGGCTATTGAGGAGAATAGCAGTAGCAAGGTTTTAAAAAAAAATTTTCAGACTCAGCCCAGTGAGGTCTGTAAGATTCGAGCTTCATGATGATTTTTGTTGGGCCAGATAATAAATTGACGCATTCTATCACGCAGAGATTATTTCATGAGATAACTAGGCACAAAGAGTACCTGCACATGTTAGTGCTCCTTTTTACTGCAATGACCTATTTCCTGTGCCCCTAAAGCTGTCCCATATCCTCTCTCTCAGTGAAATACTGCAAGAAAACCCTTTCTTGAGTTATGGAAGGCAAGGACCAGTGGGAATAGCAGTAAGAATTCAGACCCTGGATTTGTCTCTCTTAAAGGTGATCTGCAAAGAATAAACCTTGGCTTTGTCCCTTTTCTTCATGATGTATAATGAAGGTTTGAGGGCCAAGATCTTTAAAAGTGACTAGTGATTTTTTGGTGCCCAACCTGAGACAATTTACAGGGACCTGATTATCAGAGAGGGGGAGGGGCACTGCTCAGCACTTTCTGAATAACGGGTCTTTTAATGTGCCTGAAGTTGGGCATCCAAAAAACGAGATACCCAAAATCACTCTTGACTTATGAAAATCTTGGCTGATTTTTTAAATTATTTTTCCACGCTTGTATTTACCTAAGAAATTTAAAGAATGTCAAGTCTTTTCCTCTTTGTTTTTGTTGGAGGTATCCAATATGTTTTAAGACTTTTTTATTAAACTTTAACTGTAAGGTGCTGGGTGTTAAATCTTAAGAAACAGATATTTTCTTCTTCTTATAGCCCATGATGCATGAAATAGGTGTTAACAGAAAAAACAAACAAACAAAACCTCTAAACAAATATTGTAAACAGTCTGAATAAAAATAACTTCCTCTCACTCAATCACCTGCTTGTTATATGTGATGTCTTGTTATAGCTGATGGGAAAGACCCTTGCAGGCCTTTTTTTGCCATGGGAAATCTAGCTGTTCAGGGCTCAGTTGATGATAACGGGGATATCAGCAGACAGCAAAGCATCCGATCATTTGGAAATTTTGTTTTTTAAAAATGGATCATTTATTAAAAAAAGAAAGACACTAATTCTGCACCTGGCCATGCATGACTTTGTATATCAAAATCAGAGTGAGGAAAGGAGCGGGAGTGGGGTTAGGCAAGGCTTTGGGACTTTGTTTAAGTGTCACTACGGAGACTGTTCAAACAGACTATGTGTAGAGGTGTGTGTGTGTATGTGTTTAAATATTTATTTGGTGTTACATCTTTTGAAGGGAGTCTGTCTCTTGCCTTGTGTGGAGACAAACAGCCCACTATGATCCAGAAATGAAAGGCATTTTCATGTGGGTTATGTGATAGGCGCCCCGGAAAGGAAGGATATTCTACCCTTGTCATCCTGCCGTCAGTTTTGCTTTACAGTGTTTTTCTTCAAATAAGGCAAGGGAAGATTATTTTAACTATTTCCTGCTCCCATGAAGCATGTGAGTTAGGACTTCATAAGATTAATTCAGAGCAAACATGAGAAAGGAAGGGAGGGGCGAAGAGCTGGGAGGAGAGAGAAGGTGAAGTGGTCTGGAGAGATCTCACAGAGTGAGTGGGAACAGATTGAATTCAGTCTGCTTTGAGAGGGTGAGGAAAGGGCTTGTGTACTGAAGGGAGCAGTGAGAGAGAGAAGAGAGTTGAATCACATCTAGCAAGTTTCCTTTGTCTCTGTATCATCCCCTGGTGTCCCATTTCTGTCAGCTGCCCCTCAAAAAGAACCCCTGGTAGGATCTCTTGGCAGTGGCAGAAAGACAATTCCTCCAGCAAAACCCAAAACAGCATAGCTGGAAGAGAGACTCTGAAAGCTTTTTATCAGAGGCTTTTCCTGGTGGTTTTTTTTGGTATGGGGATGGGTGTGAAGTGCTTTTGGAGGGCTGGGGGTTGGGCAGTGATGTATCAAAGCAATAACACACATTTTAAAGCATTGAATGGATGTCCACCTAGTTGAATTGCTGGATTTGCAAAACTTTCCACACTCTGCATAGCCATTGATGGTCCATGGTGTGGACAAGGACCTGCATTCAGCATGCTTTTGTCTCCTTCAATTGAGAGTGATCTGGGGTGTCTCCTTTCTGGGACTACACCCCCAGTAGTGGGCTAGTATCATTAGCTGCTTATCAAGTACAATGCCTTTTTCTTCAAGGAGTTAGCAACAAGACCCTTTTGGAGAAGGAACCACCACAGTGCAGGATGATTGCATTGTATTCCCCAAGAGAGTTTTAAAATGGATGTAATGAAAGCTATGTGTAGAAATACCTGCTTCATAAGAACTGTTGCACTGCATCCCCAGAACTGGGATACTACATAAGTCCTTCCCCCAAACCAGAACTACTACATCAAATAGGTTTCAGAGTAGCAGCCGTGTTAATCTGTATTCACAAAAAGAAAAGGAGTACTTGTGGCACCTTAGAGACTAACAAATTTATTTGAGCATAAGCTTTCGTGAGCTACAGCTCACTTCATCGGATGCATTGGGTGGAAAATACAGAGGGGAGATTGATATTTATTGATATTTATCAATCTCCCCTCTGTATTTTCCACCCAATGCATCCGATGAAGTGAGCTGTAGCTCACGAAAGCTTATGCTCAAATAAATTTGTTAGTCTCTAAGGTGCCACAAGTGCTCCTTTTCTTTTTTACATCAAATAGCAATCTCTTATATGTAAGCGCAGGAGGAGCTTGGGACAAAGATCTAGCTAATACACTGGTGGTCTTGTGAGGGGAAAGAGGGGTACAGCTGGCATTGCTGCGTTCAGTATCTGGAAATTAAAGAACATGCTACTCTACCGCACAAGGGTGGAGTAAATCCTTGAGGTATCACTCAGCAGGGAATCTCTTGACTGTGACCAGAGACTCCCATGGGATAAAAGAAGTTAACAAGCTGAAATAGGGTTTGAACTTTCAGAGAGATACTGCTTGTACCAGCCCTACCTGGAAAGGGATCAGCAGTTACTGTAAGTGTTATTTTCAAGTTTTGAAGAAGCAATTGCAAGAGAGACAAAATATTAAACTGCTTTTTAAAGATGTTGTCCAACGGTGTCTCCTCTAAGGCCTGGTCTACACTATGAGTTTAGGTCGAATTTAGCAGCGTTATCTCGATTTAACCCTGCACTGGTCCACACGACTAAGCCCTTTTTTTCGACTTAAAGGGCTCTTAAAATCAATTTCTTTACTCCACCCCCGACGACTGGATTAGCACTGAAATCGGCCTTGCCGGGTCGAATTTGGGGTACTGTGGACGCAATTCGACGGTATTGGCCTCCACGAACTATCCCAGAGTGCTCAGTTGTGACCGCTCTGGACAGCACTCTCAACTCGGATGCACTAGCCAGGTATACAGGAAAAGGCCTGCAAACTTTTTAATTTCATTTCCTGTTTGGCCAGCATGGCGAGCTCACCTGCACAGGTCACCCTGCAGAGCCCATCATCACAGGAAACCATGCAGTCCCAGAATCGCCGAAGAGCTCTAGCATGGACCAAATGGGAGGTACGGGATCTGATCGCTGTATGGGGAGACGAATCCGTGCTGGCAGAACTCCGTTCGAAAAGGCGAAATGCGACAATATTTGAAAAAAATCTCCAATGGCATGAAGGACAGAGGCTATAACAGGGACCCGCAGCAGAGCTGCATGAAAATTAAGGAGCTCAGGCAAGCCTACCAAAATAACAGAGAGGCAAACGGCTGCTCTGGTTCAGAGCCCCGGACATGCCACATCTATGATGAGCTGCATGCTATTCTAGGGGGTGCAGCCACCACTACCCTAATCTTGTGTTTTGACTCCGTCCAAGGAGTGGGAGGCAACACGGAAGCGAGTTTTGGGGGCGAGGAAATGATGATGACGAGGAGGTTGTAGATAGCTCACAGCAAGGAAGCAGAGAAACTAGTTTCCCCAACAGCCAGGATCTGTTTATCACCCTGGACCTGGACCCAGTACCCCCCGAACCCACCTAAGGTGGGCTCCCGAACCCTGAAGGCGGAGAAGGGACCTCTGGGGAGTGTACCTTTGTAAATATTATACATGGTTTAAAAGTAAGTATGTTTAATGATTAATTTTCCCTGGAATTCGTGGCCAGTACAGCTACTGCAAAAGTCTGTTAACGTGTCTGGGGATGGAGTGGAAATCCTCCAGGGGCATCTCCATAAAGCTCTCCTGGATGTACTCCCAAAGCCTTTGCAAAAGGTATCTGGGGAGGGCAGCCTTATTCCGTCCTCCATGGTAGGACACTTTACCACGCCAGGCCAGTAGCACGTAGTTGGGAATCATTGCAGAACAAAGCATTGCAGCGTATGGTACCAGTTTGCTGGCATTCAAACAACATCCCGTTCTTTATCTCTCTGTGTTACCCTCAGGAGAGTGATATCATTCATGGTCACCTGGTTGAAATAGGGTGGTTTTAGTAAGCGAACGTTCAGAGGTGGCCGTTCCTGCTGGGCTGTTTGCCTGTGGCTGAACAGAAATCTTCCCTGCTGTTAGCCACGTGGTGGGGGGAGGGGTGAAGCCATCACCCCAGAGAATTGGGGGTGTGTGTGTAGGGGGGGGTTAGTTGGGTTTCTGCTGCATGTAAACCCGGAAACCGCAGCCCCTCCCTTTAAATTGCCAACCCATTTTAAATGACCAACCCAACAGCTACTTTGTATGGGAAATGAGGGCGCTGCTGTTTGAAACCATTCCCACATGTTTTGAAGGTTAAAGAAGCCAAAAGACTGTGGCTTACCATGGCTGCCTGCAAGACGAATTCTGTTGCCTGGCCCTGCGTGAGTGATCTCTCACACCAAACCGGCATACCCTCAAAAAGAGGCAAAATGCGACCTTGTAATGAAAGCCCTTATGCTATGTAATGTTAACAGCAAGGTTTACCGTGAAAGAGTATACCCATTGTTCTATAAAATGTGTCTTTTTAACTTCCACTTTTCCTTTTTTTTTCCTCCACCAGCTGCTTTTTTTTTTCCTTCCGAGAGGCTAGCAAAGGTTAGAAGGCGAAAAAAACACACTTGCAATGAAATGTTCTCTCACCTCATGCGGTCCTCCCACACTGACAGAGCACAGCAAAGTACGTGGAGGAAGACAATCTCAGAGTGCAGGAAAACACAATATGACCACGAGGAGAGGTGGTGGGCTGAAGATGGTAGGTGGCATCAGCTTGCTGAAAGAAGGCAGGAGTCAATGCTCAGGCTGCTGGAGGATCAAACTCATATGCTCCAGAGTATGGCTGAGCAACAGGAAAGGCAGCAGGAGCACAGACTGCCGCTACAGCCCCTGTGTAACCAACCCCCTCCTCCCCAAGTTCCATAGCCTCATCACCCAGACGCCGAAGATCGCAGTGGGGAGGCCTCCGGACACCCAGCCACTCCACCCCAGAGGATTGCCCAAGTAACAGAAGGCTGGCATTCAATAAGTTTTAAACTTTTAAAATGCTGTGTGGCCTTGTCCTTCCCTCCTCCACCACCCCATCCGGTGCTTCCTTCCTCCACCACCCCTCCTGGGCTATCTTGGCAGTTATCCCCCTATTTGTGTGATGAATAAATAAAGAATGCACGAATGTGAAGCAACAATGACTTTATTGGCTTTGCAAGCGGTGATCGAAAGGGATGGGGAGGGTGCTTAGCTTAATGGAAAGTAGAGTGAACCGGGGTGGGAGGGGATTCCATTTTGGAGAAACAAACAGAACTTTCACACCATAGCCTGGCCATTCCTGAAACTGGTTTTCAAAGCTTTTCTGATGCGCACCGTGCCCTCCTATGCTCTTCTAACCACCTGGTGTCTGGCTGCTCATAATCAGTGGCCAGGCGATTTGCCTCAACCTCTCACCCCACCATAAATGTCTCCCCCTTACTCTCACAGATATTGTGGAGTGCACAGCAAGCAGTAATAGCAATGGGAATATTGGTTTCGCTGAGGTCTAAACAACTCAGTAACTGCGCCAGCGCGCTTTTAAATGCCCAAATGCACATTCTATCACCATTCTGCACTTGCTCAGCCTATAGTTGAACAGCTCCTGACTACTGTCCAGGCTGCCTGTGTATGGCTTCATGAGCCATGGCATTAAGGGGTAGGCTGGGTCCCCAAGGATAACTATAGGCATTTCAACATCCCCAACGGTTATTTTCTGGTCTGGAAAGTAAGTCCGTTGCTGCAGCTGTTCATACAGACAAGAGTTCCTGAAGATGCGAGCGTCATGTACCTTTCCCGGCTGTCCCACGTTGATGTTGGTAAAATGTCCCTTGTGATCCACCAGTGCGTGCAGCACCACTGAAAAGTACCCCTTTCGGTTTATGTACTCGCTGCCTTGGTGCTCTGGTGCCAAGATAGGGATATGGGTTCCATCTATCACCCCACCAGAATTAGGGAATCCCATTGTAGCAAAGCCATCCACTATGACCTGCACATTTCCCAGAGTCACTACCCTTGATATCAGCAGCTCAGTGATTGCATTGGCTACTTGCATCACAGCAGCCCCCACAGTAGATTTGCCCACTCCAAATTGATTCCCGACTGACCGGTAGCTGCCTGGCATTGCAAGCTTCCACAGGGCTATTGCCACTCACTTCTCAACTGTGAGGGCTGCTCTCATCTTGGTATTCTTGAGCTTCAGGGCAGGGGAAAACAAGTCACAAAGTTCCATGAAAGTGCCCTTATGCATGCGAAAGTTTCTCAGCCACTGGGAATCGTCCCAGACCTGCAACACTATGCGGTCCCACCAGTCTGTGCTTGTTTCCTGGGCCCAGAATTGGCGTTCCATGCCATGAACCTGCCCAATTGACACCATGATGTGCACATTGCAGGGGCCCGTACTTTGTGAGAAGTCTGTGTCCATGTCCTCATCACTCTCGTCACCACGCTGAAGTCACCTCCTCCTCACCTGGTTTCGCTCTTATTGCAGGTTATGGTTCTGCATATCCTGCTGGATAATGCGCGCGGTGTTTATAGTGCTCATTATTGCCGCAGTGATCTGAGCGGGCTCCATGTTCCCAGTGCTATGGCGTCTGCGCTGAAAAAAGGCGCGAAACAGTTGTCTGCCATTACTCTAATGGAGGGAGGGGCGACTGACAACATGGCTTACAGGGTTGGCTTACAGGGAATTAAAATCAACCAAGGAGGTGGCTTTGCATCAAGGAGAAACAGAATGGCCCCCTCAAGGATAGAACTCAAAACCCTGGGTTTAGCAGGCCGTTGATATCATGGAGGGAGGGAGAGAGGGGGGATGAAAATGAATACAAAACAAATCTGGTCTTTTTCTTGTTTTGAACGACTTCATCTATCTTTATGCATCTTGCTGGCAGCAGACGATGCGGTACGACCGCTAGCCCATCGTCATCTCCTGGGTGCTCTGCAGAAGACGGTGCAGTACGACTGCTGACAGGACTGAATCACCATGAGACGACACTTAAAAGGGAAATGACCTGGCTGAGTCGCTCCCATATCTGCCCAGGCGCCCCTGACCGATCTCACCGAGGTCGGCTAAAAGAGCACCCTGGAGTACAGCGACGATGGCTACCAGTCATACTGCACTGTTTGCTGCCAAAAGGCAATGAGCTGCTGCTGTGTAGCAATGCAGTACCGCATCTGCCAGCACCCAGGAGACATACGGTGACAGTGAACTGAGCGGGCTCCATGCTTGCCATGGTATGGCATCTGCACGGGTAACCCAGGAAAAAAGGCGCGAAACGATTGTCTGCCGTTGCTTTCACGGAGGGAGGGACGGAAGGGGGGGACCTGATGATATGTACCCAGAACCACCTGCAACAATGTTTTTGCCCCATCAGGCATTGGGATTTCTACCCAGAATTCCAATAGGCAGCAGAGACTGCGGGAACTGTGGGATAGCTACCCATAGTGCAACACTCCGGAAGTCAACGGTTGCCTCGGTACTGTGGATGCACTCCGCCGTCTAACTGCACTTAGAGCATTTGTGTGGGGACACACACAATCGACTGTATAAAAACGCTTTCTGCAAAACCAACTTCTATAAATTCGACCTAATTTTGTAGTGTAGACATACCCTTAGTGTTCCACTGCACCTGTTTAGATCAATAGTCACATGAAGAAAGCTAACAGATCCTCTGAACTGTCATAGGATCTGGAGAGGTTTGCCTATTGTTATAGGCATGAGGACATTTCAAAAGCCTTTTTTTTAAATAGTAGGGTTATTTTTAACTTTATTTTCTATTTTGTTTTTTTTCTTAGGTGGATGAAATTTACCACGACGAGTCCTTGGGGGTTCACATTAACATTGTCTTGGTCAGAATGATCATGGTGGGATACAGACAGGTAAATACAGGGGTGGAGTGAGCAGAAGATGCTATCTAGGGGAAGGGGACGGTCACAATATACAGCATGCTTAGGGCTTGGGCTGAGGGATGCAATGAGCTTCCAGACTTGGTTATGTCTATAAAAACAACACCTTCAGCTAACTTCCCTGTCTGTCTGCACCCTCTCCTTTCAGATTGGTGTGTATGTCTGGGGAGATGACTGAGGATTCAGTCCAGTTCTATATTAGTGTTTGCATTAGAGATCCTCTTCCTCACAGCCAAGCTTCTCCTTGAGCTAATCCTCTGTGCATATGTCTGTGGTATCAAAATCTGTTACCATAGAAATGATTGGGATCTCACAGGGTCAGCAATCAGCATTGTAACTTCAGCACAGGACCTGCTAGGATGGAAAAACAAAGGAGCAAATGCTTTACTTTAAATGCAGATACAATTATTGTTGTTAAAAATAACTTGTGCAGTGTGGTAAATTTGCACAATGATTTACAAACAGTAAGGCAAGTTTCCTGCTCTGAAGAGCTATTTTTGATCTTTTGCTAAAGTGTGAAAGGCGAATAGATTTCTGTTTAAATATGAAATATTAGTTCCATTCTCTCTGTAAGCAGCTGTCACATGTTGTGGCTCTGCTAGACTGAAATGAAACTATCTTGAATCTCTCTGTTTCACGTGAGACTTGCTGAAATTCCTAGACTCCAAAGATTTTCCTTCTATAGAAGGCAGACATGAGGACATCTGTGCCTTACAGTACCCCTGTGTTTTTGATTGAGAGTTTTTACCCTTCCCCCACTGCTGCTGCTGACTACAGCTCTGAGCTGGCTTGGAAAGGGGTAGGGCAGGAGGGTTAATCTCTCAGTAATTAACATCTTATTTGGTTAACTGAGGTTAATTTTTGGTTGCAGGGATTTTCTGTCACACCACAGTGCAGCGAGAAGAAGCTTTTTGGACTGGTTCTGTGGCCTTTGGTTTTTGTTTTGCTATAGCTACACTCATTTTGAGCTCTTCACCAACACAAAGAGCAATGTGGAGGGTGCGTGTAGTATGTAGTAAGAGTCAAGGTACAATACTCCCCTGTTGCCCTTCAAAAGGGAATTAAGTGCACAGCAACCGTGTGGTTTAATGTCTAGTAGCAGTGATAATTAGCACTTACATAAGCCCCAATTCAGGAAAACATTGCTACTCAGGACAGGACTTACGCACATGCTCAAGTCCCATTGAATTCCAGTGAAGCATAGGATTAAGTGCTATCCTGAATATGGATACACACTTAATTAAATGCTTTCCCAAACTGGGGCCCTCATGATTCACCTTTTCAAAGCAGGGGACAGGTGTCCCTCAGAACAGTCCATCAGGTAACTATTTTAATTCCTATTTTACAAATGGAGAAACCAGAGCACAGAAAGGTTAGGTGAACTGCCCTAGGTCACACAGTGAATCAGTGTGAGGGCCAGGATTGGAGTCAGGCTTAGTTTGCTTCTCAGTCTACTGGACAACATTGCCTCTCAGTGAGTGGGAGTCAAGTCTCATGGGTTCAAATTCTGATTTTGTCACTTACTAGTATATTTAAATCACAGGGCTGGTCAGCTGAGGTGGAACACTGAGATCCTCTCATTAAATGTGCTATAATGTACAGCACAAGCCCGAAGTGTTGTGATGATGCTAGCAAAATGGCATACAGAGCTTTCTCTGAGGTCTTGAACACCCTTAACACCTTTAAGGAGTCAAAGGGTATGTCTTCTCTACCAGCATAGCTGTACTGCCATAGCCCTGTAATGTAGACACAACCTATACTGATGGAAGGTTTTTTCTGTCTGGTTTCTGCTGAACTGGAGCAAATAGATATTTTATGAGCTGCTGGAGATACAGAACACCAGCATTTCCTGGGAAATATCTGATTACAAGAGAAATATTCCTGGTGAGCAGAAACTGCATGCATCCTGATTGTAGTGATCAAAGACTTGAGGCAGTCCACAGTGTGGCAAGCACCTCCAGGCAGGTGACAACAGAATATCATTTCCATCTGAGAAGGAGATAGGGTGTTTGACCTTTCAGCTCAGGTGTTAATGCTGGCATCTAATTGATGATGATGATATACTGAAGATACAATGGAGTCAAGAGCAGAACGTCTCAGCATGGAGAGGTGAACTAGAAGCCACAGGTTGCAATCCTGATAGGGCCGACTCAACCCTTCATCCTTCTACAGTATATTGAGTTCCATGCAGTTTACTATGCATGGGTTATCTGAACAAGACTTAACAATCAAGATCCTCTCTGCTGTGCTTGAAGATCTTACCTAGGTTTTCATCAGATTAGGATCTTACTTTGGGATCTTTGTCCAGCATTAGCCCACCCCATACTGCTATTCTGTTTACTGTGTGCCAGACAGCCTCCATTCCTGGGGGTGCTGCATGTCTTTAATTTCTGGGAGGGGCCAAGGAAGGATTTTTTTTTTTGTCCCAAATATATTTTGTTTGCTTTTTTTTTGGTCTTCTTCCTCTGAAGCATCAGAAATGGCCGTGGCTGGAGAGGAGTGGGCCAGGACTCTGAGGTGGCACGAAGCATTTTCTCTCTGCTTGGTTGCCTGGTTCTTGCTCTCATGCTCAGGGACTAACTGATTGCCATACATGGAGTCGGGAAGGAGTGTTCCCCCGATGAGATTGGCAGTGACCTTGGGGGTTTTTTCCCTTCCTCTGCAGCACAGGATGCAGGTCACTTGCTAGGATCATCTGGGTATATCTCAATCAGTTCCCTGCCATTGGAGGGGCATTGGGCACCAGTGCACCTTGGCCCCTCCTGTTCTCTCCCTGTGGGACACAAGAGCTTAGTCTCCTGAGGGCTGTAATTCATCTGTCTGATTTTGGCTTTTGGGTTTAGAGTGCGGGGCTGGGTGGTGTTTAGTGACTTCTGACATACAGGAGGTCAGACTAGATGATCTTGTGGTCCTTGCTGGCTTTAAGCCACGATCTATGAAATTTAAAATGTTATTTTTTCATTTTTAATGTTGTGGAAACTCTATCTGGGGATCTTCTGTACCCTCTACCTCAAAACTCTGGACAGGTTCAATGTCACCCAGTAATGCCCCCCCTTTCTTTTCACCCCCCCAGTCAGTCAGCCTGATAGAGCGGGGGAACCCATCTCGGAGCTTGGAACAGGTCTGCCGCTGGGCCCATTCTCAGCAGCGCTCAGACCCAGACCATGCTGAATACCATGACCATGCCGTATTCCTCACCAGGCAAGATTTTGGTCCTGCAGGTATGCAAGGTACTGTATTCATCTTGATCATGTATGTGCAGTTTGCTGGGCTTGGGGGAAAGCCAGTAATTGGAAGGGGTTTCCTGCTGACACAATCTGTGTGCCTACAGGCTGAGGTTACTGTCCAGAAAGGTTTTGGAAAAAGTTATAAAGATGAGAACTTAATAAAAGGAATGGAGAAAAGACAAAATTGCACCCCATGGGGGTCTTATTATTTTGACCTTTCCTTATGATTCCTTACATTCTGTTAGGTTTTTTTACTACCGTTGTACATTGAGTAGATGTTTTCAGAGACCTATCTACAATGACTCCAAAATAAATTAGCTGTTACCACTCAAGAAATATAGACCTTATCATTTTGTATGTATAGTTGGGATTATGTTTTTGAATGTTCTTTACTTTACATGTATCACCATTGAATTTCATCTGCCATTTTCTTGCCCAGTCACCCAATTTTGTGAGTTCCCTTTGTAACTTTTTGCAGTGTGCTTTGACTTAACTATCTTGAGTAATTTTATATCATCTGCAAACCTTGCCACGCCACTGTTTACTCCTTTTCCGAGATCATTTATGAATATTTTGAACAGCACTGATCCCAGTACTGATATATGAGAGACCCCGCTATTTATCTTTCTCCATTCTGAAAACTGACCTTTATTCTTACCCTTTGTTTCCTGTCTTTTAACCAGTTACTGATCTATGAGTTGAAATCCTCCATTATTACTGAGTTTTCTGTTTTTATAGCCTCTTTTAATCTCCTTCAGCATTTCACAGTCACCATCCTGGGCAGGTGGTTGGTAATATATTCCTACTCTATACTCTTATTATTCAAGCATGGAATTTCTATCCATGGAGAGTCTGTAATACAGTTTGATTCATTTAAAATTTGTACTATATTTGACTCTGTTTTCTTTCACAAAAAGTGTCACTCCACCACCAGCATGATCTACTCTGTCATTCCTATATATTTTTTACTCTGTTATTACTGTGTCTCGTTGATTATTACGGTCCCACCAAGTTTCTGTGATGCCTATTATATTAATATCCTCATTTAATACCAGGCACTGAAATTCACCCATTTTAGACTCCTAGCATTTGTATACAAGCAGTTATAAAATTTGTCGATATTTAGTTGTCCACCTTCAGGTGATGTAATTGAATGGTACTTCTTTTCATTTGACTGTTTCTCTTCAGCTCCTACCTGTATTTATCAACTTCTATCATCTCCTCTTTACTAGAATATAGATAATCCCTGTTAATAGATTCTCCCCTAAGGGATGTCCCTGTCCAAAACTTGTGCTCCTCCTCAACTGTCAGCTTTCCCCTTACCCTTAGTTTAACAACTGCTATACAAAGTTTTTAATTCTACATGCCAGCAGTCTGGTTCCATTTTGGTTTAGGTAGAGTCAATCCTTCCTGTAAAGACTCTGTCTTTCCCAAAAGGTTCTCCAGTTCCTAAAAAACTGAAACCTCTTCTCCCCTACTCCATCATTTCATTCATGCATTGAGACCCTGCAGTTCTGCCTGTTTAACTGGCCTGTGCATGGAACTGGAAGCATTTCAGAGAAAGCTACCATGGAGGTCCTGGATTTTAATCTCTTACCCAGTAGCCTAAATTTGCCCTCCAGGATCTCTCTCCTACCTTTCCCTTTGTCATTGGTACCTATATGTACCAGAACCACCAGCTCCTCCCCAACTGCACATAAGTCTTGCTATGTGTCTCGAGAAATCCGAAATCTTTACACCTGGATGTCAGTTCACCATGTGGCTCTCCTGGTCATCACAAACCCAACTAGGATTATGTTAGACATTAGACACTTACCTATCAATAATGTCCCAGGTACTACAAAAAAAAACCCAAACCAAAACAAAAAAACAACAACAATGTGAAGAAAGCATAAAACTTCAGCTTTGCTCATTGTGCTCAGTGGGAGGACCTCTGCACACAAAATATTTTAAAACCTGATTTTAAAAGGGCCAGTTCCTTGGTCACCATAGAGCTGAGAATGGGAACATTCCATGAACCCAAAAAAACCTTCTTCCCTTGCACTTCCTGTGCTCCTGTTGGTCCTCTGACTTTAGAGGCTGAGATTATACTGTGCATAGGAACTCAAAAGCTCAGATATCAGTGAATTTGATGAAGTGCCTTCTGGCATTTCGTTTTAATTTTGAAAAATGAGTGTCTGTGGCAGGATTTCTGTGGCCATATGAGGGTTAATTCCTTTCTTTGTCTTAGCAGGTTCCATTTTTTTGAATACCATCATCTTCAAAGGACTACTTCCAGACTTCCTTTTACTCATTCCCTGTGTGGTGACAATATCTGAGATTTTTGATGGAGATAATGAAACACATCAGTAACTGGAACATTGCATAAAAACACATTCATTTTTGGCTTGAGCCATTCTGGTATGTGTGGGAAGGATGAGAAATAGTAAAAGAATCCTGAGCTAGCCTCTGTTAGCTCTTCCAAGAATCAGTCTTTAGCTGATAACAGGTCCAGCCTTGGTCTTCATCCACAAAAGAGACTGCAGAACCCGCCAAGCCCATAGAACTCTATTCCAAAGCAGAGTGCTTTAGACTAGTACATAGTGCAAACTAACAAACAATAGGATCTATGTGCTTAACTGACAGACTTCGCATTGGAATAGCTCCTCTTAATTTCCTAGGACCAGGGAATTCAAAGATTAATTGCAGTAGACATCCATAGTCATTCAGTTCTTCACACAGTTCTTCTTCTTGTATTTTTGAGTGAGCGGATGGGTGCCAGAATGCAGCAGCATAGCTGGCTCAAATTGCAGGGAACAGCACTGAGCCACTGATCTCAGAGTCTAGAACCATAGCATGGGGAAGTCCAACCCAGTAAAACAAATTACAGGTGTCTGAATTAGCCTAAATATGTGGACTATATGGCCATCCAACATCTTGAGAGTTGACAGGAAAGATGGCAAAGTCAGTTGGTCAATAGTGCTTAACAGTAGTGTGGGAGAAGAGTGCATTGCATGAATGGCACACCTTCCCACAGTGGCTACAGATCCATTCATCAGTTGGAGGTTGAAGCAGACTCTGCTTCCTGGCACGCCTGCAGGCCTCAGGCTGCGCTCTCTTATGGCTCTCCATGATGACTGCACGAGCCTTGACCTGGCTTCTCTAGACTGAGCAGTAGGCAGGGTTCTCTCAGTTGTCTGTGGGAATGCTGAATTTCTTGAAGCCTTGCTTGACCTTGTCGCTATATCAAAGTTTTGGCCTTCCTCTGCATCGTGAGTAGTTCTTGAGTTGGCCATAGAGCACAGATTTTGGCAGATGATCTTGAGGCATATGTTCCACGTGTCCCAGCCAGCAAAGTCTGTGAGTGTCCAGCGTAGTCTGCGTAGACTGTAGGCCGGTTCTCTCAAAGATCTCGTAGTTAGTGATCTGTTGGTCCCAAGTGACTTCAAGGATTTTTCTGAGACCGCGAAGGTGGAAGCTGTTCAATCTCTGCTCCTGTTCAGAGTATGTGATCCAGTTTTCACAGCGGTAAAGGAAGGTACTGAGGACACAACCCTGGTAAACAGACAAGTTGTTCTTGCCTGTCTGTCAGGATGGTTACCATCTTTTGCTTTCAGGTTTGCAGTCTTTTTACAAATGGAACCAAGTGCCTCTTTGATTCCATCATACGTACCACGAATGTCCCCTCTTTCTAAGCAGATCTGAATCTTTTTGCACAGGTCTTGCTAATACTTCTGGGCACATTCTCTGGTGGCTTTCTGGACCACAGCCATAGCCTCTTTAAGCGTAAGAGTTCTGGACCTAGTAGAGTTGAAGTAAAGATAAGTGATCTTGCTTCTTCTTTTCTATGAGTGGGAGCAGCAGATGTTCAGACAAGGCGAACCAGTCAGGTTGTTTTTCCTTTGTTATTCCAAAGACATTCTTGGCAGTAGCTAGTGTCTTATTCTTAAAATTGTCCCACAAGGTGTCAGAATCAGGGGAATCAAGTTGATCATATTCAGAAACACACTCAAGCGCACATTGAAACTGAAGAAAAAAATGAATGTTTAAACTGAAACAAAATCAGATTCCCTCCCTCCCCCTATAGCATGCACACAGTGAAGCGTCTATAGTTTAGGTTGCAAACTGTGTCCATTATAGCATTCTGTTTTCCTATGCCTATAATTTTCCAAAACATTAATCTATTGGTTTGAAATTTTCTGTGCCTGGTCTTTGCCTGAACATAGGAATTATAATAATGGGTTAGACTAATGGTTGATCTAGCTGGTAGCTTCCTCTGCAGTGACCAGTACCAGATGTGCCACAGGAAGGAGTAAACCCTCAATAATGGGCAATAATTTGATAACAGGCAGTTGCTGGAGGAAGTTTCTTGCTAAATTCAGTTAGTGGTTAGCAATTTTTGGAAACACGAACATTTATGACAGGTTTCAGAGCAGTAACTGTGTTAGTCTGTATTCGCAAAAAGAAAAGGAGTACTTGTGGCACCTTAGAGACTAACAAATTTATTTGAGCATAAGCTTTCATGAGCTACGGCTCACTACATCCGATGAAGTGAGCCGTAGCTCATGAAAGCTTATGCTCAAATAAATTTGTTAGTCTCTAAGGTGCCACAAGTACTCCTTTTCTTTTTACGAACATTTATGTTACTGAATATTTTGTAATGCTAGCTGCTAAAACTTAGGACATTTTTATTATCCATATAAATATCTCATCATCTTTTTCATTCTACTGTGCTTTTTGCCTCAGTAAAACCTTTTGCCAGTGAGGCTCACAGGTTAAGTATTTTTCTAGTAATTTTTTTTATCGTTTTCAAATGGATTGTCCTTTTAATTCATTGGGTAACGTCCTTCATTGGAGGTCTTCTGTTTTGAGAGAGTAAATTGACCTTCCTTATACCATTCAGTACTGGACTCTAAACAAAATCTGTTCAATCTCTCCTCAAATAGAAAAACTTTCCATGGGTCTAATCATTTTTGTTGCACCCTCTCGGGACCATTTCTATATGTTTATTTAAAAGGTTTGGCCAGAACTGAACACAGAATTTAAGGTGTGGCCCATACAATGGGATTCTTGTACTCTCAGCATTTCTCTCTGTCTTTTTCTTGATTCAGCCTGTTACATCTTGCTTGCCATTTTGACCACCACCTCACCTAGAGCAGCTGATTTCGTTAAGCTCTCAAAAATTGTGTATCAGTCTTTTTCTGAAGATAATATTCTTTTGTCTGAAAGTTTGAGTTTGAATAAAGTCCCTTTAGCCATGTGAGTTTGGAGAGGGTGAACATACATTTCCCATGTTAAAAAATTCTCACCGTACTTGTTCAAAGAGAGGGCTACATTTTTAAGAACTTGACTTGGGTTGGTTTGAAAAAAAGAAAAATGGTATTTTAAGAAACTTATGATCCTTTGAAAATTCCAGAGTAAGCAGGCTCTATAGAAAATGTACATTCTGTTTCTAAGGACAATTGGCTGAATGTCAGAAAAAATATTCAAACAAGTTAGTCACTTAAAATTGCTGGGTTTGTTAGCAAACAATTTAATTGATAAGTAGTATTTCACCGGTTATTGAGCTGGTTGAGTATCATTAAAAATTGTTTGTTGAAAACCGACAAAATTGCCAAATAACATATTCACCAAATAGTACTCAACCCAGTCTCTCAATAAACATACACATAACATGGCACATACTGTGTGTGCGCACGCATCTCAGAAGGTGCACACTATTGAACTCAAGTCAGAGGCAGCTACCCGAGTTGGCCATTGCACCCTGATGGCACATAAATAGGAGTGATTGAAAGTCAGGAGTAGTCATTTGATTGACTGGTGCCTATTTGTACCATTATTGAATTCTCCTTAAGGAATGATTAGGAATCAGCTGTTTGGGAGACTGCTGCATACTTGCCAGCTATATGCCCCCCTTGTTGTCCTCCTGAAGTGTATTTGTGTTGTTTGTACAACAGCCCCACTAGCTCCTGTCCTGCTCCCCATCTTCCACTATCTGATTTCTCTTTAATGTCCTGGGGATTGTATTGCAATAATGCTAGTGTGCCCAGCAGTATGGTCATAACTGGCTGTAACTGACGCAGCACAGCCCAATAAGACAACATGGTCTCTTGTCGTTCCTGCCTCCTCTCCTCTTCCCTAGTCTCTTCTGGGCTCCATGTGGCTCAGTCTTTGAGCTGCCTCCTTCAGACTATTTCAGGGAGTTTTTTTTTCCCCTGTCCCAAATCCCTGTTTAACAGTGGTGGCTGCTAGGATACCAACCACGGAGCACCTAGAGGTGTATTACATTCTTGGCCCTTGCCCAAATATGTAGCTTCTATGGCTCTCTCAATCTGCATTTCCAGAAGGTCCCTGGAAGGGCGCTGTTTATTTACCTCCTTAAGATCTCTATTTACAAACATGACTCTCACGGCCAGAATCACAATCCATTGTCTCTGTAGGAGCCTAGAAGTCATGTCTTGTCAAGTTTCATGTTTGCCCAGTTGACTACCTTACTTGTGATGGACCATTACTATGGGAACACTGGAACATAGCTGCTGGACTTGGAAACTCCTTGTAGCATGAGGTAAACACACAGACAGAGAGCACAAGTGTAAAAAAGTACACAACGATTTAATTGAACTCCTTTTTTTTTAATAACTGCCTTTACTGCAGGCATTCAGTCCTATCAGGGTGGCCATGGAGTCAACTACTAATGTCTTCCGGACCTTCATTTGGGAGGAGTCCTCAGGAAACTGTTCACTTTTGCTTTATTTTATCATCCTTGGCCAGCTGTACAAAATTCCGATCCACTCTTTCATTGTTTATGAATTAGATTCAGTTTCACTCACATCCTTCCCCCTCCACCTTGTTTCAGAGTAATTAATATTGGTTGTTCCACCACTACTGGGTTTCTGGGGAACAAATGGCCTGGAAGATACATAGTACAGAGAAGTCACTGCAGTCACAAGCTTCCTGGAAAAACGGCAGCATAGTGTCAATGTTGAAAACAGGGATTCCAGCCAGGGGAGGGAGTCAGTCAGGCTGAAACAGTCGTTAGAGCACAGCGCCGCTCCTGTTAAGGTCAGCTGCATTGATTTATTTGCTAGCATTGATCATTGATTGATTTTAGTGGGAACAAATTTGGGCCAAAAAGACTAAACATGGAAGCTACAGTAACTTAGAGATCACAGTAATAAATCTGGCCACTGAGAGTTTTGACAGTGTGTCTGTGCACATTTCTGGACTTTTCAGTGCCACTGCAGCAAGCCCATGTGCTTTAAAATGCCAACTTTTCAGGATAGACCAAGAATCAGTTTCCAGAGCGTGGGAATGAGATGGACAGCGGCATGGAAAGCAGACATAGGGACAGGCTCCCAGAGTTCAGTGGGGTTCTTAGCTGACTGTTTGCCAATGCACAGAGACCTTCCCTGTGCCCATCCTCTGGAATGCAGACTCTTCTATGCTGACAGATCACTGTGAGGCAAGCACCATCAGGCTATGATGTTATGCCAAGGGTATTGAACCCAGACTTTCATATGTTTGAGTTCCTTTGTCACATGTGAATGGGATTGATTCTGATGGGTTCAGATTTCCACCTGAACTATTCTTACAGTCCTAATTATCTCCTCTCCTATCCTAATTATCCCAGAGAACATGGGTGTTTGTGAGAACATGGTCACCAAACTCCCATCTCCTGCTGATTAGTAGCTGCTCAGCTCCATAAATAATTCATTTAGACTTCCTTTAATATCTTTACTATCCAAAAATGCCTGGTGACAAAGTAGCACAGCATGATCTGGCCCCACTTTTACCAAACCTCTGTAGAACTTATAAGCCTTTCTTTCATTAGCTGCCTTTCCCTGAATCCCAAAAAGGGTCTTTTAAAAGCTATATATTTCAGAGTTCATTCGAGAAGGTGGCAAAGTTTGAATTTAATTTTGCTGAAATGAAGTATGAAACCACCCTTCCCCCCAAGATTGAAAAATGGGACATCACTGAATCGGCTCCGCCATGCACAGCTGACCCACCGCACATGACCTGATCGAAGGATAGTGTACTGGGTAGATGCATGTCCTTCCCTGCTCTCTGGTCGTATCTCAGTTCCTTGTGAACATTTGTCCACGTCCTAACAGCCACATAATTCGACATTTTTGTAATCTCTGGTCTGGAGAGCACCGGGATGTTGTATAGTAGAGATCTGCAGGTCAGGATGGAAGTGCAGCATTGGCACAGCTATTGAAGAGTTCAGGGGTGTTGCAGATTAGCACAGAGGTACATTAACAAGGCTGCTTGTGGAACCTTGCACATTAGTAGACATTATGCTTACCTCTCATCCATTCCCTTTCTTTAGCCCCCAAATTCACCCTCTAAAGGAATTGCTACCCTGGCTGGGGTGCTTTTTCTATGGCCTGTTTTATATCGAATTTCTTCAGAGCAATCAGAACCATCAGCTGCATTGGGTGCTCATGGCCCATGGCGCAGAAGGTGGCAACCACCAATGTTGACATAGAATCTGTACATTCGTCTGCTGCCTGTAGGAGGAGATGGGGTTAAACTGAACAGTGGTGCCATTCTGCTTGTGCAGTCTGGTTAGTCAAGATGCATTACCATTATGGAATGGAAAATATTAGGAATGTTTGGGTAAGTAAGTGTAATATTAGCCTGTTCTTGGCACAGGCAACCAAGATGACCTCACTAGAAACCATGTCCATATCCCAGTGGGTACTGACCAGTTGAGGTATTTGGTCAACTCCTTGGCTTAGGTTTCTTTCTTGGTGGTGTTTGTTTTCCCCTCTTGTTGCCTACCTGACATGTAGCCCTCTTAGTTTTGCCTGCTGTAGCGCTGCTCCACATACTATCACTCACTGCTGAATAACTAGTGCAAATTAAATCAACTTGTGAGAGGGACGGGGGGGGGGAGAACTTCCCACTCATCCTTGATCAGTTCTCTCCATTTGCTCATTGCCCCCAAAAGAGCCTGAAATGCCAGGGAGCATTCCGGGGTCAGAGGGATTTTTTTTTTTAATAATTTAGTGCTGATGAAAGTTGCCACAGACACTATCCCTTGTATATCCATTGCGCTGACAGCTGCAGTGTACAGGCTGCTCCACACCACCCATCTCCTTGACCTGGAAAACTGTGAAGGTAGATTGGCTTCCAGGCTAATTAAGTTTTTGTCTGATGAGATTGTCAGTTGGTGTCCACCTTGCTACTGTATTCCGTTTCACGTAGGCCAGTGGTTCTCAACCAGGGCTACACATACTCCTGGGGGTATGCAGAGGTCCTCCAGGGGGTATGTCAACTCATCTAGATGTTTGCCTAGTTTTACAATAGGCTACATAAAATGCACTAGTGAAGTCAGTACAAACTAAATGACGTGTTTATACTGCTCTATATACTATACACCGAAATGTAAGTACAAAATTTATATTCCAATTGATTTATTTTATAATTATATGGTAAAAATGAGAAAGTACGCCATTTTTCAGTAATAGTGTGCTGTGACCCTTTTGTATTTTTATGTCTGATTTTGTAAGCAAGTCGTTTTTAAGTGAGGTGAAACTTGGGGGTACGCCAGACAAATCAGACTCCTGAAAGGGATACAGTAGTTTGCAAAGGTTGAGAGCCACTGACATAGGCTATCAAACAGCCATCAAATGATTACAGTTTTCAGGACTGTGGATTGGACCAGAGTCGAAACAGCAATCTCAGGGTGAAAGACTCTGTAACCCATGAACAGTCCCTTCTGCCACCTAGTGCAACAAGCTTCTGAGGAAAATTACAGAGGAAACTACTACGAGATTAATCTGAGAAGGAGCTGGCAAGTCAGACGTGCAGTTAGAGATGTGAATAGGTGCAGAAAGGGGTGAGAAGGCTGTCAAATATGTTTTCGATCCATCTGAACAGGTGGCCATTGGATTATAGCAGTTGCTGGTGCATTTGTTTAAGATATGGACAATGTTCGCTGTTCTCTTAGTGTGAGAATGAGTCAGGAATGAATGCAACACAGTTATTGCAGGTGGCAAGGCAAGGTTCAAACAGTGTGTAATTCTAATACCCTCCAAGCCCGTTTTCTTCCGTGAGATATGAGCCGGTGGAACATATGATAGGCTTCATTTATATTCCCAGGCAGCTGTGGAGTCCGTGTCCCTCAGCAGGGAGCTGGGCATGAAATACATTTGGAATGGCTCTAGCTTGTGGTTTTTCCCTTCTCATGAACCACCCCCCTCCTTTCTCTTGCTTTGTCTTCTGTCTTGCTCCAGGTTATGCTCCCGTCACTGGTATGTGCCACCCTCTACGCAGTTGTACTCTCAACCATGAGGATGGATTCTCCTCAGCATTCGTGGTTGCCCATGAGACTGGCCATGTGTAAGTCATTGGAGGAGACAGTTGACATTTTATCTTTTTTTTTTTCATCGTTGCATGGTGGTTCAGCAGGGTGTTTAGTCCCCCAGACTTAGTATTGCTGTATGCAGTGGACTTGCTGACATATGAGAAGTTGTGGTGTGATGAAATAATGGCCCTCCAAGTTACTGACATGGCTGCTAAAACGGGCAAATACAGGAGTGAATAAATCTCTTTGTAGTATAGTAAGCCTAGCGAGCAACTCAAAGGCAATCTCTGCCTTAGAGTTTACAGTCTACATCTACAGTCTGCACATCTTAGAATCTGTCACCTTGGTACCAGAATGAATCTGGAAATTGAAATGTCTTTGGATGTTGTGTTTTGTTTCTAAACGTGAATTGTAGGTGGAGGTGCTGTAAAGTGGGCAGAAACATAAAATTTCACCTACTACTCATGTATAGATATAAACTGTAACCTCCAAAGTCCTTTAATTACCAGACACATTCTGGTATATGCAAGTGCCCCCAGGTTGTCTGCCTGCTTCTCCTGTGGGTACAGCAGCCTCTCAGTCGAGAACAGAGTGATTCAAGGGGCTGTAAGAGGGAATAATGGGATGGAATCAAGAATAGCAATATTTGGTATGCAAAGAAGGAAATATTTCCAAAAGTGAGAAACAGTAGGCTCTGAACAAAGTGATAGAAAGCCCTATTGCTTGAATAATTTCAAACTAGACTGGACAAACATTCTGTAAAATATTGTAGTGAGCGATCTAGATATGAATAGACCTCTTCCATCTCGTTTCCGTTATTCTGTTCTCCTCAGCAGTGCTAATGGGAGTATGTATATGTATTCAGTGGCAAAAAAACCCAGCCTACATTAATGCAGAGTTAAGGTTGCTTGGTGGTATGTCATCTTGCAGAATGCTAACTTGAGCAAAACTCAAACTTCTGAAAACCAGGAAATGCAGAGTTAAGGTTGCCTATGCAACCTTAACTCTGCCATCTTTCAGCAATGCGCCCATGTGCCCTGTTAACACACATATCTTTACTTTATCAACCCCAGAAATGTACAATCTCTTCACCTCCTTTTATATATCCATTCAGTGTCTCTCACGGGATTCCATCTAGCACTATTAGAGGATAAAATTTTAAAAAAAGAATATCCGTGCCACTTACCCTCTGTTCCCCTGGACATGGCAGTAGCCAATGGGAATTGTTTACATATACTCCAGCTGCAGTCAATGTGTTAAGGTTCATGGGAAATCTTAACTTTGCATTTTCTGGTTTTCAGACATTTGAGTTTTTCTCAAGTCAGCATTCTGAAGTTCCTCTAAAGAAAAAATGCCCAAACTGAAGCCCACAGGCCAAATGTGACCAATAAAGTTCTGCAACAAGGTCCGTGCCTTTGCCCACATTTAGAATTGGTGTGCAGCAGGCAGACAGTACATGTTCCATCAAAAAAGGCTCCTTATTTAACTTAGAAGGGACTGTTAGGATCAAAATGGAGCATTATCTGCTAGGACCTGTAGTGTCTGCAATCCTTGAATTTCTAGCACATCACTACTCAGGATCTCAGCTGTGAAAAATTTAGAAGCCTCTTCTATAAGTTCCTGTCTTGGACAAAGACTTTTCTTATGCCCCTGAGTTGAGCCTGAGCCATATCCTAGAGGCCGGCTCATAGTTCTAATAGCCATAGCTGGTAAGTTCAGTTCCTTGCATTTTATTCCTGCTCTGACTCTGTGCAGACCTGCACTCTTACTGGTGCAGGAATCACATGGAATGCTGGAAAAGTCGCAACTATTGGTTCAACCAGTGGAAGAGTTGCAGTGAATATGCCTCCTTCCTCATTCAGTTAAATAGAGGCTTTTACAGGAAATGTCTTTATTCAAAATGCTACTGATAACTGTCTGTCTGGCATGTCCCTTTGGAACACAACTCACCAGCTTTTTAACAGGTTAGGTATGGAACATGATGGCCAGGGGAACCGGTGTGCAGATGAGACCAACATGGGGAGCATTATGGCACCACTAGTGCAAGCTGCATTCCACCGTTACCATTGGTCCAGATGCAGCAAGCAGGAGTTGAACCGATACATACAGTAGGTCACTTTCAACAACTATGATTTAGACTAGCTAGTCTATGTTTTATTGCACAAATGAATGATTGCATGTATTTGTATGAACTAGCGTATACATGGAAGAATGAGAGTGGAAGAATTCTTATTGCAAAGATACATTTGAATAATGAAAGCAAAACCAAAAAGAATCTTGTGCAGCAGACACAGTATAAACTTTCTCTTAGGGCCTTAACTCTGGACTCTGAACCCCGACCTTGAAAGATAGTGCTTTACTTTAGCTTCCCTGTTAATTCTCCCCTTCTTTTAGTGATATAATGAATTGCATTTACAAGCCTCTGTTAATTTTGTGCTATGGACTGATGATCATTGCTGAATAGGCTCAGAACATACCATACTCAATACACGAAAAAAAGTATTGGAGGGAGAACTCCTGGGTCTCTCCAAAGATCATGTTCATATCTTCATTGAAAAATGTTTATGCGAAAGTGACTTTTGCTGAACTGACACTTCTGATCACCTGGGATAGGTCTAGCCATTCAGAAACACAGTAGAAAAATATGTGACCTCCTCCTGTGACTTGCCTTAATGAATCAGGTTCTTACTCAATGGACTGTGCAAATAGTAGCCTGAAAAAAGATGCAGATATCACTGAAGCTGAGGTTCACAAAAAGTTATATACACACACACACACTCTCATACAAAATTCAAGTGAATCATTGCTATTTTGAGGACACATCAAAGCTGATGTTAAGTAATTTTGCAGTTTGAGTTGAGCAGTTCACATGTTTCTACCTGCAATGCCCCTGCCCTGCCTTTAGACTGGCCAGTGTTTTGCATCTTGCAGAAAGTGTAACACCCCAGTAAGTTGGGCATTTGTTCGAAGTAAAATTTAAAAAGAATTACAGGAGGGACAGCTTTATAACCGGCTGAATCTAGCCAGGATTTGGTTTCATTTCAACCTTTTTATTTAGGGAAGGAGAAATAGCAATAAATCCTGGACTGGAATCTTCTGACCACCTTGCATATGTTGTGACTACAGCACCTATTGCTAACGTAGAGTTTTTCCTTGACGGTGACAGTTAGGCACCTGGTAGTGAACTTGCCGGTTCTTCACCCCAAGGGAGGAGTTGTCAGCGAGTGATGATGGACACTGCCAGAGCTGTTGTAGCAGAGACAAATTTTTTCTCGGAGGGTGCTGCTCCCAGCCTGTGAAGTGGCTTTGGTGGAGGCCATGCATCATCCTCTCCTAGCTGATGGAAAAATGCATATAGTGGTGGTGGCTATTGTAAGGGTTGTGGGGGAGGGTCAAGAAAGTAAAGATGTCTTAATACGGGGGGTCAGGGGAATAGATAGGTAAAATCACAAAATAATAAAGAAGAAAGGTGTGGGGAAAGAGTAAATTTTGCAACATTCAGTGCAACTATGTCTTTGCCTGATGTCACTGCAGTTCCTATGACTGCCTGCTAGACGATCCCTTTGAGCATGAATGGCCCAAGTTACCAGAGCTCCCGGGAATCAATTACTCTATGGATGAACAGTGCCGCTTTGACTTCGGTGTGGGTTACAAAACATGCACAGCTGTGAGTATTGCTCCTGTTAATAGAGTCTGGATTTTTTCCCGTTCTCTGGCTCTAGAATGAAGGGAAGTCCCCCTCAGTGACAGAGTGCACTAAGGAGGCAATGGGGGTGGTGATTGCGGTTGCGGTTGCGTAGCGGTTCTGTGGGCCAAGTGTGAAGTAGCCCTGGGTTTGGTAGCATCTTGCGATGTCTCTGGTCATTGTCTGGCGTGGTTTATTAGACTTATTTAGCCTCCAAGAGGATTAGGGTGGAGGGACTGGCTCCAGTCTTTTCTGTTCCCTCCAGTTCACCAGATTGGATCAGAAGTGAGAGCACCCTGGAGGAGGATTGCATCTTCTGTTGGCCCTGATGGAAGAGCTGCAACAAATTTCTGGACTGGGGGTTAGAAAAGCGACTTCAAAACGAAGGAGCTAGGATTGTCCACATTCAGACTGTAGGAGAGGGAAGGGGTCCAAGTGGGCTGAAAACAGTTATTTGAAACAAGAGGCACTCTCAGCTTCACTTCAAAACTAATTTAATGAAGTTGCTTCTTCCTCCCTGGGGTCTGAATCTCTGCAATGGGAAAGGTTCAGAGTTCTTGACTCTACCTGCTCTCTCTCCTACATGCTCATAATTTCAGGGTTGGGAGTGGATGAGGCGATTAGACTATCTACCCATTACAATAACAGAAGGGCTCTTGTTTGCTTCACAGTTCAGAACCTTTGACCCTTGCAAGCAGCTGTGGTGCAGCCATCCAGATAACCCTTACTTCTGCAAAACGAAGAAAGGGCCCCCCTTGGATGGGACCGAATGTTCATCAGGCAAGGTACCTGTGGTAATGGGCAGGATACAGACTGGATTCACTATTACTTGGAAATAGACATGACCCTCATCATAATGGTACATTCAAAAATGTACATGCACATACATGCCGAGGCACGCGAATGCACTGATACATGCACCGATATTTACTTACGAGCGCACAGACTGACTCAGGCACGTGCACACATTGAACGTACACTATACTCGGTAAGAAAAGTGTTTGTAAGTCATATTTAAATTACAGGCCTGGGGAAAAGAGGGACTATAGTCTCATGCATCTTGAAAAGCATATCTCTTTTTTACATCTGCTCCGTATCATATATTTTATTCAGAAAGATTGGAATGGCTCATTCCTTTAGAGACAACAGTGAGCCTTTGAGAGAAGTGTCCATGCTAAGCATTACTTTATAATAACTCACTCATAATTATTTCCACTTATGTGGCTTTCAACATTTTCCTCACTTAAAGAAGTACAGTTGTTGTTGTTTTTTTCCCTAATTAGCCAGTACATCTATGTTCAGCCAAGGGCTCTTCTTCCTTACAGACCATCTGCTCCTGCTACTCTGTTCTAAAGTGAAGCCGCACTGCTTGCTAACTTTGTGATGTTACAGTTAATGCCATGGTAACAGACTGTGATGTCATAAATTCAGGATTATGACTTCATCACAGGATCTGTCTACTTCAGGGTTTCCTATAATGTTCGTTACCACAGTATGCAAGTGCCAATGAGTCAGAAAAGCAACTGGAGCGTGGGACTCGATTTTTATTCAGACATGAAGTCCCAGAGGCAATGACAGCAGAAAACTTTGCATTTTGAAGAGGCTGCCCCCAAAATAGACTTATTTGAAGGGGGGGCAGAAAATCTGGATATAAAATGCTTAGATGTTGTGGCATGAAACTTCCTATTCCACATCATGCCAACATTTGAGAATGAAATCTTGTCATAGTGGATGGACATGTTTAAAATTATGAATAATTTCTAATAACTTTAAAATAAGTCACAGTGATCTCACACAAGATGTTGCCTTATTGAACAGCTTGTCCTTAAATGAGCCCTATCTAGAACTTCTAAAATTAGGTTGTAAATGTGTGTGCACATTACATATAATGGTGGTGAAAGGTGCCGAGACTGAAACATCTGGAGACTGAAATCTGTGGTTTATCCACACAGCAGGCATAGCATGGGCAGCATTGGCATCATCCTGCCAGAGTTTATAACCCTGATCACGAGTTGTCACTTCTAGATGTGAAAGATAGTTCAGTCTCCAGCCCTGTTCATTTCCCTTCCTCTCTCCTGTGGCTGCCAAAAAGGGGCTAGTTAATGCCAGTTGTGGTGGTGGTTTGGGGCTATGAATTCTTGTCCACTGGGATCTGGACTAAGATGACCAACCCATTTCAAAAAAGGACCTTGTAAAGACAGCTCCATATCTCTGCCTGGGTTGGATTTGAATTGGCTGACTAGATGTGAAAGCCTACGCAGTGTATCAAATTATTTGTTGTTATTACAGTAGCACCTACCGATCAGGGACCCATTGTGTGAGGCGCTGTACAGACACAGACTAAGAGACAGTCCCTGAGAAACTTAACAGTCAAAATAGAGAGGAAAGACAAAGGATTGCAGAGGAAACTGAGATGAAGTGACTCACCTAAGATGCTGAACATTGAATGCAAACAGACTTATCCTGCCTCATAGGCAGACTGCAGTGCTAATGACTGGGGTTATTGACATAATCAATGCAGTGCATGCTGGAGTATCTGAACAGATAGAAAGTTAACAGGTTGAGGGAAAGACAAGCCACGAACCCCCCAAAAAAACAGTTTACATAAAAAAGGATCTTAAAGGGCATCTCTTGCAGATGAATCATCTAATGATGTGTGTTTGTGCATTCAACAACTTCTAGCAAGGTTTGTGCACTCACAGGTAACAAATTTGAACTTGTCCTCATGCACTTTCTGCATCTGTCTCTACAGCAGTGGGGCAAACATATGATATTGTCATGAATAAACAGTGGCCATTGTGTTTTTCAGTTTCTCAGATATGAAGAGATGATTTAAAACAAAACAAAAAAACCCAAAACAAACCAGATGCAAGATTCTCAGCTGGTGTAAAACATTATATTGACTTCAGTTGAATTATGCTGTTTTACTCCAGCTGAGGATCTGGCCCTATATATTTACTAACTAGAGGATATTCTTCATCAATTTGTAACAGTTCTAAGGAAAGTCAAATTTTGAGCCTCAACTGTTTGACAATGTTCCTCTGAAGCATTATAGACTATTAGTCCTGGCCGCAGACTAATTCTATGCTCTTGTTGCAAAGCCACTGGATTTGGATTGCTTCACTGTCTGTTTAAATGTGAAGCTGAGGGACACGTGCCATTCACACTGCGGGATCCATGGGATACACCCTGCGGTCAGCAATAATTAGATGCAGTGTATCAAGCCAAAAACCAAAGTAAACCAAACTATGGCTCAGGTCCTGGAGTGCCGTGCTGCTACTTCAGTATTGTAATCTGGGCACGTAGCTAGCAAAACCAGCCACAGGGTGCCAGCATAATGGGTGTGGCTGAGAGAAAGGAGGCATGGCTAGGACATCTCTATATTCCTCCAGTGCCCCAGGTGCTGTATGTGCCCCTTAGAGCCATTGGCAACAGTTAACTTAGAGCAGCCTTCACACCCCTTTCTGAACTGAGCTGTGTGCTCTCTGGCTGTAGCTGAGGTTCTGGACCCAGGCAGTTTTCATGGAGACAGATTCTTTTTTATGGGATATTTTGTTATAACTTTTGTTACTGAATTTTGTGTTTGTGAAAGTGAGAAGTTGGTTGCACATGTGAGAACCAAGCATAATAGAGGCAAACGCTGTGCAAGCTCTGCCAATGCACCTCAGTTCTGATCTGTGATGTCCTTTGCTATATTGGTCCTGGGATCCAGAGAACTGTACCTGTGCAGTGAACCCTGCCAATCCATTCTTAGTCTTCTGAGCAGAAGTTTTACCTAATGTGATGTGAACAAATGGGAACTAGGATGAAACCACCAAACCCAGCTCACTTTCACTGGTGACCTATGTCAGGATTTGAATTTGGCTCTCCGGAGGTGATAGGCTAGTTCATTAGTCCACTCCTCCACCCAGGCCTCTGAGACCTTTCTCTATTACTTTAAGGTTTCATGACTTCACAGTCGCCACTGTCTGTCATGTCCATCTGACCAATAGGAGTGGGAGACCCAGATTCCAAACCATGTTGCTAAGCCGGGTGCCCCTGTGGCTATAGAATCTCTCTTCTCACTAACACTGGACAGTTATGAAGAGGTAGGTGTTCCAGTAACCCGTTTCTTCTCCTGTTCCAGTGGTGTTTCAAGGGTCACTGCATCTGGAAGACTTCAGAGCAGCCTTACAGCCAGGATGGCAGCTGGAGTTCCTGGTCCAAATTTGGCTCCTGCTCCAGGACATGTGGGGGTGGGGTGCGCTCCCGCAGCAGGAACTGCAACAACCCACCGTAAGTTTGGCCTTCTGCTAATTCTCTTAGTCCTTGCCGTATTGGAAGTGGCAGAGAATCAGGGCCACCTCCTTCTTCCTCCAGAAGGTCAGTCACAAGGAAGGCGAGAATGTTGTTCTGGACAGTTGAGTAAACTGGAGAGAGGAAGGGCCATGCCTAGGTACCACAGCACGGAGTGCCAGAGCATTAAAGGGAACTCTCCTTCCCAGAGCCTAGCAAACTTTAGGGATATACTTGGCCATCCTTTCTTTGTTTGGGTTGCTATAAATCATGGACATCTCTTATGGTCAGATATGTAAGATGGGATTGTCAAAGGAGCCTGAGGGAATTAGGCTCTTAGCTCCCATAGGATTTGTTTATCCTACTCCCTTAGGCTCCTTTGAAAATCCCAGCTGTAATCCCTAAATTTAAACGCTGAGCTACAATTTGTTTAACTCCTTCTCTCCACATGCACCTAATAGGATTGAAGCTTGACGTAATCAAACTGAGCTGGTCACCTTCCTTTAGCCAAGAGGAGCACTAACAATAAAGAAGCACTGTTAAGGCAGATGGGTTCCAAACGGATCAAACCCAGCTTCTTGGCTCAGTGACCTGGTGATAGCAGCTAGCAGTATGGCAATACACGTGCACTTTGTACCACTTCACTGCTCTTATATGCTGGCAGGGGACAAGAATCCTAACCTGTGAGCCAAGTGTGCTCACATGGACTGTCAAAGTATCATGAAGTTGGTAGTGATAGGTATGAACTTTGGGCTCACCAGATTTCACTGTTACTTTGGTGCTTTTAATGACTAACCTAATATAAATAAGTCCTTCTATGCACACATATGTTTGTCCTTTAACATGATGGTAGTCTGGACTGGATTGTGGGGAAAGTCAGTCAAGTGAAGAGGAAAAAAAGATTTCATGGAGACCTGTGGACAGTGTTTCTAGAGTTTTCATGGGACCTTATGCTATTGTATTAGAACCTCCATGCTTCAGAGAGGCAGTCATGAAAGCCTCCTTCACACACAATCCCAAGTAGAGCTGTGCTGCATCAGGTTTGACTACCCCTTTCTGAAATAGTTTCAAAATTCTTTATCCCCCTATTTATTTTCTAGTCCGGCCTATGGTGGGCGCCATTGCCCAGGTGCCATTTATGAGTACCAGGTCTGCAATACTGAAGAGTGTCATGGACCCTATGAAGATTTCCGTGCCCAGCAGTGTTCTAAGCGTAACTCTTATTATACCCACCAGAACTCCAAACACACGTGGCTTCCTTATGAGCACCATGATGGTGAGTGGAGACAGCCCATTCGGCCAGGCAGTGGTAGTGTAGCCATCGACTGGACTTTTGTTTGCTTTGTGGGCTGCATACATTCCCTGGGGACCATTCAGAAGAGTTTGGATAGGCTACAGTATGGCAATGGGGATAACTCTTCCTTTGGACAGTTCTGGGATTGGTCCTGAGTTACCACAACTTATGCCCTATTTTTTCCTTGCTATTGGAATGACACTGCTGCCACTGTTTGCCTACTGTAGTGGCTCCTACAGGTATATGTGATTATGCCTTTCACACTGCTAGGACACTATCAAAGACCCCCTACTGAGCTGTCATTTAAAGGGAAAAAATTGAATTGGGTTTTATGTGATAGCTTGTATTATCTCAGTGCTCTTTAAAGACCGGGGTGAAAAGTTCCATATTCCATCACCAGCCCTTTAGGTTCCCAAAACTCACTTTCCCTTACCTACAGAAGCCTATGCTGAGGGTTTCCATTGTGAGCACTAAGGACATCACAAGCACCTGAAATACAGCAGGAAAATGCTCTTTGCATTATATGTGATATTGTCAGTAATTGCAGGGGAAATAAAACCTCTGCACCTAGATCCAGGCAAGCGAGAGGAGCAAACTAATTTTCCTGTGCCACTGATATTCATTAGTGCGGCCCATAGGTAGTTGCTCTGACCTACATCAGGGCTGGGGACAGTGAAGAAAAGCCAACAGAATCAGGGAGCCATAATCAGTGCTCTGATATCCCCCACTGTTTTTCACCAATAGGATCTTTGATACAGGAGAGAATCTGCTGCTTGTTTTAAACATAAATTTATCTGTCTGCACTTTTTTAGGTTGGATTTTTGTCACTGTTTTACAGTATTTTCATAATGCTGTGTTGCTTTACAGTGCTGGACGATATGTTGTATTTGTAGCTGTTGTGGGACAAATTCTGTCCTCGGATACACACAACTCTCATTGAATTAAAGGAATCAAGTGATTTTGTAGTACCAGCTGACTCAACGTGTTTGCAGTTGCAAGGATGTTAAAGGGACTTGACATACATATCTTCAGGCAGAATTTGGTGTTTCACTACATAAACAATCATTTCAGATTTCAACAAAGTCTGAAAATTGCTTGCCCAATCATGTACTACTTAGATCATTTCATTTGCTCTGCCAGAGTCAAATCTTAATATGTTGTGGTTAACATCCACCTCCCTAAGTTTGTTGTAAGTGAATATAGAGTACCGAATGGCAAATGTAGGAGGGACTTAGAGACAAGAAGAGAATGGCTCTTGAGAATATTCTAATTCAAGATAGCAAGTTCCTCTTATTAAGATAGTTTTGTATTTTGTATTGACTCCATTTTGTTTCCATGATCATGGGTTTTTCAATATTTATTTTGCTGCAGATGCTCAGAAGTGTGAGCTGATTTGTCAGTCAGAGGAAACAGGAGATGTGGTGTTCATGAACCAGGTGGTTCATGATGGTACCAGATGCAGCTACAGAGACCACTACAGTGCCTGTGTTCGGGGGGAGTGTGTGGTACGTATGTAACTAATCATTGGGTCTGGCAGTTTTTGCCTGTCTTCTATTCAAATGAGAGGAAGAGAGAGGGAACAAACATGAACATTTCTGGAGTCAGTGGAATCTTAAATGTTTTACATTTTTCATAGACTTTTCCATAGGAATCTAAAATTCCTTTCTAAACTGGAGCACTGTGTGAAGAGTAAGTAAAGGTTTAGGTGCACTGTTATTTACCCAGGCTTCCCTAGCACTCACAATGGTAAAGAAGCTGTGTGTGTGTAGGAGGCAATTCATGTGCATTCAACTAGCAATGTGGGGAAGCCCATTAAATACTTTCCTCCAGGTTCTGTTTATTTACTTCACACTGTTTTCATAAACAGAGAATCAAGGGTGCCTGAAGAGGAGTGGCTGATTATAGTGGTGGATGGGCTAAGACTTCCATCCAAAGTTGGCATCCAAGTCTGCACCGTTCACCCCTATAGACTCTTCCTGAGGGAAGTAGGGGGAGTTGGAGCTACCAGGTGTAGGTCAAGTGTAGCAGAGGATTGAAGCAGGACCACCCTGAAGGCTTACATCAGCCTAAAAGTTCCCTAGCATCATAAAAGAAGTAGGGCACATGATATCAAATCCATCCTCCCATTTGTCATGGGGAGCGACTGCTAGTGAGAATGATTCACCAGCGGGCGGAGTTTTTTGTGAGGGTTTGCGCTGGAAAGTAACATCTTCCCCAGCCATACACATCTGCACTGCTGTCATACTGCTGTAAGATTGGAGGGTGGCTAAAGCCCAGGATGAGCTATGAGGTGTGATGCCTGCCTTGCATTTTGAGACTCTACATATGTGACCTTTTTTAAATCTCTTTCTCTCACTCTTTGGTGACAGCATGTTGGTTGTGACAAGGAAATTGGTTCTTTGAAGCAGGATGACAAGTGTGGTGTTTGTGGGGGTGACAATTCCCACTGCCGGACGGTGAAAGGGACTTTCATCAAATCCCCGAAGCAGCCAGGTGAGAGTCTGGCCCGGAAGTAGGGGAAGAGTATTCATATTTTGGAAGTTATTGCTTTAATATACCTTTGCACGTAACAAATATACTCCATCTGTGGGCTAAAACCTATTCTTAGTTCTGCCTGCGTAAACCTATTCTAGAGTATCTCTGTTGAAGTCCACTGGAATTACTACAGATTTACATGGGTGTTGCTGAAATGAGAATTTGGCCCTACAGATATATGTACAACTACATCTGATAGTTTATCATCAGTAGTAGTAGTAGTATTTATTTGTATTATTGTAATGCATAGGAGCCCGAGTCATTGACGAGGACCCCATTGTGAGAAGCACAGTACAAACAGAGCAGAAAGACAGTTAGAGCGATATTGCTGCTGAAATGAAGGCCATGTCTTTCTAGCCAGAAGTGTCTACAGGCTCGGAATGTTTGCTTATGTTGCCTCTGAACAATTGCACATTAGTCAACAGGCTATTACACACAGGTTTTGCATTTTGAAATTAAAAATAAATACTGAGAAAGAAGACTAGACCTTTGCCTTACTCAGCAGACCTTTGGCAAACAAAATGAAAGCCCAGAAAGTTGATGTCCAGGTGTTGGTTCTGTGCTCAGATATGATGGTCATCAGATAGCGTATCTTTGCTGACTTCATTAGTGCTCTGCCGCTTGACATTACCTGAGGATGTGCCCTCTATAACTGCCAAAGTGATAGCTCTGAACTGTGCTTGGTCTTCTGTTGATTGAGCAAGGACCCAATCATTTATTCAGTGAATTACAACAGCTTATTTATGGTATCTATTTCTTTCTGCCTATCTATTATCTGGCAATTTATATGATTCAAGCTATTGCATCACCAGGCTAGACCGATGCAATGCACTGTAGGAGAAGACTACTCAGAAGTTACAGTTCTTACAGCACATGGTGGATTACCTGCTAAACCACACAAACTGGCACAACTGTATTACACCACTGCTTTTCCCTTTGTGCCAGGGGCCTGATCCAAAGCCCATTGAAATCAGTGGAAGAAGTCCCACTGACGTCAGTGGGGCTTGGATCAGGTCCTGGTTGCCTATTGAGTTCAAGGTTGTGGTCCTCATCTACAAAGCCCTTGGTGTGCTTGGGCCAGGCTATCTCAGCTACTGCTTCCCTGTCTGTGCCCACGTATGGCAGCTTCATTTAGCTGACAGAGTCCAGGGCGTACCTTGTGAAGGTTATGGAGCTTGCTTGTATTGTAGATCAGCCTGAGCCCCCTTACCAACTTCAGTGCATGTTTCAAGACATACATCCTTATGTAGGTGTTTTGCTAACAGATGGGTGAGTTCACACTGATATCAGTTGAAGTCTGACCCCTCCAGACACTATGAAGGAAGTGAGAAAGGATAGAGAGCTTTCTTGTGGGCTCCACTTTGCATAAGAGTAGTCAAGATACTACAGTATGTTTAGCAATCCACGTGAAAATGTCTGTCTATTTACCTGATATCTCACAGGGGTTAGGAGTAGGACAAAGTAGTGGAAAGGCAAGAGCCTTTCTAGAGAAACATGGTGTTGCAAGAAGGGAGAGATGTGATAGGAGCAAGGAAGAGTGCAGGGGGTAGCCACAGAATGCTGGGAACCTGACCCGGATATGAGAAAGATCATGCAATACTTTTGCAGGGGTGGGGTCATCAGAAAGAGAAGGATAGGAAGCTGGAAGGCTCTCATTGAAGTAAGATTTAGGGAGAAGAATGGGAGCCAGGAGGCTGTTAGGCAAATCTTGGGGAGGTTTCAGGAGAAAAAACGGAGTTATGAGAGAACTGCAGAATGGGAGGGCAAACAACTCATGTTCATAAATATTCTAGATAAGAATCCATATTTTTGGATGATTATCTTAATTGAATCATTGGATCTTTTGAATTTGACCCATAGTTAATAAAAACACACATTTCCTGTTAGCTCAGTAGACTGCCTCCTAGTGCTTTACTGTATTTATTATCTGCATAATTGGATTGGGGCTGATCTTGTGAAGACAGTTATATAAAACCAGTCTTTTACCATTAGCAAAAGCCTAAGGTAAATGCACCAATCAAAATGCTCTTCTCCATTTCCTTTCTCTCACTGAAGAATCCTATGGTTTCAAAACGTAGTGGGAGTGTTCCACAGAGTGTAAACTTGCCTGCTTTGCTATCAGTTTTGAGAATGCTTTACTTTTGTTTAATTTTCAGTGGTTGTTTTGAAAATGTTTGAGATTCCGGCTGGGGCCAGATACATTCAGATAGAGGAGATGGAGCCGGCCTCCCATAGCATTGGTGAGTACTGAACAACCAGAGAGCACAGACAGACTCAGAGATGGGTGTTAGCCAGTTTGGCCTAGTGTTGTTTAATCAAAGAAACTTTAAGACTTGGGTTCTCTAAAATAGATGTGGTAGTCACACTTTCAAAATGTGTATGGAAGTGCAAAGGGGCAGTTGCACACACAAAATATTTAGGTGCATGGGTAAAATGGGAAACTGAGTGCAAAAGGCTGATTTATCACCCAGATCCCAGTAAAATGAGTAGCTCTCAACCCACTTTCTTGCACAAACGTCAGAGAAGACCAACATTTGTTCTTATCACAGAACTACCAGACAATTTAGCCCAGTTCTGTCTATCAGTTGCTGCTTAGGAGGAGCCTTGGAATGGAATAGCAGAGGGTGGTGAAGAATTGAACTGTTTGGGCAGAATTGGGTGTCTCCCCTCAGGAGTGGAATAGCAAGGCGTGGTCCATGTCAGAACTGAGGTATGTTGGCAGAGCTGGCAGCAGGGGGCCAAAGAATTTGTACAACATTTGCTTTTGCTCATGACTGGCGCTTGCCACTGGTTCCATTCCTTCACTTCCATGAGCGCTAACAGTCAGCTGAAAAAAAAGAAAATGTAGAGTTGTGGGGCCAAATCCTTGGGACGGGGCCTTCTGTGCCTAGCACAGTTTCAGAAGGGGAAAGATGTTAAGGGGCAACCTTAATACCCATCCTACCCCACCCAGTCCTGTGGCTGCTGGGTGCCAAGCGTGTCCTGAGGTGCATCTAAGAACATCCTTATGGCTGTTCTAAGCTGCACTGGCTGCTAATGGCTCCCAAGGGACCTTACAACAACTGGGGATTGGCTAGATAGAGCAGCTCCCCAGCCACACCTGCCTATACCAGGAGCATAGGGGATAGTGTCGGAGCTGCTGTGCTGGCCCTAGGCCACTTGAGGATTTCTCCACAATAGGGGAAGCTCATGTATCTGGTTAAGCCAGGGAGGCACAGCGGGGCAGCATCCTGGCCTTTAAGGTCTTCTATAGAGCGATCCTTCTGTTTCTCTTATTCCGCTCTGTTTAAAAGCACATTAGAGTGAGTGAGTATTTGTGTGTGTGCGTACGATTGAGAGAGAAAGTTACTTGAAAATGACCAAGGAGTTAAGCTGGAGTAGCTGTTCCCCAGCCTCTTGCATTTCAATTTGCAGCTCTCCTTTTCTGCTGTCTCCAAAATCCTTCTTAGTGAACCTTCCAGTGAAGCTGACAAGTCGAGCTCTGCCTGTGTGATCCTGTAGTGAGAATTCACACAATACGCCGCTGTGTGAGGTATATTCTTAGAGGGCTGGGTCCTGAAGCCAAATCTCTTTCAGACATAGGAAGGGTGTGTATGTGTGTGTTTTCTTTCTGCTCAGAAGACCATTAATTCAAAGGATGAGTTGGAATGTCAGGGGGATTGGTATGTCAGCAACACGGTCAAACCAGACTGACTGTTTAGAGAAGATGAAGAGAGTTAATGTTAGGAAAGCAGGGGGACTCTGGAACAACTGGGAGGTGGGATGGAGGGAGTGTGATTCTCTTAAAGGATGGGGAAATAAGAGATTCAGGCTGGAGGTGCATGGTGTGGACCGTGATCACTAGATGTTACACATTTAAAGGGTTATTCCCTGCCAAGGCCCCTTTCTTGATCACCAGCCCTACATGCACATGCCTGTTCATTCAATGGAATGTATCCAGGCTCTTCCATGAGCAGCTGCTCACAGCCTTGTTCTCTGCACTGCGGAGACAAGTGACGCAAGAGCTGAAAAGGGACACTTTCATCTGCCTATGTGTCCCCTTGAATTCTGGGCCTGAGGCCTCTGCCAGTGCCCCTCAGTTCCAACTGGCAGTACACCTTGCTATTCCAGTCCTGGGCCTTACACAGCTCTGCCAGTGCATCTCACTCTTGAACCACAGCATCTCTGCTATCTCTTTTTTGGGCCTCCTTGTATGTAGATTCCTAGAAGTGTTATCTTAAATGGTCGATTTGTGATGTGGGCAAACCCATTTCACTTGCCGTTTAAGCTACTATTTGAGCCCAGATGTTTTTCTGTAAAGATCTAGTGCATTAACCCATGGCACAGTCCAGACCTGCAGTCTCATCCTTTGAATAACATTACATTAACCTTTCTGATGATTAGGCCACAATCGAAAGACTAATAGGACTTGCTTTGCTTACAGTCAATAGTATACAATTGCTAATATATAGGGCCAGAGTTGCAGGTGCTGAGCTCCCATTTTGGCACCTAAACAAGAGCCAGATTCTCCCAATTGCTCAGCTCCCAGCTGCTCCACTGTGATACTTATGGCCAGATTTTCAAAAGACCAACCGCTGAGCCTGAATTCTGAGATCTTTTTTATGAATATCTGGTCTGTAATGAGGAATATTTTCATCATGAAGGTTTATCCATACAATTCCCATCTGTAGGGATTTCTTCTGATCAGTTAAATTCCCAGGCATTATGCTCACAATTCATTTTTCTGTCCCTAAAAGTCTTTGACAGAGGAAAATTACTTTGTGAACTTCTTTTCCCAGCTGTTAAGAATCAAGCTACTGGAAACTTCATCCTTACTGCCAAAGCCAAGGAAGCCAAAAGCAAAACCTTCATTGAGATGGGCTTGGAGTGGGAATACACAATTGAGAATGGCAAGGAGAGCTTGAAAACCAGCGGCCCCCTGCATGAAGCAATCAGTGTGCTGGTGAGTCACACTGGCTTCTCCTCTGGAGATGTAACGGGCACAATCATTCACTGAAGCAGAGCACACAGTGCATCCGACGAAGTGAGCTGTAGCTCACGAAAGCTTATGCTCTAATAAATTTGTTAGTCTCTAAGGTGCCACAAGTACTCCTTTTCTTTTTGCGAATACAGACTAAAACGGCTGCTACTCTGAAACCAGTGCAATCACTGTTACAAATGCTAGAAGAGACTGATATACAATGTAGAATGGAGTGGCCGAATTTCATAGTGGAAGGACATATGGCGTAAATCCTACAAAACTCTTAAAAGTTATTTTAAAAAGTGAAAGTAACTAGCCATAATCTAATATGATTAAGATACTTGAGGATGTGCAGAAATACACTATGAATGCACTTCTTAGAAGCCTGAATGTTTTTGACCTTGCATCTGACAATGTATAAAGGCATACAACCATAGCTTACCAATACACACCCTGTTCTGGCTTATCCCAGCATTAACGGGATCTAGATTCCCCATGCCTCCCTGGAAGAAAAACTCATCCTCCCTGTCCCCCAATGTCTTGGAATACGTGTTCACTTATTAATATTGAGTGTTACAAACAACGCTTCTATGCCTCTTCGTCTCTCTAAAGTTATAGTACAGGTTCCTATTTATGTAGATAAGGTAGAAAGTTCAGTGTATGAAGTCTAGAGTTTGAGCATATATTTTGATATGTCATGGGCATCTTCTGTACGTGTGCAGTGGTCCAATACAGAGAATGTTCTGTGAATATTTTAGAATCCTTCCACTCAGGCTTGACAAAGCCCTAGCTGCGATCATTTAGTTGGGGATTGGTCCTGCTTTGAGCAGGGGGTTGGACTAGATGACTTCCTGAGGTCCCTTCCAACCTCAATATTCTATGATTCATTTTAGATTAATTGAAATATTTTGAATGGATCAAGAGTTCTTCATGTTCACTAAAAGTTTTCTCTTTTCTACCTATGGTACTTGTTTCATTTCTTCCTTGATACTTTCTTCTTATTTCTTTTCTTCTACTTTTCATGTTGTGTGTCTATATGCTACATTGTCATTGTTTGCATCCTCTTTAATTCCTCTCCTCCTTCCACTCTCACCCTTTCCCACAATTTCATTCTCTTTCTCTCTTCCTTGCTCCCTGTACACTGCCTTTGTTCTTTCTCTGATCACAGGTTATCCCACAAGAAGATGAGTCCAAGAGCAGTCTGATGTATAAGTACGTTATCCATGAAGACCTGCTGCCAGTGATTGGAAACAATAATGTCCTTCTTGAAGAGATGGATTCCTATGAGTGGGCCCTCAAGAGCTGGTCTCAGTGCTCAAAGGCTTGCGGAGGAGGTCTGTTTCTCTTTTATATGTCTGTTAAGTTGTAATACTCGGACACATGTATGTTGCGGTCAGATTTCTTGAACCTGTAGGGCAGTATGAGTCAAAGTACCTCTGGGTTTTAGATATCCATATACCTTAATTACCTTATTCTCTATTCTTTAGCAATTCCAAGCCTTAAATTCCAGCATGCTTGGGGAGCCAATCTAACTTCCTTTGGCAGTACTCTGATATACTGCTTTATATCTGAGTCTGGTTTGACGCATCATCTGATGCTCCCATTTGCTTAAGATTTCTGTGGCTTCTTAGAACCTGGGATTTACAAGATGATAATTTGAGTGTCACAGGGAGATTGGCCTCTTTAGGAGGTTTTGGGGTGGTCCAATGCACCTGTGACATGTCAGCTGCTTCCCAGTTGGATTTTAAGAGATGGGACCTGGGCCATAGAAGTGGGAGAGCCTGACAAGAGACCGGGTCAGTCAGGGGTTGGAAGATGAGAGCTGTCAGAGATCAGGAATCTGGAGGAGGTCTCCAGGGAAAGCTGAAAAGAGGGAGGGCTAGTTTGCTGACTTTCCTGAGCCAGAGAGCCAGTGCTGGGAGGTTGAAAAGGGCTGAGGGCCAGGAATCCAATGGAGGGGCTAGCCTGCTGACCTTCCTTGGCCAGAGAGTTTCATCTTTGCCAGAAAAGGCTGGAAAGGGCTGAAAGCAGCAGAGAGAGATACGGAGAGCTGAGCTGGAGAGCCAGGAGAGGACTTAAGACAGGGGGAGGTGCGGTGAAAGACACTGGAGCCACACTAGAAAGGGGAGCATGGTGAGGGATGTTGGAGCTGTACCGGAGAGCCTGAGTATGGTGAGAGATGATGGGACCATACTTGGTGTATTCATAGACTACTGGGACTTGGAGATTGACTATACTATTTGGATTGTGCTGGGGAATTCTCGATTATGGTTGTGGGGCTGTTGTTATGGTTTATGTGCACAGAGCTTTATTTGGTAATAAACTAACCCTGCAAAGGCTAGGTATCCTTGGAAAGTCTTTGTGCACTGTTTCTGGGATGATCCACAGAAGGGGAAACAGGGATGTGCATGGGAAGTGCTGCAGCATGATGCTGGAGGGCACCCAAAGGGGCTGCCCCATGACAGTTATAAAGACCTTTGCAATTATTGCAGAGCATTCTCTGATGCAGCTCCACTCCAAATGCACAATGTCATATTTTTCAATATTTTTTTTAATTACACCTGCAGAAGTTTGAGTGAATATCTTTTGTGCACACAGAACAGGTAATTGTGCACACAGGTGCCATTTTTTATGTGCTAATGTTGGTTTTGCACAATCACAAGATGCACTAGCAATTTTTGTAATCTCACTTAAGGAGGATCTCTGAAAATGTAACCAGGTCTTTAAGTCAGGTTTCTGAAGCTTTGCGTAAAAGTACAGACCCAGGCTCTATACAAATGAAAATCATCTCACTGTTATTCTTACAGATTTGGGGAAGGGCCTAATCATAGCAAATTATAGAAATGGAAAGACCTGTAAGACCCAGTAACACTTCCACCTGTCATTGCTGGTTTGTTCTCTCCAGTACCTGGGTCATTCCCTACACTGAGAGACAGGAAGTGTGTGCGTCTGTGCAGGTTCTGGGGTGCTTGTTACGCAAATGAATGGATAAGACGCCACACTTACACAAGTTACCAAATCCTTATAGCTCCAGTTTCAAGGCAGGTGAAATCATAATACTTATGGAACAAATAAATGTAAACTCTATCCAGAGCATTGAAATAAATCAGTTTTTAAAAGTCAATGCAGATCTAATGGCTCCAGCTTGTTCTCATTTCCTTGTAACTGTGGTTTTTTTAAAAATAAATATTGGCATTTGGGAAGGTTTAGGGACTGGCAAAGATGGAACCAAAGTCCTTGTTTTAGCTACAAGTGGCTGCAATATGACCTTCTCTTATATGTACTCCACCAATGAACATAATCCTGAGATGGAGGGACCACCCTCTAGAAGAGTGAATGGAAGCTCATGCTTCAGGCTAGCTTAGCCCAGACCTGGTCTTTTTCCAAGCAAATGTGACCAGTGTGCCAAATTCTAACATTTTGGGTCTCTCTTGTGATGTGGATTCTTTTCTTTTTCATCGGGGAAGTAAGCTCCAAACTAAGGCCTATCAAACTCTTTTCAATAGTCAAAAATTCACCAGAGCTCAGGGGCTCGTCCGCTATGTCCACTTTGTGATCCCTGAGGGACCTTATGGCGCAGTGGCCTAAATTAGAGCTACTCTCTTGCACACTCACATTGTGTCTGAGCAGAATTGGGATGCAGTCAGGAATCTGGTCCTAGTTTTGCAGAGGTGAAATGGCATTTCCCATTGGCTACATAGCAGCCAGCAACCATATGGGTCAGGCAGGAATATGGGAATGACTGTGGTATTCCATACTGAGTAGCATTATCTCACCACCACCTCCTTGTTGACTGCAAATATATTTGGTGCCTTTGTGTGTTTGTGTGTGTATAGCCTAGAGGAAGTTTTATCTGGCTGCATTATGGCCCTTTGTATGATATGCTGAACTCCATAGCTGGAGTGCAAAGTCATAGCAGAAAAGCAAGATGATCTAGTTAGGGGGATCCAACTAATGGTTATCAAGGTGGAGTTCCAAACCAAGTTGTGTGTATACTGGTGATTCCCTTACTCCCTGTGTATTTTTCTTTCTGTGGTTCCTTCAGGCATCCAGTACACCAAGTATGGCTGTCGGAGGAAAAGCGATAACCGGATGGTGCATCGGAACTTCTGTGATAATGGCAAGAAACCCAAGCCAATCCGGAGGCGATGTAACCCGCAGGAGTGCTCCCAGCCAGCGTGAGTTCTCCCTGCTACGATCAAGACACTGTGCTGTGCCTGCATGAAGGTGCTCAGGGTTAAGGCAGAAGGCTCTGGTCATTTTCATTATTGGCGTTGGTGTGAGAGCTAGCATGAGCAGTCTTTCTCCCTCCTCCCTCCCAAGTCAAAGAGGTGGAGGGATCCAAATGTTGCAAAGGATAAGTTTTTTCTTTTAAATCCCCCCCGATCCCACCCCCATCCTGAAAAGTACAAAAGGATAAAATCTTGGTGACCCAGTACTGTCCAAATAAGGCAGGGACACGTGCGAGGGAACTGACAATGACTTAAGTCATGGAAGGCATAACTGATCCTAATGGGTTATGCAGGCTGTCATAGAGGGACCAAGACAAACTTGCCATTGTTTGGCCTACTGGAGTCCAACACATTAGATCAGCAGAAAACCCAACTGTAAGGCTCAGACAGGTTTTCAGCTTCTGTAAATCAAGTAGCTCCACTGAGTTCAGTCCAATTATCCTGGTTGACACCTGTGGAGGATTTGCTCCTTAATCTGAAGACTATGCTACAGCTAGGAATATGAGCTTCCAGATCTCTTCTGAGGACTCTCAATCTTGATCTCAAAGCTCCAGAAAGATAAGCCAATCAGAATCTGAAAAAGTCCAAATATTCTCCCCCTCAACCTGTTGACAGTGCTGTATTTTAATGATTCAGCTGGATGGCAGAGGAATGGGGAGCCTGCAGCAAGTCCTGTGGCAAGCTAGGAGTTCAGATAAGGGTGGTGCAGTGTGTCCAGCACCTCCTGAATGGCACGAACCGGACGGTACACACCAAATACTGCACAGGAGATCGACCAGACACACGCAGGGCCTGCAGCCGCTTGCCCTGTCCAGCCCAATGGAGGACAGGGGCCTGGTCCCAGGTGCGTGAGCCCAGGTTCTGAAATGGATATGATATTGCATAGTAAAGCTTTTATTCCAAAGATCTGCAGATTACAATTCCAGTGTAATTGGTTACTACCTGATTCAAAAACTCCAGAAAGCATGATCATCATACATCTCAGGAGCCTGCTGGCTTGCAAAAGAACCTGCTTCACTACCATGGAAAACCCACCAGTCTTTGGTGACTGGTGGCCAGTGGCCATGCTAAGTAGCTGGGGGTTAGCACTGAAACCTCGCTTATTCTGGTGGGAGCTGAGTGTGTTTTCACAGTCACGGGGATATTTTTATACAGCACATACATTGTAACATTATCCAGAGATATATTTCACTCCTAAGTGCCTGATCCAAAGCCCAGTGAAGTCAACAGAAAGATTTCCATTGAATTCCTTAGGCTTTGGATCAGGCCATAGAGAACAAGGCCTGTGGGAGGAACACATTTGCTATGGGTTAATGTAAATCACCTAGATAGCAAATGAATTCTATAGTGAACTAGATAATGACATAGACGGCAGGTGATATTATTGTTTGGGCTTGTAGGAAGACAAGAGAAAAGTAGCTTTCCATGTAGTCCCTTTTTAGAGGCAGACAGAGGTATGTATATATGGGCATGGTAATGCCTCTGTCCAGCCCAAAAGAAAGCTAAGTCACTGGTGGCAGAGTAGGGATGGGGGTTTGGGGGCGAGGGGTTCTTATAATGGGTGACCAGTGGTATCAAAGCTAGGGGGAAATACTTGGTATTTAATTCACTTCAGTGCATTTGAGAAGCAAACATTTCATCTCCAGAGGTATCTTTATGATATAGAGATGAAAGTCATTCTGGCTTGGAAGGTTTAAACAGTATCCAGCCAAGGGGACAAATTTCACCAGAGCCGGGAAGATCTCTATCCATTGGTCTGAATACTAATTTGTGTATGTTTGTAGTCTTGCACATGTGTGCACACACACACACAGTTCTTTTTGAAGCCCCTTGTAGCATGAGGTGCACTTCGATGTCTCCATCCCTGCTTTTTTTCCCTGGCACTGATAGGTGTATTTTTTCCCCTCCTTGGTGATTTGACACAGTGCTCAGTCAGCTGTGGAGAAGGCATCCAGCAGCGCCAGGTGGTGTGCAAGGCCAGTGACAATAGCATTGGGCAATGTGAAGATGAGAAACCAGAGACTATCCATGTCTGCAAAATGGCAGCATGCCTAGGTGAGAGGAGCTGAAATGTCACTGGAGCAGACTGTCCTAGAGTCAGTCATGGAATCAAACTGAGAAACGGTCAGTGATGTGGTACAAGTTGGACTCCTTTGCATATAGATCTATTCTACTGATGTGTAAGGCTATGGAAGGTGATATAGTTTACATGCCGAGGAGCAGAAGAAGGTGGTACAAGATATAAGTTAAGGATTCAGGTAGTTCCTGAAAATCCACTTCCCTAGATACAGGTATTCACATATTCTCATTCGCTTCAATTTAAAACAGCCGCTGTTACTGTCTTGGTAGAGTACCTGTGCTGTGCTGCTAACTGTACTAGTCAGTAAGCCCTGATGTTCCATCAGCTTCAGGGGAATGCTAATGAAACACTGGCAACACAGCTAAAGTGACCTTGAGGACCAGTAGGAAAAAATGTTAACAGACCAGACTGACATTACCAAAATGTACAGCACTCCTGGCCTTTCCAGTCTTCCTCCTTTCTTTAGAACCAGAGACCGTGTAAAATTTTCTGAGGGTGTTGCGATGTGTGAATAATTGATGGTTATGGTGAGACCATCAACTTTATTTTAATCCTTGGCCAAGATTTTTAACAGTGGTTTTGGATGCCTCAGTATTGGTTGGGTTCATTAGAAATGTTTTGCATCTGTGAACTGCACATTGATTTTTGTCTATAAGCATATTGGGCTTATTTGGATGTCCGCAAACACTCTGAATCTACTGTTAACTCAACTTGGATTTTGACTGGAATAGGTCACCTGAGGGAAGTTACAGGGTATTTTCTAATACTTCTGGTTCTAGTGAACCCTGTAGAAACATATACCCACACATCCTAATCTAAGTTTCCTTCCGGGGCCTAATTTTCAGAAAGCTGAGCACCTGCTCTCAGAAAATCAGGTCCCTTTTTAAGGTGGCTCAGGTTGCACACCCAAAAATTGAGGCACCCCAAAACCCATGTTACTTTAAAAAATCTTGTGGTGAGTCTCTAGAAGACAAGGACTAGTGCAAGGAACCCTCCCCACCACACCTACTCTCAAATTCTTTTGGAAATGCCTCTGTTGGGCTAATGTTTATGACTAAACTTTGTGGCCGTGATCTACCTACAGGAAAGCTACCAAGTATTGCAGCAAACGCAGACACCAGTGATCATGTGACTCCGAAAGTACAGTGGGTACCCCAGGATGGGCCCAAAAATCCTGTTAATAAGATATCTTCAAGTAAGTTTCCACTATTCCTAAGTTTGTCTCTTGGAGCAGAAGTCTTTTTACCTGCATTACTCAGGAAGGGATTCTGCTATTAAATGTTTACAAGCCACCCTCTTTCTCTTCCATGACTGAAGTGGAAATAACTTAATGGAGGACACCATTTTTTGAAGGCTAGTGGAGACCTTTCTCAAAGGGAGATCAAAAGGTTAATGCTCCATAATGGACACCAGAAGAGAATACAAGATTAGTTTGGTTGCAGTCTGAAGTTGTCAAATGCTACCGTGCTAAGATGGGTGTGCTGGGAAGTGCCCCACCACTCCCTATTTCATGCTTAGTGAGACTGAAGTTAGACCACGTAGCAGGGTCTCAGTTGGTCCGCCCAGCCGCTGGGGGGGCGGTGGAGAGCTACTGCCTCACCTAAAGGCCTTGGTCACACCTTTCTGTCGATGGGGAGTTAGCGGAGGGAGGTGTGCCGGCCAGAGTCCGTGACGCCCCTCAGGCTAGGGAGTGCCGGCACGAGTCAGTGGTCTTTATCGGGGTTCTGCTACCTGAGGTGGGGTGGCCAGGGTAGGGGAACGCAGGCCCACCTGACTCTGTGTTCTAGCCCAGGGCCCTGACAGTGGCGGGAGGAGAGGGTCCCACCACTGGGTCAGCGGGGATCCGTCCGCAACATGCTGACCACATACTGACTCACCACACTGTCCAGTTCTGCCCCGGGCTACTTCCTACCCGGTCTCCCGAGTGGGTCCCTCTGGTTCCTCCAACTCGTCGGGATATTCAGACACCAGTAGCCCCGGTAGCTCCTGCTCACCCTCAGCGTCGGGCTCACTCTGGCTCGGGTCGCTGCCCAGCTCCTCCAGTTCCTTGAGGCACTCTGCGGCTGGCAGTCCTGCTAGCCCAAGTCCTTCCTCAAGGTCAGGTTTCCCCTGGTCCAGGGCCTCCGCTGGCTCGGCAGCAGGGTCTGCAGGGACCAGCCAGCAACCTGTGTCTGTCTCCCTCCCTGGTGCTGCCCTGACTGGGCTAAGGGCCCCGCCTTTTGTACTTCCCGTTCCACCCCTCCCCTTCCGGGGGGTGGAGTAAGCTTGGCCTGGCCCCGCCCACTCAGGCTGAGAGAGTGGCTCTTTACCCTCTGGTTCGGAGGGAGGCCACCCTGGCTCCCTACAGACCACTAACACTGTTCTTTGTCCTTCCCTAAAGTCAGCATTCACCTGAGCTGCTTGTTCAGAAACCTGACCTTTGCGACATTCTGTTCAAGTGTTATAGGTTCCCTTCCCCATTTCTTCCCTTGCCACCCTCCCTGCTCCCTTCTGTGGGTTTTGCAGTTGGAGGATGACCCAAACTCTCTTCTGAGTCTTTCCCTTGACAATTAAACAAGTCACTGAGGTTTCACTTTTGTATCTAACCCTGAAATTAGGGTGCCATCTAGTGGCCCTTAATATACAGTTGTAAGGATTTTCCTAAAAAGAAAAGGAGTACCCGTGGCACCTTAGAGACTAACAAATTTATTAGAGCATAAGCTTTCGTGAGCTACAGCTCACTTCATCGGATGCATTTGGTGGATTTCCACCAAATGCATCCGATGAAGTGAGCTGTAGCTCACGAAAGCTTATGCTCTAATAAATTTGTTAGTCTCTAAGGTGCCACGGGTACTCCTTTTCTTTTTGCGAATACAGACTAACACGGCTGCTACTCTGAAAAGGATTTTCCTAGTATCAGAGGAGTAGCCGTGTTAGTCTTTATCCACAAAAACAAGGAGTCTGGTGGCACCTTAAAGACTAACAGATTTATTTGGGCATAAGGTTTCTGTCCCTTGCCTCACCAATACTGCCATTATGGATAAGAAATGTCATTTGCTAACTTTTGGAGTTTGCATTTAAAAGGATCCCTTGCGTTACATTTTTCTTTCTCACACACACATGGCCAAACACCAATATGTTTTTGGCCAGTGAATTCCCTGTAAATATTGTCATTATTTTTTAAAGTCCTTGTGGTGGTACAAAGAGCAGTGACACATTGGGTCAGATGGCCTTTTCCTAATCTTAGAGTTCTTGTGTTGTGTTAGGAAACTGGATAGCTACATGGACAGGGAATTTGTAACTTTAAGTTATTTCAAATCTGACATAGGGAGGTAGTCACAGGAAGTCGTTATCATTTGATGGCCTCTCTGGATTAAGTTGATTGTCCTGTTCTATTAGTGGGCAAATGTCAACATAAGAAGATGATTCTAACAAATGACTTTCTTGTCATTTTTATCTGTTACTGTAAAAGTATGCTAGATTCTTGTCTAGATGTGAAGAAGACAAAGTCCCTGTCCCAGGCTCCAGTTCAGCAAGGCATTTTAACACATGCATACAGAGTAATTCCATTCAAGTCAATGGGATTTATGCTAAAAATTATGCATGTTCTTAAGTACCTTGCTATATCAGTACTCCAAAGAAGTAGACATGAGAAGGATTTAAGGGCCTGATCCAAAGCCCTTGGAATGCCTTTCATTGATTTCACTGGGCTTTGCATCAGGCCCTAAATGAGCCTGGAGTCTTTAATTAGCGTCTCATCCCTTAAGATGATTGTTCTTCAGCAGCATTGAGGCCTATTGGCATGAAGGAGCTTCCACTGCTGTTGATTTTACTTCTGTCCTGTGGACGGGTGGATGTCTCCAGCAGCAATGTGACTCCAGCACCCACCACTCAATGCTAACCGTCATCTAGTAAAGTTAAAACAATGGAGTCATTCGATTATCTTGGTTTGTAGTGACAATTGTAGCTGAAATGCCTGCCTTATTTGAACTGGTCTCTTAAAGGGGAAAGGTCCTACATCCTATTGCTAATCCCTTCAGCCAAACATTTCACCATTTTGGTTCATTTAAGAAAACATTTGTGCATCTTTGCACGTCTTGATTTTATTAGGAAGTGGGAGTACCAAAGTACTGCAGAGAAGTAAGCTGTACCTTTGGTATGCACAGTCTTTCTAATAATTAATAATAATTAATAATATTTTGGTACTTCTGTTACACCTTTCCTCTGAGAAGCTGAGTGCTTCCAACATGCCCAAAACCAGAAAGTCAAGATCTACAGATCAGAGAGGGCCACAGCAGAGTTCACAGTTTTCAATGCTTAAACCAAACCTTGAATTTGAAATTTGACCAATGCTAAACATGATGTAACACCAAATGTAATATGGCATTTTACTCTGACAGCAGCTTTATGGGATAATTTTAAACCCATGTACGTAGTGATTTTGGATCATATTTTGTGCACATTATTATTGTATGTCTGGTTATACTCACTAGCTTCTTTATAAATGTCTTTGTCACAGAAGAGCCTTGCCTTGGGGACAAGTCCATATTCTGTCAGATGGAAGTTCTGGCTCGCTACTGCTCCATCCCTGGCTACAACAAACTCTGTTGTGAGTCCTGTGGCAAAAAGGTCTCCACCACCAGCATGCCACCCAGTGTAGACCAAAGTGCTTCAGAGACTGAAAGTCACGAGGGTGCTTTCTTTCCCAGCCCAGTCACACCACTGCCCTTTCATCCCACTGCCCGGCATCGCCCACATAGGATACAAAGCACAGCTGCCAAAGAGACAGATGCATCCCAAGCTGCTCACATCCAGCTGTCCAGCACAGAAGGTTCAGCTTCCCATGGAACCTCTTGGGCTAATGCTGCGACGCAGTCTCGGGGCACTCCAGTCGATGATACTTCAAAAGTTGACACCTCAAGACCACTACCTCCTAGCCGGCAGGCTGCAGCAGGGCAGAGTTCTGGGGAACTCTGGGGCAGCACTGCCTTTCAGTGGTTCTCTCCCACCTTGAACAAACCTGCTGGTGCACACAGCGAAAGTGATTCCTCTGTCCCCTCCCAGGGCATAGCACGACGGAGAAGGCATAATACTGGAACCAAGCAGCTGGGGAACAGTCTCAGGATCTCCTCCCCTGTTGTGACATGAAGCATTTTCCCAAAGTCTCTCTTGTCGACGGTTTACATGGGCAGAGCAGCCGAGTTTCCGAGCCACTTTCGGAAACGGATGAGACACAGATTTAAAAAACGAACGGAAGGCTATCGAAAAAACGGCTTCATTTTTATGACTTTTCAGCAGTGGCACTTTTTCATTCTGTATTGGAATAATGAAAAAAGATCAGATCAAAGGAAGAAACAAAAGGAAGAAACAGCACGGGCCACTGGGTTGCAAGTGAACCCCAAACAGTGGCTGAGCCCACAAGGCTTGTGGAGCCCACACCTGGTTACCTCAGAGAGTGGCTTGAATCAATCGGGCATTTCCTTCCAAGGTGCTAAAAAGAGATTTTTCGAGCAATAAAACAAAAGGCAACAGAAAGGACCTTTTGACCCTCAGCTCAGTCCTCACTCACCTGATGCTGTTATCCATGTGGCAAGGATCACAGTGGACTCTGAAATCCTGTTGGAAATGGTGCTGCAAATAGATTTTCTATTCTTAACCTCAGTGAAGAGCAGAGCAGGGGGCAAGGGAACAGCAGGCAGATGGACTTGTACTCCATACATGTGGATGGGGAGACCCAGTTTCAAAAGCAGGGTCAGGGGAGGAACTGTCAGCATCCTGACCCAGCTGGCAGAGGGATGGTACATGGCAGGGGTGTTTGGCTTCTTTGGGAGGGGGCGTGGTGGTCCTTGGACTGCACTTCACTCACAACCTGTCTTTAGCTGCGTAGAGTGTCCTTTCAAGGTGGGCAGCCTGTGTTTGTGTCTGGAGGCCCTTCGTAGTGAGGCAATGGCAAGGTCAGTTACCAGAGAAGGAGGCAGAAGTGGGAGAAGGAGGGTGGCATTAACCGCAGAGAAAATGAGGGAATTCAGTACATAAATATGTTGCAAATTCCTGTGCTTGTGAAAGAAGTATGTTGCCCTGAAAGTCCTGAGGAGAGCAGCCCCTGTGTAGAACAGTTTGGTTAGCGACGTGTGGCTCCCACAATGCACTTCTCTTCATTTGAAATTTTGGCTGTGGGGGTGTGTGCTTGTCCTCTAAAACTGTTCTATAAGGTGCTGTTTTGATTCCTGCTGAGACCCCATGAGTGGGGTGGATCCCAGAGCCCAGGTTCCAGTCTGAGCACAAACATCTACACTGCAGTTAAACAGCCCTGTGAGCTCAAGTCAGCTGACACAGGCCAGCCACTGGTGTTCAATTGCAGTGTGGACATACCCATCTAGTCTGACTTTGTTCATGCTCCCACTGAAGTCAATGGCAAAATTTCCACGAGCAGGATTGAGCCCAGTCAAGCAAGGTGCTGAACATCTCCTGAGAGGGCTGACTTCAGTGGGAGTCGAGGGCTTTCAGAAGATTGCGGCTGGTGTTCAGTGCTTTGCAGGAGCCAGGCCTAATCTGGACAAGATGGACACAAATAAGACAAGACAACAGTTCGGGCAAAGGCAGGTGAGGGACCATTGCAAAGGAGGATAAGGAAGGCAAAATTGCTGGAATAGTAGGTGGGTTTGAAAGTGAGGCCGTGCTTGGCAGACAGATGTTGAGACATGAGTCCAGCTGCAAATCCATTCTCAAAAATACATTTTTCTGAAATTTGTGCTTACTGTGGGCTTACTTTTGCTCCCACTGAAATCAGTGGCAAAATTCCCTGCTGTCTTCAGTGGGAGCAGGATTGCGCCTCTGTAGTTGTCAGTGGTGCAGGAAAGAATGTGGGTCAGCTGATTTGCAGTATGCCCTCAGACTCTAGACTGCAAGCCTCGTGGAGTGTTCACAGCTCAGTAAGCGTCAGATCCACCTCATGCCTTGTGCGAAGGGCTGAGTCCAGACCTCCTCTTGACTTGGCTGCTGAGGAAGTCCACCCCTTTGTAGGAGATGCCCAGCATCCAGAAGGGGTGGGGCCTAGATAATCCTCCTCTTGTGTCAGAGACCAGGACGCTCACTTGCCTCAAAAGGATGCTGTAAAGAGAAAGATATTGTTGCCCCTTTTTGACCTGAGCAGCTAGTCAATTTTCAGGGCCATGGGGATGTTCCAGCTGGAAGTAACAATTGATGGAGTCTGCTATTTTCTTTGCTGCAATCTTGTTTATTTACAAGGAATGTGCAAAGCCCTGTTTCTCTGATCGCAGGAGGAATCAAGAGCAAAGGGAGCATTTCCTTAGCTTACTGCCCCAAGCCTCTTTAGCCAACAGCCCGAAAGCTTTTTCTCACTAGCTTTGTCCAGGATCACACTGTGCTCATGGGCTGTTGCTTGGCTTTCTTGATTTTTTTGTGCCTCTCTCTCTGTTCTTGTCTGTCTTTAGTTTCTGTGTGTTCTCCCTCTCTCCCCCAACTCAACCCCTTCACCTACACAATCGAAAACTCCTGAGTGGGCTCTGTTAGGCCTTGTTTTAAGTGTGGTCCCTTAAATGTCTCACAGCTATTTTAAGTGTCAGTTTCAATGAGGTTTTAACTCAGCTCATAACAAGGTGTAATCCAGTCCATACGCATATATTGTTGGTTAGTGCTTTTAAGGCTTTAATTTTAAATGATATGTTTGCAAGAAGAAGAGTTCTATAATATGAATGAAGTGTACATATACCAAAGTGACAAAAGGGGTAGAAATGCTCAAAAAACCAATAATTTGTTAAACTAATGAAATCCTTTGGGGCCTTTTAGAAGGAATGGGGAGTAGTGAAAAATGGTTTGTTCTTTCTTTACTGCCTCTTACATTTTTCTGTTTTTTACCTTCTGGATTGGAAGGCTTGCTGTGACATTTTAACCAAGGGCAAAAAATGCTGAGTGTCTGGGTTGGTAGTGAATCTCTGCACCCTTACAGGTGGCTGACAAGATGGGTAGGGAACTCTCTCTCTGAATCTGAGATAGGAGGGATAGCTGGGCTGGCCACATGTTTTGGGCCTGAGGTGAGGTCACTGGCAGGCCCGGAACTCAGAGTCCCAGCTATATGCTTCTGAAGGCCACATTAAGTATTTAAAGGCCAGTGTAATGCTGGAGACTTAGCCCAAGAAAAGGAAGCTATGGACAGAGTGTCTAGTTGGTACACTGTATATGCTGTATCAATAATACCTGCCTGGTCTGTGGCAGCTGGTTAGTTTCTGTTGTAAGGAATTTGAAGCTACTGAAGATCAGATCAATCAATCCCTGAATGCAAACTGCTTGTGACCTGCTGTCCCTCAGAGAAACTTTATATTGGTGTATAAAATGGGTTTAGTGAAAGCAGAAACCTGATTGGTTTACAAAGGTTCATGTAATCCAGGGAGCTAGTGCAATTTCATGTCAGACCATTGCAGACCCCTTACCAAAATGTACCAAACAAGCATTCTTAAAACTAACAACACATGTAAGGAAATGCAGTAACAGGATGTCTGTGATAGAGGCGTGCAGGTTTCTGGAACCTTCATAGACCCTTTCATAGGTTTGCTGCAGACCTTGGGCCTAATTCTGTCAAGAGCTTCACCAATGTAAATCTGGAGTAACCTCACTGATTTTAATGGAGTCACTCCAGATTTACATTGGTGTAACAAATCAGAATCTGGCCCTTAGATGCCTTCTTACTGCAAACTGCACACAACATTAGTGGCTTGTCCCTCTGATTGAAATATCATTATGAACTCTTTAAGGGAGTGCTTGAGTGTCAGTGTTTATTTATTATGCCAAAGATAATGCTTCATTTTGTGTGTTGTTTACTCTTTAAAGAGCATTCTTTTCTAAGACTCTCACCCGAAGCTTACAGCTCCCACCAAGGTACATTACCTAGATGGCAACACCCACTGGGAGGAATGGATTAGGAAATACCTCATCATGCTCCACAATTACTGTCTGTAGCCAGTGGTCATCTCTGATCAGTATTGTGAGCAGGTTTGAGTGCCAGAATACCAGCAGCTCCACTTCAGCCCCAGCCTCTGGAGAGTTTGGGGTAGGAGCCGTTCTCCATCTCATCAACAACTACTTCCAGTGCACCAGCATGGCTAAGATCTGGAAACCTGTCACATGTGGAGTCAAACTGAGAGCCCTGACATCAGGGGGTGGGTGTGACACATTATATAAACATAGCACATAATTAATATAAATGATGCACTAAAATGTAGTACATAATTGTGATGACTCACTGCATCAGCTCCAAAGTCATAATGTGAACTAGTAACTTGTAGGCCACATCTGTTATGACATTTACTTTGAATCCACAGGGAAAAGCTGAGAGGAGGGAACTGTTCCCTGCTGGAGATGGTAACATGCATCTCTCCTGCTAGTTCTGTGGCTGGTGGCAACTCAATACAGTTTTGGGATTAAGATGAACATAGGCAGTTTTTCAGCTTTTTCCCCCTGAAGCAAAACTTTTCCTTCAAGCAGGTTCAACACATTTGCTCTTTGCCCCCCACAAAACCTGTTTACTTCAAGCATTAAAAAATGATTGCTAACCATCATTGCTTGGGATGTCTCCAGAAAGCAGCACACGTGCAGGCCCTTGCACTCCACCCACAACCGCTGTCCTAGGCATTGTACTAGTTTTGTATTGCAGCATCTGGGAGCAAGTCTTTGTCTCAGGACTGGTTGAATGAGCACCGTCTATAGTAGTATGTGAGCAGGAAGCTATAGGCTTAGCAGCTACACCAGTATACCGATTCCTGCTGCCTATGTTCCACAGTGCAGTTGTCAGATTTGGAAATTACCCCAAAGCCCTCACTCCCTGCAACATGACTGAGCGCTATAGGATGGTGCTTCAAGGATCCTGGAATCCACTGGTACAACAATGGTTGTAAGATTGTGTGTGGATGTACCAAGAGAGTTCTGCAAAAGTATTAATGTTGCAAGGACAAGCAACACAACAAACCAGTTGATGCGATTGATGTGTCTAAAATGGTTTTCTTGCTTAATGTAGACAGATCTATAGTGAGTTGGGCATTTGTTTGATGTTGGTGAGGTCCTAATACATACTTGGTTTGCAAACCCAGAGAAAACACTAGTCACCATCAGAGCTGGGCACAACAGTGAGATTGCAGTTTAAGGTCTTGCACAGGGATGTACCAGTGTCACAACAGCTAATGACACTATGTGTATGGGGCAAGTCACATCACCAGTCTCTCCATCCCACAGCAGTGAAGATTTGTCTCCCCTGACCTCTGCCACTCCCACCCACAAGAAGATTGTATGTTGCAGCTGATACCTAACAGGGTGAGTGGAGCTGGGACTTGGGATGGTTTCCTATCTCCTTCTGGGCCGATGAACACGTCAAATCATTCCTGTGATGTAACCTTGTCCAGTGTTACGATGTATAAAGTTTTGTACATATAAGATTCAGAGCTTTTTAATATTTATTAATTTTGTTGTTGGTGGGTTGTTTTTTTTTGAAACTCTTAATGTAAAAAATCCACTCATTGCCCTCACCTTTTTCTGTTGGTTTATTTTTGAGGGCAGTGGGGGAAATATACCATGTGAATAATGCAACCTGTGTGTGATTATTGAGAAGTGGGTTGAGCAGTAGCAGGGGTCCTGGGCAGTAGTCCCAGATTGTAGCTCCCTGCACGTTATGCAAGAGGGAAGGAATGGGCAGGAAGTAGATTTCATTCTGGGTTTGGGGAGGAGGGTTATAAAAGTGACTCCACTGCCTTGCACCTGTTTAAAATGAGTATGCAGTACTGCTGAGTCTGGATTAGTGGAGTGTAACATCCAAAGAATGAGCTTTGTCCATATTTCTATCATTAGGGGACTGTATTCAATAACCCTTTCCCCACCTCCAGTCCACCTCTCTGACTGGGGTATAAATCAGAAGCACTATCAGTTAATTCAGGCTTTAAGGAGAACAGTATTTCATTTCTTTATTTAACTTCAACAAAACCCACACAGACACACTGCTGGCTGTGTCCCATGAAATCTTAGAGACATTTTGGCAGTGTTTCTATTCAGTAAATGAGAGTGGCCCAAGAAACACACAAACACACACACTTATAAATTAGCAAGCACACTGAAATGGCTGCAATAACTACATTTCATAAAAACCAGATGACCCTGCTTGGTTCATGCAGTCTGACCCACTATTACAGTGTTTGGTTTTAATTATGTTTCATAGTTTCTGTGCAGTGAGACATGCGGCCATCTGTTCGGTGAGCAAAATGGGGATGGATTCATTCAAACAAACAACCCATTTCTAAGAAGGCCATGCTAGTTAAAGGGCCAGAAAAATTGCTCCCAGTGGTTTTAAGATTCTAATTTGGAGTAGTAAGTATGGTTTATCCTAGTTATAAATATGTAGCAATGCAACCACTGGGAAATCCCATCTCATGGACGGATCATGACCTCCATTCACAGATTAGAATGTCACTGGAATCCAAGTGTATTTGTAATTCACTGCAATTCTGTCCCTCTTCTCTGTACAGTTTAGTTGTCAGGGCTCTGCCTTGATGGAAAAAAAGTGTCTTACCTCATTCAACTTGGCTTAACATGATTGGAGAGCCCCATCAGGACGTAGGCTCAAATGTTTGAAGCCATGTTACCTGGCCCTGTTTTAACCTTGACTACATCCTTGACTACTGCACAGCCTGCTAACATGGCTTCAAATGTGTTAGCTTAATAAGACTGGAAAGTTCTGTCAAGACACAGGCTAACGTGTTTGAAAAACACACCCTTTTTGCCAATCAAGACAGTGCCTAGGGCTCTGGGGATTGAAGCTTCCCTCTTAATATCTGGTACCATCAAATTAGAGAAAAATAAAAATGAGTTTAGACTTTCTAAAGAAAAGGTGACTGACCAGTTCAAGCCAAAGACCAGCAGCCAAGTGTTTCAGTGTCAGATGAAACTGGCAACGGACTAAAGCAGAGAAACAAACTCTGCTTCATAAACAGAAGTTAATATGAAAAAGTATAAAATACCTTGTCGGTCCTGTGGAAGGAGCTGACATACCACTAGAGGGAGCCAGACCCCATATTACTGTTCTAGCACAGGAAGTGGGGAGCTCACCCTTAGGGGTAATCCTTAGGCTCTGTAGGCAAGTGCCTTGTCATTTGGGCAGAATGTAGTGCTAGGGAGCAGAGATTATTTCAATGACATCCCACACTTCCGAACACAGCCCCTAACCAAGCTCCTGTTAGTGTTACAAGCTACCCGGAACGCAACTTGTATGTTGCTGGCTGCTGGGGCCGCTGCCCAGTCCAGCTCTGGACAGAGAAAGACGTAAGAAGAGAGAAGCCCAAACCATCCCTATAGGCCCTAGCCCTACAATGCGCTGCAGCTGCGCACCCTCCAAGCTTTGGGGTGTTTGACGCCAGGATCAGAATTTTGCTTTTCAGCCGATCTCCAGTTGTAATGCCACCTTTGCTGTAGCCGCGTTTAAGTAAACATGAAAGGCACAGGCCTAGCCCTTGTTTCCTGCAGCCTCCTTCTCCCTTTATGGCAGCCTTGTGCTGTGAGAGAGTCCATCCTCCCAGAAGCTCACGGCTGTGCTGTGGTGGAAAGGTGCCGGCGTAGGTGTCTGATAAAGTCCACTTGAGACTGAGGTATGACACGGTTGATAATGGACTTGGGGAGCCATCCCTTAAAAAAACCAAAACATCTTTAAATAAGCAGGGCTGAGAATTTCAGTGCAACAAATTTGCCAGCCTCAGCTCAGTTTTGGAGAGAGTGGCTGGAGTGACTCCATCCATGTAGGTGCAAATTCAGGAGTCTGGCAGCCTGGAGTCTCTTCTGGGGAATGTCCCCACAGTGGGGGATGTGTGGATCAGAGGGAGGGGGACACTTTGCGGGTACAGAACTGGCTGTGTCAGCTTTGTGCCCCCACTGCAGTAGCCCCAGGGTCAGGGGTCATAGTAGGTTGGACTAGAGGAGACAAGGACAGAGACCTGAGGTTATCCTGTGGCCCGGCAATTAGAGCTAGTCTGAACAATGGAGGTGTAAGATGCTTCCTTTCAGTTCCTGCCCCAGTGTCAGTACAGGGGTGAATCCTGCTCACATGGCACAAAAAAATAAAAATTCTGCGCACAATATGTTAAAGTTCTGCAAAATTTTGCAAATTTTATCCATCAAATAAATGTGGAGGCTCCAGCATGGCATTGGGGAGCACAGGCCACTGGCTGCATAGAGGTTGGAGATCAGGAGATCACTGTGCAACTCCTTCCCCCTCTCCCCCCCGGGGAAACGGACTCAGTGAGATTACACCTGACCCTGACACAGTGCAAGGACCAGGCCTGCCCCAGAAACACCCCAGGGCCCTGCCTCTCCATGCCACGTGCACCAGGTATGTGCCGGCAGGCAGGCTCAGCAAGGTAGGATCCAAGTGTGGAGGGGCTTAGTGTGTGTGTGTGAGGGGAAGTCCAGGTGTGGGTTGAGAGAGTTCTGTGTGGGACAAGCTGGGTGCAGACAGCTCAGTGGGGGATCTGGGTGCAGGTGGATCTGGATGCACAGGGGCTTGTTGCGGGGTTCTGAGCGCAACGATAATGGGATTCTGCATGGGGATCTGGATGAAGGTGTTTGGGGCTCAGTGATGGGGTTGAGATGCTGGGGGAGTGGGGGCTCAGTGGGGTGGGGATCTGGGTATGGGAGGCTCATTGGGGAGGTGCGGGGGGAGTGGGGCTCTGGATGCAGGGGGTGAAGCTCAGTAGGAGGGTCTGGGTATAAGGGGGTCTGGATTCATGGGGATTGGGCGGATGCGGGAGCAGTTCCCTGTACAGTGAGCCTCCGGCCCCCTGCACTTAAGGAGTGATGGGTGCAGGAAGCATGGGGGCGGGGAGGGGAGTTTGCAGAGCTTCCTACAGCCAGGGGAGGGTCTGACCCAGTCCCGGATGCCATACAGGGGAAGAACAAGTCCTGTCCTCCCCAGGCTAGCTGGGACAAGCAGCTGAGCCTGGTGCAGAGTAGGAGCCACCAGCCGGGTCTTCCCCAGGCCCACTCCGTGCCCCACAGTGATTTACCTCTCTGCCGGCTGCCCTCCGCACCCAAAACATACTGCTGGGGAAGGTTGCATGACTGCTCTTGTGGCTTCCCTTTGGTTCCCTGTCAGAAAGTTATTTTTCTGTGGGGAAGCAAAGAAATCTGCAGGGAACATACATTTTGCATGTGTGCAGTGGTGCAGAATTCCCCCAGGAGTACTGTGTCAGCTTGCACTGTGCATTCCTACCCTGAAGCAAAGGAAAAGAGAATGCACCCATCCTGGGGGCTCCTGAGAGTATATACAGCTTGGCTAGCTACCAGTATTAATGTGATGACAAACCATGCTAAGGAGCGCAAAGTCAGTGCCTGGCTATTATTTTACAGCAATCCATTCCCCAGCTCCCAGAAAGGATCACTGCCTTGGAGTCCTCCTTATACTGCACGTCTCCCTCCCACAGGCGGCATGTGTCGACCTGTGGCAATAGCAAAGTGGTCATATATCCTAGCAAGGCAGCATGAACTTGCCTTGAGGTCCATGCTCAGGAGCCAGGTGAAGCGAGTCTGACATCGGTCACCTTCCAGTGGTTGCAGAACAATGCAGCTCAACCCAGACTCAGCCCTGGCAGTTGGGGGAGAAAAAGGAATTTAGCTTCTTTCCGATGGGAGACCAACTGAACCTTCTGACTTGGACACTGAAGTAGCCCTAGCCACCTCAGGTTTGGATTAACACATCTGCTTACATCGAAACCTGCTTACAAGCTCTCCATGACATCCCATCTTACTAGACTGAGCCAATTGTGCATCAATTAAATACAAATAGATTAAAAGTACATGTATTGAGGTCTATTAAAATGCCACGGATGGGTAGTTCTTCCTGGGGGAAGAAGTTTGACTAGCCATTGAACTGTACAGGTATCAGCTCTCATCTTAATAGGCATCACCTCACTAGTCACATTTCATTTTAGATTCCTAAGCCTGGTCCTTCCATGACCGCTGGGCAGGCAGACCCCTGCAGCTAATGTGTCTCTGTGTGGCCACATCGGAATGCCTGTACAGATGTTATTGTAGGGTCAGGCCCATACTTTGTAAGTGGATTTAGAGCTCATGAAAATAATGGAGTGTACCAGCGAGGTAGGCTAGAAACCAGGCAGAGCACTCTATACAGCCCGTCTAATGCACCTAAGGCCTAATCTGCATTAGACCCTACCGTTCCAGTCCTGCCCCTGCTACCAAGACATCACACTCCTGAGCTGCACCTTATTCTGTTTCAGATCTTCTCCTGATAAGAGACGAATACTGGTGTCTATCTGTGCACTGGGTTTGTGATGGGCCCAAAAGAGGGCTGTAACACACTTGTAACGGTGTCTTGTTAAAAATAAAATGTAAAAGCTCAATTATTTAGCGCCTTACCTGCCTTGTGGTTGCTAGGTGCTAACTGTTCAGAAGCATGGTTTCTGTGTGGCCCTAGATGCATGTTGTGCTGAACATATTTGTATTCCATTGAAATTGTGTATTCGTGCTCTCTCGCTCTCAAACACCCACCCACACACACTCCTATAGGGAACACATGCTAAACACACATGCTAAAATAATGCATGCACAGATTCCTGTTAACATTCAGAGCCTTCACCTTACTTGCCCCTTTTGCATGGGCATGAACTCGGAGTGGATTGCAGTGCCAACCAGATACACAGTTGTCTCCTTCTTCCAGCAATGCCGTACACTGACAAAGTCCCTTTGGCCAATGAGGTTCCCAGGGCGCTGAGCAGTGATCTCGTGAGTCAACAGGGTGTCCTCCCCAATTCTTTGGAGGATCTTTAGCAAGAACACAAACCAAAGAACTGAATAGAAACTCTTGGATGGGAAACTAACAAACAAACAGTCTGGAAAACATGGTCCCCTTCCAAACAAGCATAGGAGGTGACAACAGCCCATGAACCAACTGGCCATTTTGTTCCCTTAAAGGCACTAATAGTTTTGCAAAACAAATGCTTGTTCTCCTTGCTGGCACCTTTCCACAGCTGTGGAAACCCACCTTTAAATGTATTCTTGGTACATCTTTGAGTAGTAGAGGTGGAATGTTCTAACCATCCCTCCCCATCTTTTTCCAAAGCTTCTATGATCAAGGCATATCTACAGGAGCAAAGGCTGGACTTCATGTCCCATTTAGAACCTTGTTCCTTCCTTGCCATATATAGGCTTAATGCATGATTGGGAAAGTATTAACCTGTGCCAAGAGTTGGCAGGGTTTGGGTTAACACTATCTTCCTCAGCAGAGGAAAGATCACAGCTGCAAGCACTAAGTGCCGGGACTGGCAGGGTGGGAGAGCTTGACCAGCTGCAGATAATTAAGTAATCCTCCAAGTACAGTATAAGGGGGATTTGTCCCTAGGAACTTGGGTTAACCAATATTAGGAGTGATAAGCTGTAAGAAGTGGTTAGTCCTGTCTACCTAAGAAGAAATGTTATTAGCTAGTAACGCTTTATGGGTTAGGTACTTCTCTAATACGATTACTTCCTTTAAAGGGGTGGAGAGTGTTTCTAATACTAGTAAAAAGAAAAGGAGTACTTGTGGCACCTTAGAGGCTAACAAATTTATTTGAGCATAAGCTTTCGTGAACTACAGCTCTCTTCATCGGATTTATTCAGTGGAATGCATCCGATGAAGTGAGCTGTAGCTCACGAAAGCTTATGCTCAAATAAATGAGTTAGTCTCTAAGGTGCCACAAGTCCTCCTTTTCTTTTTGCGAATACAGACTAACATGGCTGCTACTCTGAAACCTCTAATACTAATGTAGAAGCTAAGCTGAAAGAGACAGAATGTACTGATTAGAAAATACAGTGTGACTCCACTAGCCTGTGTAGAAGCTAGCCAGGGATGTGCCCTGAGGTGTAATGCAGCAGAGGTAACATTGATCTCTGACTAGCAAGTTACTAAACTCAGGAGAGCAGGAATTAGAGGCCAAATCAAAACAAACTAGAGAGCCTTAATTCTACGATGCAATGCGCTCAAAATCCACTCCCAGTGCTGTGCCCCCCACTGCAGTACAGCAGCATTACTAGCAGTCTTGGGTCCTGAGAAGAACAAAACATTTCTGGGAAAACACCCCAGGGTAGGAATGGTCAGATCTGCAGTCTGTAAGCCAATGGGAAAAGGCTGCTTCTGCTCTGACTAGTTATTTCTTTTACTTCTGATTAGATACTTGACCTCCTATTAAGAATCCAACCCTCTATTGTGTTTGGGGTGGGGAGAGGAAGTGTGTTTCTCTATTTTATTGTTGAAGACCTTTTCAAAGATCTTTGTATAATCAGTTTAGTTATCCAAGTGGCTGTCAGCATTCCATTGGTTTCCGCTGTACATCTCTAACTTGTGAACTTTGTGATTTGCATGGACTTCGTTAAATGAATCAGCACATACATTCATTTCACTCAGTTAATTAGCATTATCTGTGCAGTAGTTCATGGTCACTTTACTTGATGGTCTTATAAAGAAACTCTGCACACTGATGTCTGCATGGGGGCATAAAGGCAGCTGTATAAAAACTAAACTCTTCCAGTTTACTGTTTGCTGTGACCCAGTGCAAATATCTAACAGCTGATCACACAATGAGAGGATGACCCTCCTGTTCTGAGTTCCATCTTTGGTCTCTTGGACCAGTCACTAATATATTTGACAATGATCAATATATGTTTCCTACAATCAGGGTGCCCAAGGAAATTGTTTTACTTCCTCTTTATTGATGAATATGGTATCCAAAACAAAAAGCCCTCCTGCACTCACACTCTCAAGTAAATCTTAAAATATATGCTAGTGTGTCAGAACTCCATGCCCCACTTTAACATCTGCTCTTTTACTGCATTTAGTTTCAGGTCCATGTTCTTAGCAAGGTGCAATAGTTTTATGTAATAGGCTCTACCTCTTCTAAATAGCCTGAGTCCTTCTGTGCAATTTTGTCTGTGGGATTATATCCTGCCCTATCAGGGAATGGCACTGAGATTCAATACAGTTCTCTCTTCTAAGATCCTATATAGGTTCCTGTGAGCCTAGGTCTAGTTGGTAGGTGGAGAATCTTATCACAAGTATATTCTATCAGAGCTCCACTATCAGAATTGGCTTATTGTGAGTTTTTAAGTAAGGGTTGAAGCGTTTAGTTTTGACCTTCAAAGCCCTAAATGGCTTAGGTCCTACGTATTGGAGAGACCACCTCTTTCCCTGTGACATACTGTCACAGCGGAGATCAGCAGAGGAGCTGGAGCTGAAGCCCCACTGGTATATACAATACACAAAGGGACTGCTGGCAGGGTGTTCTTGACAATGGCCCCATGGCATTAGAATTCACCCTTCCCCTTGGCTTGAAATAACCCAGCCTGCTGACCTTCAGGCCATGCTGCAAAGTTCAACTCTTTATCCTGGCATTGGAAATGGAGGGGAGTATGGGTGGCAAGCTGTCATAAATGGGGAATTACTTAGCAGGAAGAGGGGATTGGAGCTCCTGAGTTGCCTGGTTTGCTGCTGGAGGGTTATGCTGAAGGACGCTGATGCACTTGAGCTATAGTTGGGTATTTATTTTGGCTGTGGTTTTTTTTCAAGTTCTGTCAAGGGTCCTGAGAGCATTTATATAAATGTAAATAAATAATTGCAGGAGGCTTTGGGAGAGATTCGTGAGCAGGCAAAGCAGTAGCAGGGGAGAAACTGGAGGGTGTAGAATACCCAGATCCATCTCTCCATTTACCTTGACTCGACTAAGGGTAGGATTCCACTCAGGCATTTGCTCCAGCTTCTCAAACAGTTCATAGTATAGCTGGTCCACTGGAACCCCCAGCACCGTCTCCATTCGGAAGACTTTGCCAAGCCTAGGAAGAACTGTACTCAGCACCAACTCTCCTTTTCCCTGGGATGAAAGAACACATGGCAGGGTAATCCTGATCACAATGATGTAGGTGTTGCTGGCATCAGGACCCAGGCCTATGTCAGTTAGCCTGCCCTTACTCCCTGCCAGGTCATGCACAGTTTGGCACTGACCCATTCACTGACGTAATGGGCCTTTCTAATAAATGATTTTGGTCCTTTTTCATCACCATTTGTTTTATAGATGAAAGTCATTATCTTTATATTATGTCACTACTATTTATTTATAAAATATTTACCACCAGAGGTTCATTCTGTGCTTGCTGTTTCCTTTCTAGCTAAAGGAAATTATCTTTCTAAAGATCTTAATATATAAGCACATAAATAACAAAAACCAGAACACAAACACGAGTTGTTGTCTGTTAATTTTGTAGCATAAACATTCTGAACTTTCTTGGGGACTATGATTGCCTGACTTCCCCTCAAAGCCTTTTCATCTTGTCTATTTGTTTAATGTATTCGTGTGTGTGCTTAGCCAATTGTCTGTTAGAAGTTGCACTTGTTTCCTTTTACATTGACCATAATGTAGAATAGTTTCCTATAAGCCCTCCTGTTATCTGCTTGCTTTTCTGTATCTTCACTCATACCATGTGCCCTGGCAGTCACACTCTCTCTCTCACACACACACACACACACACACACCCCTCTAGCCTCTCAAACTAATCCACCCATAGTCCTTTCCATGCACAGACAGGTGGAAATGTGATAGACATTTTGCCGTTGCTCTTTTGACACTGGCCTTTTAATCTTGAAAGGGGCTCTATGGGGGAGAGCATTGCTAGAGATAGTTATTAACAATAATAAGAGGAAGTGATAAATTCCATCTAGCCCTTCCCCATCCCCCAAGATTTTCTCAGCATGAAACTTTTTTGGACTACTAGAGTAACAAAGGCAACAAGTGCAAAGACTGTACCTGGTAGGTTTCTGTCTGCCAGCCATCTTGCTGTTGCAGTATCCCTAAAGCTCCACGCAGGGTGGCTTCCGCTTGATTCACATAGGAAAGCTCCATGTTTGAAAACCAGCTGGAGTTAACATCAGAGCCATGTTCTTGACCCACAGCTACAGGAGCAAATGCAAAGTATTTGTTCATGTATGTTCAAAAGCTTCCCTACTTTGCTTATATACTCTGGCATTTGATAAGGATACATGATAGAGCTGCTGTTTTATGAGTTGTGTGTGGAATTACAGTGTGCACTGATGGACTCTCAGCTCAGGCCCAGCCCTGTAAGAAGATAGATCTGAGTCATCTCTGACTTTGGAGAAGTCCAGATCTGAACATCTTTGCTTGGGGGGGCCCCCTCCAATATAACGTACAGAGCAACATCCCATTGCCAGCTAGCCATTTAAATTGGTTTTCCCGTTGTTGATGTCAGAAGGCTATGAGTCCTGGTCATGACATCACAACTGCGGAATAAAATATCTTTAAAGTAGAAAACCACTTAAACAGGTGACTTTTTAAGCAATAGCATTAATATCAAAATAAACTATCACCAATATGCTGATTGACCCAGACACTTGAGGTAGCATCGTTCCACCATACTAAAACAAAATTTTCCTGAAATCAAACCACGTATATAAAACAAAATGAAAAGCCTTGTCTACAACAGCCTCACTTGGACAACGGCTCTCAAAAGCCCAGTGTTGACATATAGGCACCTGCATCTACATCAGTTTTTACCATTATAAGAAACTGTTTTTAAGTGCGATGTATAAAAACATCTTCAGTGACCATGGTTGTATTGGTCAGTAGAGATGGGGCACAACTTGATAAAATCAAAACCATTTGCAGGAGGCACTTACTAGCTATGAGCTGACTTGCTGAAAAGTATTTTTTAAAAATTGCACTTAAAACTAGTTCCCACCAGTAATGTGATAGAAACTGAAAGCAGATGGGGACTATTTAGTAGTGTTACATATACCACATTGCCTCTCCAACCAATGGTTCAAAAGAACAGGACAGGTAGCTCCCATCTGCAAATCTTTGGGTAATTATTAGATGGGCCTAAAAACACTGTTTAGATATAACAAAACACTGTTGACTGGACTCAACATTTACTACAAGTTTTTTTGGATTTCATTTTGTGACAAGTTCATTTGGTCTCTCTTACAAATCTCAGGATGAATATACCATTGATTAGACAAAAGTCTGGCTGCTAGCCAATACTGAGATGGTTATGAATTATTCAAGATATTGAGACCTCTCATGTAATGAGAATAACATTAATTCTGTGTTCTCTGCAGTATAGCACTACCTCTGGTTATAGATCAGTCACATTCAGGACAGTCTTAATATACATCTATCCATCCAGGGGTTTGCAGGAAGCACACACAGGCTGTGCCAGCTACAGGAGGAACCACCTATGGTAGATTTCTTAGGACATGCAACATTCAAGCATCTGTGATAAACAGAACTCTTACCAGGGTCCTCCCACATTATCCTCCGAATATAATTAGGAACTGTAGAAGACAGGCAGTGAGATCCTTTTGACATGAATCCTCTTGTGTCATGCCCAATAGCTGAGAGAGCCATTCTCTTCAAACCTACAGGGGGACAAACAGACAGCTACTAAAATGTATCACATTCAGTAAAGAGGCACATTGGCCTGGAGATTGAGGCAAAGGTCAGAGAGCAAAGAGAACATTAATTAGATTCACTCGCTCACTGGATGACCATGGATGGCTTTTGGGCAAGGCACTTCACTGCCTTATGCATTAGTTTATTTTAGTTGGAAAATAAATTTAAAGAAACCTCTTGCCTCATAACAGGTGGTTTTTCCAGCCATGGTAGAGTAGCAATCAACTGTCTGGAGAGGGAAGAGTCTGGTGAACTGCCAGAAAATTGCCTGGAACTATAGAGATGACCAAAAAGTTTCAAATTTTTTCAGTAAAAAAGGCATCTTTACCTGGCAGAAAAGTGGTGAGTTTCAAAATTTTTCATGCAAACAGGGATAAAGTTTACAGGAAAATTTTCATGAGAAATGTTCCAATTTTTCAATCTGATCTAGCAGGACTCCTCCCAGTAAGGTGTGTGTTGGCCTCATGAACTGTCAAAGCCAAGTTTGTGATGATGGCCCAAAATAAGGAGTATGAACCAAATATTCAGAGAGGAAACTTCAAATGCTGTGGGATTGCTTCCATCAGGGTAAATGGTCTTTTTATAACATCAGTATTCATTATACTTTTAGTTTAATGTAAACAGTTTTCAATAATAAAGGTAAGGGGAGATCAAATTTGTGTGGAATGTAGGTAATTTGGGGATTAAAATGAGTATCATCCCACAAAATGAGGGACACTTAAGCAGTATGGTGAAAATTTCTAATGACATCACACTGCTGGTAGCTTGCAGAAAAGAATCAGATGTACAGAGGCATAGAATTTAAGACCATTATGATAATCTAATCTTGCCTCCTGAATAACACAGGCCTTAGAAACTCATCCAGTAATTCCTGCATCAAGCCTGTAACTTCCATTTGACCTTGGGTGTCAAAAACATTCCAGTAGAGGAATGAGGGGCGTTTGCCTTTTTCAGTTTTCTCTAACATTTTCCTGTCTAAAACATAAATTAATGAAAGCCACAGTATAAAATGTTTAGCACAGTACACTTTTTTAATCCCAGGATGCTGCCTCATATTTCACTCAGCTGCAGCACATCGTTGTAGCCCTGTCTCAATGCAGTTCTGCATCTCTGCTATAAATCAGCAATATCTGCTTCAAAACACACCCTCCCCCTGCATCCTACTGTAATACACTTCACTTGACTGCAGCAAAAAGGATCCCTGTATCATAGAACAGGGTCTCTCTGCAGAACAGTGCAGCAAGAAACACTATGCTGGGGGAAATCTGATTCATGGGCATCACAATGAATTGTTCCCTGGCATCAAAAATCTGGTTTAGAAGGATTTGATTTTTGATGATAAATTTCAGTGGATGCCAATGTTTATTTCCAGATATTTCTAAGTTGATTTTTTTGCACTAGCAGGAACTACCGTCCCCCTCTAAGATACTAATGTTGTTTATTTTGAATGTAATAAATTCAGGAACCAAGTCATAATTTTTGACCATGAGAATTTGTAATGATTTGTTGTTGGGTCTGCTAGCAAAGAAGGTACCTGTTCTCTACCAATGCAACATATCCTATGGTTCAGATCCTCAGCTGATATAAATGGTCTCAGGATTTGGTTCCATGTGTTTTCAACTTTCCCTTCCTATATATGTCAATTATTAATGATCCCATTTTATGCTATTTTTTTTGCATAAAGGGAAAGAACAATTAGCAGCATTTACAGATTAAAATCTGACCCTTCCTAAACATTATATAGCAAAATAGGAATATATGCACTATATACATGTCAGCCTGTTTATAAATGTGTCTGACTGTATGACTATATAAATACATACATATATATTTTATCTATAGAGTGGTGACTGATGCTATTTTCTGTGCGACTGAGAGCGTCCACTGTACAGGATGTAGAGATTTATTGTGGTTGTCCTGTAGAATCATACCAGTTATTCAGAGGAGGACAACACTTTTCCATGGTTGACACTACATGGAGGAATATATTTACAATATACTACTGTATGCTCTGCTTTATAGACCAAGGAGAATTCTGCTTACCAGTCATCTTTCGAAGGTGCTCATGTGAGATCCCACAGCACAGTTTGAAAGTTGCTGACAACATGGTGTTGAGGTGTCTGCTGCCTCTTGTATTCAGTGCAAAAGCTGACCATGATACTAAATCATGCCTTTATAGTGATTTTGAAGGACAACACCTGATGATATTGACCATGCTTCTAGAAAGCAGCTGGGAATGAGGAGCATCCAAGGACAAGGCAACCAGAGGGAGCGGCCGGAGAGAGGCACTCACAGTAATGAGAAATCACTACTTTTGTTTAGGCATTTTACAGTCAGCACTTTCCCTTGGTTTTGGACAGTCAGACTCATTACTGTATTCCAAGCATATCAATCAGTTACTAATCCTTTTCTCAAAAAGAAAAGGAGTACTTGTGGCACCTTAGAGACTAACAAATTTATTTGAGCATAAGCTTTCGTGAGCTACAGCTCACTTCATCGTAGTAAAGCTCATGAAAGCTTATGCTCAAATAAATTTGTTAGTCTCTAAGGTGCCACAAGTACTCCTTTTCTTTTTGCGAATACAGACTAACATGGCTGCTACTCTGAAACTAATCCTTTTCTGGAACCTCCTGGCACTTTTTTCTCTCTCCAAACAAACTGTAATATACTGTGCTGAGCAAGGCCCATTCTGAGGTTAGACATCCCAGATTAAAATCTGTTTTAATCACCCACATGCACCATTTCAGCTACTTGTGAACACCTACTTGATTTTTACCCTGTTAAGGCAGCTGCCCCTCTATCCACATCACCCTGAAGGCCACTACGGCTAACATCACGTAGGAAACATGAGCTATGTTAAATTGTAGGTATACATTAAAGATTATGATGAAGGTTTCTGTGCACAAACTGTTACAGACTTGTATGGTTTTGGCACTAAACAGGATGTGACTGGAGTTCCAGGCCTGTAATTTTCTGTAGTGTACACTGTAAGATTCTTGCTGCTCTGGTTAAGATGGGAAATGTGCACCTTTTGAACCCTTCCAACCATGGCAGAATAACACTAAATATAATTGGTTTGTTAAGAAGATCAGTAATGTGATATGAATACTTTCACTAAAAATGCTGATCTGACTTGCCAAATCTTGGTCATTTGACAGTTCTCTGTTACCATTTGATTCCTGTTTGGTGTCCTTTGTGAAGCGAGATAGCGAACTCTATTCAGTCCCCAGAAACAGCTACTCGTCTGAAAAAAAAACAAAACATTATTACAGGTGACACCTAGTTGTCACACTGGTTAGCAGACTCAGACAGGTCAAGAATGACCTATGACCTGGGGAGAGCTCAGAGGTAGGAAGCTTGCACTTTGCACTTGGTTCCCATTATGGACCTCAGTGTTCAGGCCTGGCACTTGGCACCTATTAATAAATTCACTCTTGAAAGAGTAACAATAATAAAGAGAGATCAAGCTCTCTAAGATCTAAAATCTGCAAGTGTGTTCAGCTGGGCTAGATGGCTTCTTATAGTGCATTTTAACTCTTGCTACAGAGGACTTGGTGATTCAGTGACTGCCTCTCTGTCTTCTTGTTTGCCATAGTGAACTCACCAAGAACTCAGTTTTGGTACCACATGGTGAGACAACAAATATAAGCCTTCACTGCAGGTGTGCAAAGTCACTCCTGTATAAAGTTTGACCCTGGGATAACAGGATAATTTAGCTCTGTAATTCTGCAATCCTCAGTATCAGAAAAATGTCAAAAATTAGAGGTAATTCAGAGAAGTGGGGGGAAAATGTAAGGGGCATGAGGTTTTGATGTATAAAGAAAGAACTAAAGCTGTATAGCTTAACCAAAGAGTTTACGTGTAGCTAAAGGGTTTCACACGGAAGAGGGAAAGGTCTGGAGGAAACAATCCTGCATTAATATGCGTGTGTGGTGAGGGTAATAAGTCTTTCTGATCTCTAATTTCTATGATCCTATAATTATATTGCTCTGCTTGTATTGCTGAAAGATGTATATTTCGTCATAGTGTTGCTTTCACCTGCCCTTTTCTGTCTTTCTCAGGCAGCTCTATCTCACCAGGTCTCCGACTTATCCAGTCTCCTTTCCCCTAAGCCTTGGTGCATTCTTTTAAGCCCAGTTGGGGTCACCCTGAGACAGAGTATCTGGGAGAGAAACTGCACTGGAGGATGGAGACAAGTTCATATGCTCCAATACTGAGCCACTGGGGCAAACATAATGTAATATGAGAAAATAAAGGTCTCTGTTATCTCACTGCTCCTGGTTCATTTGCTCTCCAAAGTACTGAAGTGGCACTTCAAAGCCAAATATGCAAAGTAACTAAAAAAAAAAAGTCTAAATGAAGGAGGTATAAAGTAAAGCTCTTGGTACATCAAGTTGGGTGAATATCAAAGTCCCAAGGGGGATGGAGAGATTCACAGGACATCATCAAGAGAACTTCTCATCTTTTTGGAAATTCTTTATTTTATCATTTGTTTTTTTCTTCAATACTAACAACACTTCTAAATGCTCAAAACTGAAGTGTCTCCCCTCCATTGCCCTCAGCTGTACCAGTTTGTTGGTGTGTTTGTGGTTTCTGTCACTCATTATGAGGTCTTAATTGTTCATACACTGGTTTGTTATTGTAGGGTTGTCCATGGTTGTTTGAATACATTGGTTTATTTTTATTGCACCATGTCACCTTTCAGCCCTCCATCGCCTATCCCCCCACTTAATCCTTAGGGTTTCTGTATGCCATTCCCATGACTCTGACCAGGTATTCTAGGCAGGTACTGAGTGTTGCTCTGATATGTAACCTATTATTTAAATCAGCTTCTGTACCAAATGACAGGTTTCAGAGTAGCAGCCGTGTTAGTCTGTGTTCGCAAAAAGAAAAGGAGTACTTGTGGCACCTTAGAGACTAACAAATTTATTTGAGCATAAGCTTTCGTGAGCTATAGCTCACTTCATCGGATGCATTCGGTGGAAAGTACAGGAATGGCCCACCTTGATTATCACCATAAAAGGTTTTCCTCCTTCCCTCCCCTTCCTGCTGGTAATAGCTCATCTTAAGTGATCACTCTCCTTACAGTGTGTATGATAAAACCCATTGTTTCATGTTCTCTGTGTGTGTATATAAATCTCCCCTCTGTATTTTCCACCAAATGCATCCGATGAAGTGAGCTGTAGCTCACGAAAGCTTATGCTCAAATAAATTTGTTAGTCTCTAAGGTGCCACAAGTACTCCTTTTCTTTGTACCAAATGACTAGAGGATAGCTAATGTGACACCAATTTTTTAAAATGGCTCCAGAGGTCATCCCAGTAATTACAAGCCGGTAAGGCTAACTTCAGTTCCAGGCAAACTGGTTGAAATTGTAGTAAAGAATAGAATTATCAGATACATAGATGAATATGATTTGTTGCGGAAGAGTCAACCTGGCTTTTGTAAAGGGAAATCATGACTCACCAATTTATTAGAATTCTTTGATGGGATCAACAAACATGTGGACAAGGGTGATCCAATGGATAAAGTATACTTAGACTTCAGAAACCTTCACCAAAGGCTCTTAACCAAAGTAAGAAGTCATGGGATAAGAGGGAAGGTCCTCTTGAGGATCTGTAACTGGTTAAAAGATAGGAAACAAAGGGTAGGAATAAATTATCACTTTTCAGAATAGACAGAGGTAAACAGTGGTGTCCCCTAGGGATCTGTGTTGGGACCAGTGCTGTTCAACATATTCATACATGATCTGGAAAAAGGGGTAAATGGTGAGGTGGCAAAATTTGCAGGTGATACGAAATTACTCAAGATAGTTAAGTCTAAAGCAGACTGGGAAGAGTCACAAAGGGATCTCACAAAACTGGGTGACTGGGCAACAAAATGGCAGATGAAACGAAATGTTGATAAATGCAAAGTAATGCACATTGGAAAACATAATGCTAACTATAATACAAAATGATGGGGTCTAAATTAGCTGTTACCACTCAAGAAAGAGATCTTGGTGTCACTGTGGATATTTCTCTGAAAACATCCTCTCAATGTGCAGTAGCAGTCAAAAAATCTAACAGAATATTAGGAACCATTACGAAAGGGATAGATAATAAAACAGAAAATATATATATAAATCTATATAAATCCACAGTATGCCCTCATCTTGAATACTGTGTGCAGAACTGGTTGCCCCATCTCAGAAAAGATATATTGGAATTGGAAAAGGTACAGAGAAGGGCAACAAAAATGACTAGGGGTATAGAACAGCTTCTATATCAGGCAAAATTAAAACAACTGGGAATTTTCATCTTGGAAAAGAGATGACTAAGGGGGGATATGATAGAGGTCTATACAATCTTGACTGGTGTGGAGAAAGTGAATAAGGAAGTGTTATTTACTCCTTCACATAACACAAAAACCAGGGTATCACCCAATAAAATTAATAGGCAGTGGGTTTAAAACAAACAAATGGAAGAACTTCTTCACACAACACACAGTCCACCTGTGGAACTCATTGCCAAGAGATGCTGTGAAGGCCAAAACTATAGCGGGGGTCAAAAAAGAACTAGTTAACTTCCTGGAAGATAGGTCCATCAATGGCTATTAGCTAGGATGGTCAGGGATGCAACATCATGCCACCCTCTGTTTGCCTGAAACTGGTAGTGGATGACAGGGGATAGATCACTCAAGAATTGCCTGTTCTGTTCATTCCCTCTGAACACCTGGCATTGGACACTGTTGGAAGACAGGATACGAGGCTAGATGAACCCTTGGTCTGATCCAGCATAGCCATTGTTACGTTCATATTTTCCTTCTATCCAAGAACTGCTCATAATGCTTATTCCCAAATCACAGTAAATTCTGTATTAGTTTAATTAATGGTATTGTTACCTTTAGAAATTAGGGAATAAGGAGAAGAGCACAGTAATAAGGTAAGTGGGATAATTCCTGTCTCGTCTAAGATGTAACATTCTCTTGCTAGACAGGATGAAATCTTAGTTACAGTCTGTTGAGTCGAGTAAGGAAACTGCTGTTTTATTGTGACAGTTGCTATGTCAATGAAAAATTCTCTCATTGTTCTTCCCTTGGGCTTACACCCTATATTTACACTGCATCTCTCTCCTTGATGTTCAGGTGTGAAAACATCCCTGTTACTGTCCGAGATATGAGGGATGAAATCCTGGCCCCAATAAAGTCAGTGGGCATTTTGCCATTGATATCAGTGGCTAAAGGTCTTTTGTGGTACCAGTGTACAGACTGTTTTCCAAACACAGCTTCTTAGAGTAAGCATATCATTGTTTCTGCTTCTCTACCCACTGTTCCATTTGCATCCATTATTGAATGCAGCTTCTGGACAGGACAGCCTTTCAGATGGTTCCCAATTAATTTGCAATCCTTTTTACAAATCCCTTGAACCTGGGGAAGTGTTCAGTGTAAACATTACATCTATTGTTTGAAACTTCACTTAACACCTCTCTGAAACTGTCCTTGTTGAACCAAAACCTGTTTGCTGTTGATAGCCCCATTGGTCTCAGGTAACTTCTTCGTTTTTCAGGCTGATGGATGGTTTCACTCGTTTCCTACAGCCACACGTTTAAATGTATCGTCCTACCGCAACACCTCTAATTGATCTCAGATCGAGCTGTAGATTGGAACAGGGTTCCTCTGAGTTCTGGGTTACACTCTGACTGGTTTGTTTTGCAGGATTACACATCCTGGGTGCTGGGTTACTGGCGTTGGATTGTTTGGGGATTTTTTTTAGAAAGGAGAGCACTTTGTTTGTTTTGTGCTTGTTTTGAAGAAATCTTCCTCTCCATAAGGAATGACATGGACTTCACCGAGAGTTATAATTACAGAAAGGTAGGTCAAGCTTGTTGCCTACCAAATCTTACAATTTCTCCCTTAATGAGCCTGGGCAAACCTCAGTTTCCTTGTCATTGCAGTTTGCCTTTGCTCTGCTCCTAGTTCACATGCCTAAGCTTGCCTGTTATATTATATTAGGACTCAAACAATAACACCTGTCCCTGGAGACTGCTTCATCCTCTACTTAATCTCGTGCTAGACTACCACACTTACAATCACCCATTTTGACTACTTGCCTTATGCCTCCAGCAGACAGGCCAGACCTTTGCATTGTCCTTCCACATCACTTGGAGTGGGGCATGCCAGCTAGGAAAACTGTCTCCAGCTGCGATCTTGCATACTCAGATGCACTCATCTTCCTTAGTTTCTCCCTGAAAGGGTATCTCCATAGAAGCAAACTGGCTCATTCAGAGGCCACCTACTTAGACATCAGTAAAGATGACCAAGGGTGGGTGCTCCAAGCTGCACTGAGCTTTCATTCTGGGGCTTGTATAAAAACTCTGTAATGCTGAGTTCTTTGGCATCTTTATTTCAGTTGGTGGGATGGGGTCTGATTCTCCACAGCCATACACCTCCAAGGAGGTGTAGAATGCAGACAGATGACTTGCAAGCTTCCCATCCCTCACATTTCAACTTTATCCCACCAGTGCAATACAGGAACCCTACTAACTCAGAATGAGGTAGTGTTCTACACCCAAGTTGCAATCCCTTTGCACTGGTCTAAATGACTACACAAGCTTCAGAGTTATGAGAATTAGGTCCAAAATGTTTTGTTTGATTTCTCTTTCTGCTGCTTCCCATGACACAAATCCGGAAATTTTCAAGAGCCATGTTGTTTCGCTGTCTTCCGCTTTTCATATGTGCACCCGGTTGTGCCAAATCCAGATTAGTGCATGTAACTTGACATGTCTAAACAAATTTGCAAACTTTGCAGACAGTTTTGGAGGGTGGCTGAAAATCTGTCCTATGATCTAGATCCCTATAGAGTGCTGATTTTATACCACCCTGATTTTGTGGTCAGTGCTAAATTAAGTGACTGAGAGGAGACTGATCCAAACATCCTTTTTATTTTGTTGCTTTCCTAGGAGCTTGGAGATTTTCTGAGGATCAGATTAAAGGTAGCACTGATCCTTTCTGTTGCTGGCTTTGTGATACCATAAACACAGCATTCTGAGTAAGGGAAGTAAGTATCATATAAAGATGAACTGCTATGAAACAAAGATCCTGTTTTCATGCAAAAGTCCCTAGTAATAATGAACAAATGAAAAATGCCAAAATATTATTTAGAAGCAGAACTGGTTCTAAATGGAATATTTTCCAAAGATTCCCATGGGGTGTCAGCAGCTCTATATTATCTGGTCCATTCTCATCAGGTGCTGCAGAAAAACACCTAATCACTAGGAAAGGTCTTGATCTTGTTAGTGCCCCTTTTCTTATTCCACATGAAGTTAGCAGGAGAGCATTTATGTCCTAGTCCCCAAAGGATGCTAAGACAAGGCTATTATATCAACCACTTGGGAAGGGATGAATTCTATACTCCTGCAAATGTGGAATGGATACAAATAGCTACACCCAGGTAGAATGCAGACAGATGACATACAAGCTTCCCATCCCTCACATTTCAACTTTATCCCACCATGTCAATGTTGATCTGTAATGGACCTTGTATTCAACCCACTGCGGTTCAGCCACCATACCCCAACCCTGACTTGCAGCACTCCCGGCTAGGCCACTCTTGGATCCCCACATAGCTCAGGCTTATGTATGTTGCGCTTATTTAAAAATAATTTTTGTACCTATTTTCCCTGTAGAAAGTGGCAAGATACAGGGACTATATAATGATTTTGTGAACTACTTTATTATCCCCTTTACTATCTATGCTTGGCAGTCTCTCCTCCTTCATTTAAGTTAATAATTCTCTAGATTCTTGATGATTTCAAACAGTCCTCAGCAGCCTATGTGAGAACATACACCAGTGCTATGGACCTCTGCCTTCCTTCCCACAGTAGCAATGTCCTTCATATAACACGGTATCTTCTTACACTCATTCCTGTCACATTTGCACATACATTTCTGTGTTAGTCTCTGCAGGAAGCTCATAGGCATTCAGATAGTTTTTTATCACCAGACTTGATGGATGGAACCCAACTATTATCTTGCTCTTTACACGATGTCCTTAAAAAATTACTTCTTTTAGCCAGCAATGGAGGGCTAGTAGTAATGTACTGTCACATGGGATTCTGAACTTGCCCCTGTTCTTCCTATGTTGAAAGTAGCTGGGGAAGAGGCAGTAGGGAGCATTTTCACTGTACTTCCAAGAGAACTCCTGCTGACTATGGGCTAGACCATGGTTATACCACAAGCCCTGAGTAAGGGACTCAGAGTTACACTCTGGTCCCTGGTTTCCCGATTTGGTCTAGGAGGAAGCAATCTGCACCAGACATATACATGACACAGGTTATCGACCCTCTGCATCAGTTTAGCTGTGCTGGCTGGCACATTGCAGGGGCACAATCTAGTCTCACCCACTTTTCAAGGTTTCTTTTCACTGTAGCTGAGAAGAAGAGCACTGAAGAGCACTGAACATCCTGCAAGAACTCATACCACTTCCCACCGTACTGGGTCAGTACTTTTAAATGTGGCACTTGCAATGAAGAAGAGAAGGTGCTGCTTCCTCTACACTCCTTCATTATTGTATGAAGAAGTAGTGGAAGCCCTCTTTGCCAGAATTCTTTAGTCACATTTCTAATACGAGTATTGCAAATGGCTACTTGTGCGGTGTGTGTAGGTGTGCATATATATGAGTTAGAAGCCTGTCCTCGTTGCCCACTATCCATCACTTGGGAAATCTGGACTTCTCTGGCATACATTTAAATAGCCACTGGAGGTCTCTGAGCTACAATATATGAAGTGATTCTTGGAGAGATGTTTGGAAAAATTGCTTCCAGATGCCAGTCTTGTTTACAAAAAGCAATGCAAGGTTTGAAACAATCTTCTGGTAAGGTGCCATGATGTGACAGACTTCATCCTTTAATCTGACCTCACAAAATCCCAGTTAGATAGATGATTGCAGGCTAAAGATGGGATCCAGCACACTTGAAATTTCTCCTAATTATCAGTGCTAAATCTTTCTTTATGAAATAACCTTGCACTGAAATGAATGGGACCATCAGTTCTAATTGTGCAGATAAATTTAGTGCAAGTCATTTCTCAGCCTGGGGAGGAACATTTTCTCATGAACTATCCAAGGTCTCCTGAGGAAAGACAGTTGCCAAACGCTGAGTGCAAAAGTATGTGAATAGCATATCAAGATTGAAAACCAGAATCACCGCTGCTAATTCTTCATACCAACAAGTTGGTAATTAAAGTTGCCCATTAAAATTAAAGTTGCCCATTAAAAATGTCATTCGTTTAATGGAAAGGTAGATGTGGATTCTTTTTGTTTCTCCATTTCTTCTTGGCACCTCTCTCCTCTCTTTAATTATTACAGGGTTCTAATTAATGGCCTGTTTTCATGTTTGTATCAGTCTATCCATTTGCACTATAACACACAATATAACTAACTTTTACTGGTGATGGGAACATGCATAGCTCAGTGGTTTCAGATCTGATCCTCTAGAGCAGAAAGGCCACATCCAGCCCGCAGGACTGTCCTGCCCGGCCCTTGAGCTCCCACCGGGGAGGTTAGCCTCTGGCCCCTCCCTTGCTGTCCCCCTCCCCTGCAGCCTCAGCTTGCCATACCACCACCGCTCTGGGTGGCAGGGCTGAGAGCTTCTGCCAAGCAGTACAGCGTGGCTGGCTCTGATCGGGTGGTGTGGCTGGTAGTCTTGGTGCTCTGAGTGGCATGATAAGAGGGTAGGGGAGGGAGTGGGGTGGATAAGGGGCAGAGGGTCCTGGAGGGCAATCAGGGGACAGGGAGCAGGGGGTGATTGGATGGGGTGGAGGTTCTGGGGTGGGGCAGTCAGGGGACATGGAACAGGAGGGGTTGGATAGGCATGGGAGTCCCAGGGGTCCTGTCAGGGGGCAGGGGTGTGGATGGGGGTTGGGGCAGTCAGGGGACAGGGAGAAGGGGGGGTTAGATGGAGGTGGGGTCTGGGGGGGCGGTTAAGGGGTCCCAGGAGGGGGCTGTCAGGTGACAAGGAGCAGGGCAGGTTGGATGGGTTGGGGGTTCTGAGGGAGGCAATCAGGGGGTGGGAAGTGGGAGGGGGCGGATACGGCCGGAGGCCAGGCTGTTTGGGAAGGCACAGCCTTCCCTACCCAGACCTCCGTACAGTTTCAGAACCCCGATGTGGTCCTCAGGCCAAAAAGTTTGCCCACCCCTGCTCTGGAGTTTTCTTTGGAACTTTCCATAACATGGGCAGTCCTGCTGGTGAATCCCCACAAGGAAAGGTTAATGCGGTTATAAAAGTGGAGCACAGACACTTTATTGGAGTGCAGCGTAACATGGGTTAAATTTTTGCTATTGCTCTTCAAGTGGCTAGTGGAAGTGCCAAACTGTGTGTATGCCTCCTGCTCTAAAACCAAAGGATATGATCAGTTGGTATTGGGTGCACTGAGCTATTTTTATGGTATTTCCTCTTATATGTTTTATTTTACATGGCCAGGCCATTGGCCCCTCTAGTTGATAAAGCAGCATGGAAGAGGTGATCCATTTATTGAATTCAAAAGTAACATATAAAAAACAGTAGAACAACTGAGGATCGAGAGCAGTACTTTCATCAATTTCTTTTATGGTGAAAAGAACAGAAGTTATATAAGACTGGAAGACCCATGACTGGGAATTGGGTTTATAACATATTGTCACTTGATGAGCTGGCCCTTTAAGGAACACAAGTGACACATGATGACAATTTTAGGAAAAGTCCACCTGGCCCAACCTATCACTGCCCTTTACTTTTTGGTTCCAAGTGTGACCCTGGGACCCTCTCAATGTCAACTACCAGAGAGCCCACCATACTGTGACTCGGCTCAGGCCTGATACACTCATTGCCCCCAACACTCTGTCATCATAATATGTATCTAACAATTGTCATGTAAAGTATCATGTAAAGTAAACTGGTGACACGCTGGTCCCAAAAATCATTGCATAATGTATGTACGGGTTGTGTACAAAGATTTATATGTGTGTGCTGGAAATATGTTCTTAAAATGTGCTTGGGAGTCAGTGCATAAACCCAGCCTGCCCTAGACAAAGGAATGTGGATTTACTGGCAGAGGACAGCGAAAGTACATTTATATCTATGGTAAACAAAGCTAACCAGTTAACAAGCAGCGGCTAAGTTCCAATCTACACTAGGAACTTATATTGGTATAGCTCTGTATCCGGGGGGTGTAAAAAAATCCACACCCCATGAGAGCCACAGCTATACTGACCCGGCATAGAAAGCTCTAAGTTCAGAGAAGAACTCTTCCCTCAACCTAGCTAGTGCCTCTCAGTGAAGTGGATTACTTAGGCAGATGGGTGACCCTCTCCCATTGGTGTAGGTAGTTGCTACATGGTAGCATTTTAAGTGTAGACATACCTTTAATGAGCACACGGGGGGGGATCCAGAGGGGGAAGGAAGACTCAGCACCCCAGGAATACTTTCTGGCTCTTGAGGCAGAGACAATGGGCTTTGGGTAATGTCATCATTGTCGTCATCACCATCATTCCCATCACCGCATTGGTCATTGAGGCACCATCACTGATGGACAATCAACCAGTTGTCTCCATCCCTGATGATTGTGTGTCAGTGCTTGAGTTTCTGCGAAGTCCATTCCTGTCCACTCTTTTATGTTGTCAGTCTCTCTTTTTCTGTCTATCTTTTCTTCTCTTCCTCTCTATTGTCCCTTGGAGGCTGACCATGGATAGGCCAGATGATCTTGTTACATGGCCATACCACTTCAGCTTGCACTTTTTCACGGTCGTCAGGAGGTCTTCCTGTGACCCAGCACATTGGGTGATGATTTGCGGACCTTTTCATTAGTGACGTGGTCGAAGTAGGAGATGCCCAGGATTTTACGGAAGCATCTCATCTCTTCTGCCTGTATTTTCCATTCAAGTTCTTCTGAAAGGGTCCATGTCTCGCACGCATACAGAAAAATGGAGATGACCAGTGCATGCAGCAGTTTCAGTTTGGATTCCAGGGAGATGGTCTTATTCCTCCAAATTGGCTTTAGCTTTGCCAGTGCTGCTGCTGTTTGCGCAGTTCTTACCCGAATTTCTGCCTTGGATCCTTCATCAGTGATGATTGTCCCCAAATACTTGAACTGTTTCACTATCTCCAGCTCTTGCCACTGACAGTGATATGTGAGCTGATCCCATCATGTTTGTTTGGTATCAGTTTGGTTTTCTCTGCACTGATTTCCATGCCATATTTTGCGGAGGTTTCATCCAATCGTTTCACAAGGTTGGCAAGTTCATCTTCACTGCCTGCCAGGGCATCAATGTCATCAGCAAACCGAAGATTTGAGATTGTTCGCCCCCCCAATGCTGACTGTGCATATGTGATCTTCTAGGGCATCAGTCATTATGCACTCCAGGTAGATGTTGAACAGTGTGGGCGAAAGAAGGCAGCCTTGCCGGACTCCAACGGTGGTGTGAAACCACTCTCCTATTGTACCATTGATGAGAACTGCACTGCTGGCCTTGGCATACAATTGTTTAATGGTAAGAATAAGCTTAAGACCAACATTGTAATTCTTCATGGTTGCCCAGAGAGCTTCATGCCATATTCTGTCAAATGCTTTTTTGAAGTCAACAAAGTGGTAGATGTCTTGCTGGAGCAAAACGGCATTTTCATTATCCACTACTTAGGGAACAAAGATAGCAGCTCCCTTTGATTCTGTGAATGTTGGGTCCCCAATCTGGAGGGCTGGAGATGCTGGTAACTTGATGGGAGTAAGAAAACTGCTTAGGCAAAGATTGTAACTTGTTAAGATTCAAGTTTTAGTCACTAGAAAGTGTGTTTTGTTTTGTTTGTATTCAGATCCCTCTCTCTTTCTCTTGCTTAGTGTCACTTAAATCTCAGTTCTTTTTTTAATAAACATATTCTTGTTTTAATACAAATCCATCTCAGTACTGTGTATTTAAAGCAAAGTCTGAGTCTTCAGCTAGCCTAAGAGGCTGATGTGGACTCTGTCTCTCTGGAGGCAGCGAACGTAATAATTTCTGCGAGTATCCGGTGAGAGGGATTGGACACTTCAGGGAGTTGTCCCTGAGGAACAAGGGAACTGGGATTCGTTGTTTGTTCCTTGCAAGGCAAGGTTCAGACTGGCAGAGTTTTGAAGAGTTTGCTGGCCAGGCTAGTATGTCAGGGAGCTGACACATAGTTTAGCACTGCGAAGCTCTTGCTCTTGTTAAGGCAGAGGTGTGACACAGTGGATCACAGTTCTGGGTGCCCTGAGCAGGATGTCAAACCAAGGTACAGCTAGAGTTGAAAAATCTCTGGACTGGACCTTGAAACTTTAAGATTTCATTGACTTCCGAAAAGCAGATAAAAACTGCCATCAGTAGCAAAAGTTAATGAATTGCACTCCAAAACTTTCCAGAAACTTCCAAAGGAGCTGGAAATATGCCTCCAGACAATATATGGAGAGTTAGTCTCTCCACCTGGGGGGCAGAGGAGATAATCTTTCTTAAAGGCCAGAAATTTTACTACTCTTTTATGGGAAAAAATACAACTATTTGTTGTTTAAGTAGAATCCTTGAACCAGTCCTGGATTAAGATCTTCTGAAATGTCAGGTCCCTCACCCATCCCCCCACTCCCTCCTAGTTACTATCTTAGGCTACTTTAGGTATAATCCTCTTCCCTACATCTCCCCAACCCCAGGCAAACTGGACTCAGTGATCAATGGTTACTCAGTGGTCACTTACACCAAAAAATCAGAAAATATTCAGGTTGTTTCCAGTCCCAAGAGCCCAGTCATGTACTCCAGATCAATTTGTATCTTAGATCTCACACCAAAGACAATGCTGTAGCCAATCCTATAACAAACTAACAAAAGATTTATGAGCTATAAAAAAGAAATGAGTTATGGTCAGGTTAAAACCAGCAACAAATAAGCACAAATGAGGTACAGTCTTTGGTTCCAAAAGGTGACAGTAATCTGTCCACTGAATGCCTTTTAGGGCTAACCCAGGTTGATCTAGGGATCTCTGCATTTGTTCCCCAGCTCTAGCCCTTGTGAGAGTCAAACAGCCAAGAGATAACCATTTCCTCTTGTGAGCATCTTTATATGCCCTTTTCCCAGAGTTCAAACCAATGGGGCCAGCGCTCCTGCACATAACTTTCTCATGGATGGATAGAGCGATCAACAAAGGTTTTGTCCTCCCATGGCCCATTTAGTCTTGATAGTCCTTCTTGACGGGCAGGGGAAACCACTCTTCTTGCTTAGGTTCACAAGTTCAGAGCAGGCGTTTTCATAATTATATAGCAAAACTTACCTTTTAGCACGGGATACTGATATTACAAATAAGACGTATGCATGCAGCAACTTACCAACATGTTATAGAGTCTAAACACTAAACACATTCTTGCAAGTCTAACACCTATCTTGAAAAATACTAATATTTAGGTGAGCTGGTCTGGTTTCCAGCTATGAATTTGTCAGTGCTCAGCTGACACCAACAGCCTTGGCAAGAGCTGGCATCTGGTTTACCAGTGTTATACATACTGTGACCACAGGTGGTCATCTTGAAACTGTTACATGGGTGTGTGGCTAGTCAAGGCCTTAACTTTGCTATGGTGGTGGCTGTCTTAGGACAAGGGCAAGACAAAGTAGCAGGGAAAGTGAAAGTGCTGCTGGGGCCAGTGGGACTTGGCAGGATCTGAATGATCTTTACTCTGACTGCCCTGGCTCTAAAAGCATCAGTAACAAAAGGGCTAGAGGAGTTCTTCTCTTTTTGAAGTCTTAGCTGTGCACCATTGTGTATAGCTGTCTGTACATCACCATTAAGGTCCAATCAACCACTTAGAGCACTGTTGGTGACAATCAGTGCCACCTGCCATACTTCAATAAGCTGTGGTCATTCTTAAAACTTGCCAATTGACGTTGAGAAGTAAATAGCTTGACCTCAGGTTTTGCAGTTGTCAAGGATGCCCTTAAGTATTTTAAAGAGAACGCAAAATACATGTTTAAACAGCAATTTAGCTGCAAACTTAACAATGAAGTGCCAAGGATTGCTTCATAACAGGGAATACACCAGATACTGAGGAACTGTATCGATTTCCTTAGGGCAAAACTGACACATTTTTCTGGGTAACCCCAGTTAAATTCTTCCAATTTATGAGCCCCAGTGCATACAAATATTGTATTTTTTTAGAATGTGCTGCTATGTATGTAATTTCCTATTTGACCTCAGGTAATACAGCTCCTGAGCTGGGCCGCAAAGGCCTCTGTAAATCCTAGGATAGCACATGGGAAATTAAAGGAAACCAGGAAGGAGGTGAAATTCTGGGAATGCACTCAAGTAGCATCTTGACATCTGGCAACCAGACCATTCTGTTCATTGGTTTGGACTAGTAGTGAAGGAGTATGACAGCTTAATCTGTTCTGGTTTGATGGAGGTTTCAATTCTGAAATGGTCTTTCCCAGGCAACTTGCAGAATAACATATGCATCTGATGAAGTGAGCTGTAGCTTATGCTCAAATAAATTTGTTAGTCTCTAAGGTGCCACAAGTCCTCCTTTTCTTTTTGCGAATACAGACTAACACGGTTGCTACTCTGAAACCAGAATAACGTAGTTTCAGACATGAATTAAGATCACTCAGGCCTCATGCTGTGGCTGCCAACACATTTGTGGAATAAGTTACAGGCAGGGTTAACCGCAGAACTGTGTCATTAGCAGCTTAACCTTCAGTTCCACTGAAGGAGGTAAGCACAGTGGTACATGCCAGCAGAGCTGCTAGCAAGCTCTGAGGTGTTTTAATTCAAACAGAGAGGACAGGAAAGCAGCACTGGAATAGGAGAATCAAGCTAGATGGAATTAAAGTTGATGAAGATGAGAGACTGTAAGGCCCCACAGGGAAAAGTTAAAGATGGAGAGGCAAGTAAATGAGGCTCAAAGAGGGATGGAATTTATTGATTGATAACTTGAATTTGAAAGCAGTTTGAAGCCCAGAAGACAGTCTAGAAATATAACAAGTGAAGCATGTTCCATCCTTCCACAGTCAGGGGGTAATTCTGCCATTTAGACAAGAGAGCAGGTTACATTGTAATGAATCTATATGACCTTGGGCCTGCTCAATGCAAATTACCTAGTAATTTGCAGATGTTTGAGTTGCTCAGAAGATGAAGGCAAATCCTGATTTTTACCAACATTTTGAGTGGTATCCAAAACCTTCACAAAATAGGAGGGTTTGGATAACTGGAATCTTTAGGCCTATGAATTTCACAGGGCTGAAGTTCATCTCTAAGCTTTATAGAGGCAGAGCAGAAGAGACGAAAGCTCCTGCAGGGCTTTGAAGTTTTGAGAGAATTTAGCTTTGGCCCTCTGGAACTTTTTGAGGCTGAAGCTGTAAAGCAAGCCCCTGTCCAGCTCCTAGCCATGTTAAATATAGCTGGCTTCAATGACACCATTCCCTCTGGCTTCTGCGGGGAATGTGTTGAAAAATAGTGTTCCTGTTCTGTTCACGTGCAAGGAAAAATTAACAAAGTCAAATAGATTTTTTTTTAAAAAATAGATTAAATTTATTAAACTAAATCAAATGATGCATAATTAGTATCTCCCTCTGAAAAAGCAGCAAAACACCACCAAGCAAAAATATGAGCATCAGTATGAAAGAAATGCTATCAGGCAACAAAATCCTCAGCTTTTGTAGTGTTCTCATACTCCCACAATCTCCCAACTCCCCAGTATTTTCTGATATAGAAACTGTAAGTGGGAAGGAAAACTGGGACACCAAAATTCTTATCAGAAAGGGATCCAGGAGCATTGCTGTTTGATGTTAATTTCCCTTCCTTCTGCAATTGCTGCAGTAATATTCAATTTGTAGCACAAAAATGATAACTGATACAATGATGTTGGTCACTTAAAAGAAAAATAATTGAAAATTTAAAAAACAATGTTTACTCTAAAAAGTAATGTACAAATTATAATGTACATTAATTACCACAAATATAGCCAAAATATAAACAGAAAAGGGAAGTTTCTCCATCACTTTGCTACTTGAATATTGCCTCATATATCTTTAGTATTTAGGAATGTCTCGTCGTCACCTTATGCTTCATTTAAAAGAGTGGTACTACTTTTAAGAAGTTAAGAGAAGCAAAAGGTTTTTTCATTAATATGTAAACCTAGGATCACCTATAAGGAGGAGCACCATAGGTAACTATCCACTAGGAAATGAATCTCAAAAAAATATATATATATATACACATAAACATGTCCTTCCCCTAACTCCTGTTACATTCTGACAAGACTGGGAGGAGAGTGGGATACTGGGAAAGACACCCCCACACTGCTCTGTTCAATTTTTCTTAAATAATATCCATAAAAAGAGAGAGAGACAGAGAACTATATGAAATGTCCTTGTTGTATTAACCTTGGCCAAACTCTCCATTTCATAGATTCATAGATTTCAAAGCCAGAAGGGACCATTATAATCATCTAATCTGACCTCCTGGGTAATACAGGCAAGGGAATTTCACCTTGAGATACCTACTTTTACCAAGTAACGCGGGCTGAACTAGAGCATATCTTTCAGAAAAACTCCAAGTGATGGAGAATTAACAAATACTTTAGTAATCTGTTCAAATGTTTAAAGCCTCTTACTATTAAAAACGGGGTCTCATTTCCAGTTTGAACTTTGCTGACTTCGATTGAAGCCTTTGGATCCTGTTATGCTGTTGTCTCCTAAAGTCAAGATCCTTCATCTATCTGATATCTTCTCCCTATGTAAGTACAGGCCATGGCCAAATTGCGTTGTAGCCTGGTCTTTTACAAGCTAAATAGACTGAGCACCTTAAGTTGCTCATTGTAAGGCAGACCTTCTGGATCTCAAAACATTCTTGTCGCTCTTCTTTGAATTCTTTCTAATTTTTCAACATCTGTTTTAAAGCGTGAACACCAGAACTGGACAGTGCCCCAGTAGTGGTTCCACTGTTCCACTAATGTTGTATTGGTGAAATGAGAAGTAATATCCCTAGTAGACTTCCATTCCCTTAAAAGAGGAGTCTTGCCAAGGGAAAAATTGCCATATATATATGGCACCCTACTTAAGCACAACTCTATTTACCTTCACATTAGTTTTCCATAATGAGTTTAATTATTCTTGCAAATAATGAAAATTGTGTGGGTCAAATTCATCCATCTAACCCCTAAAATTAGAAGTTATGCCAGAGTTGAATTTGCCCTAATTAAACAAAAGATTTGCCACTTCCAGCGTCATCTTCTCTTTCTGGATTTCTGACATCAGTCATTTCCCTGGCAACAGAGCATGACTCACTGGAGGATCAAGCAGAAGAAGTTCAAGTTGTGAGGGAACTGAGATGAACTCCTATTCAGATACAAACACTTTTAATTATACCAAAAGGAATGTACATAATTGCTGACAGATTATGCAGCTTTTTTGTTTTACTGCTTTTTTTTTCAAAAATCAAGTACCCCCCAAAATCAAGCTACCCTTTCCACATGCATGGCACACTATCACAGTCACCAAATCATGCAATATTGGATTCCATTCACTTCCTTAGCTCCGGGAAGTTCTGACCAGACCTTCTGAGAGCTCACTTGATTGTGGTTACTCAGGTGAGTGGGGAGAAATGTGTGATTAACATGCCATTCTGAGTATCCTCTCTCAGAACACTTTCTTAAGACTGCCTGAAATTCACCTAGTGACTCTCAAAGCAAGGGGTCTTAGCTGTGAGGTTTATGATGGCCCAGTTTTGCTTCTAAGGGTCCATCTCATATGGAGAATGACCATCATAGGGAAGGGTAAACGATTATGAACATTCTACCGCTCTCCTTTCTTGGTGTCTTAAGGATTCTCAAGGCCAGACCCAGAACATGTTAATTCTGCTGTTCCTTTGACTGTGCCAACAGGATCGTGCACATCTCAGAGCTGTCCCCTTTACAAAGGACTTGCCTTGATGAACTCTAGGGATTCATGTCCCAACCACATTTGGCACCCTGATTTCAATGTGTTCTCTTGCAATAGGGACGCTTGTTTTTATTACAGTCAGTAAAAAGCAGACTGTTGTGGGAGCTAGAAAGGGCTCTGGGCTGCCCACATCAGTCCTGGGTCTGGCTCATGGATGTGGCTCATTGAGAATTGGGACCAAGGAAAAGGGAGGAATGATAAATCCAGACCCAGCACACATTGATTCCTCTATTGCTCCTTTGTCTCCGTCAACAGGATCTTGCACATCTCGGAGTTGGCCCTGTGCAAGGAAAGCTCACGTCCAGCAATAATGCCCCGTCTCCCCTTGCGAACAGTGATGCTTTGGTTCAGTGAAGATTCAGAGATTGTAAAGATTTCTCTGTGGGGCAGAACAAGAGCAACAACGAAGTAGTTAGGAGACTTTAGAATCATACAAGATTGGACCCAACTTGTCTCCTCAAATCAGCATGTTCCATGCTGATGGGTTCATACCTCATTCATTCCTTAAAAGTCTGATCTGTTGGAATGTTACGGCATATTCTGACAGGTGTTTTTCTTGACTTCTGTCAATGGGGATTTATTGCCCCTTGAAAACAGTATTATATCCATGTTGTATAACCATGCTAGAGGCTGCTATGAATTTAATCTTTAGCACAGATTAACTAGCACACTTTAAAACAATTCCAACATTTCACAACACTGGACAGGGAAATTTTGCTGATAGTTTCACCTATAATGTGGACGGGGCCTAAATGTTGCAGTAGGAGGATGAACCACTACTGTCTCAAGTTATCCCTCTGCTCCCAGCAATTGACTGAAAAGGGGAAGATTCTTAGAGAATGAGTTGATTTCTGGCACTAGTCTGCAGTGCACACTGAAAAGGGATTGGAGCAGACTGGACTTCCAGGAAAAGCTGTGTAGCAAGATTTGATCTGTGGAGAAATGAATAACTCCTCAAGAGTTTCACTCCTCAACGGGAAAGGACCTTGGATCCAAGGGCTCCTCTCTCTCCCTGTTTTGATGCCTGACCTGTAGGTGAGATTCCCTTCATATCCCTGATGTATCTCTGGGGTGGTTAGGAGGCCCAAGGCTTTTCTATGGGAACCTATCCATCTAGTATTTGCAAGTATTTCACACAGTTACACTCAGCCCTGTTAGCTCGAGTCAACTAGTAAGTCATAGGAACAGTACCAGGGTGTCTGCCTCTGATGCCATAGAGCAGCAACAAACTGCGTGACGCTTTTTTATGTCAAGAAGGAGCCATGAAGGATTTATCAGTAACAGCATAATAAAACAGTGATGTTATATCTGGGGCAAAATCAATATTGGCATTAGGACCAGCAGTTACAGTATAAAAGAGGTTTATTGCCACAATACTGAAAAAGACAGCCCAGCATTCTTCTGGGCACAGGGCTCGTCTTAGTACTCCTTAAGCTGGCTAACTCTCAAGCATTGTCCAAGGCTTCCTTTAAGCTTTTACTGACCTCTCCGGATGGAGGGACTCAACAGAACCTGCTTTAAGTCAGATTCTGGACAATGAAACTCCTACCACATGCTACAAGAAACAGGGCAATAAATAACTTGCTGCTTAGTGGGAGGGTGAGAACTGGCTTTCATAATAACCTCCCCTCTTGTATCCTGAGGGTTTTGTATCCCCAGATATCTCAGATGCTTATGATATTGCGGAAGGCCAAGCACCACTGGAACTAGGGAGCATAGTTGTCAAGGTTCTGAACTGAGTTCTAGTGTCAGGAGGACAGGGAGAAGTAGTGCATGATCTCCCTCTGCACGTTCCCCACCACTGGGAGTGACAAACTAAACACTGTGTCTGGTGTGAGAATGTCCGTGACAGTAGGAGTGTCCTAATCCCCACCCCTGAGTAGAAATCCACACCCTAATAGTCCTAGACTAGAATGCCTCATCTTACCTGTAAGGAAGCTGTTCCTTCCTTAGCTGCAGACACATGAGCACAGGATTCCCTGAAAATCTCACCGCTGTATCAAAATTGATTGAGGCTTCTGCCTCTATCTGGCTTTTCACACTGGCTTGAAAGAAAGGGGCATCGATTTCTGCTGTGAAATCAATGGCCAGTCCACCCCTGCAATGGGAGAAAGCCTGTCATTGAACAATGCCTCCCAGGGGAACACACTGTCTGTGCAAGGCTGGCACTCTATGATTTCATTATTTCTTAATTTGTCAGCAGCTCTGTGGTGCTTCCTGATCCCGAAGGAAGGGGAGGTGCAGAAAAATGTTAATTAAACCCATCTATCAAAGTGAGGCTTTTAGCCTGATCCCAAGCACAGGCTATGGGAACCTAAAGACAGTGATAAGTGACAGGTGTCTGTGTTCACGGGGAGGCAGATCTTTCAGAAGTTTGCTAAGTTCTTTTTGTGGGATCCTTGAACATATAGGTTCAATGGGGTAGATTTAAAGAGGTGTGTAACTGATGTTGTTCTCACAGCTGGTATAGATGTATAGGATACTCTATGCAACTCCATCCCCCTTTCCCCCCCCAAAAAAAAGCCCCCATCCTCACAGCATGGGATGTGCATTTGTGTATTTGGTGGGAAAGGCATGGCTGGAAAGCATGGAGCTCTAAAAAGAAAAGGAGTACTTGTGGCACCTTAGCGACTAACAAATTTATTTGAGCATAAACTTTCATGAGCTACAGCTCACTTCATCAGATGCATGCAGTGGAAAATACAGTGGGGAATGGAGCTCTAGTTATCTTTGGCCAATTATACAAAATAGCCCTTTGGGGGCTGTTACAAGTCAGCCTAAGTTGGAACAGCCCTGAATCTGTTCTAATGTTTGGAGCAGCTCTAAGGCTGTTCTAATTTACGCTAGTCCCTGCTAAGTCTCCTGAGTGTTCAGAGATTAAATAAGTTTTCACTCATTCACCTTGTTTTGATGCTGGTTCTTGATTCTTGCTCCCATAAATTCATATCAATGTTGGCTGAAATATCTAATCCAAGTGCCCCTTGAAGTTTAACCACTGATTGCAGTCCAGACTGGAGTGGAATTGCCTGTAGAACAGAAAAGAGCATATTTATTTTGGAAGCACTTTTCTTGATCTTAGGTGCTCATACAAAAATATTAAACAGCAGCTGGCCAGAGGGGACGCTGCCTACCTTGCACTCTCAACGCCTACTAGTCTGGGGAGGGGAAGACAGGAACTGAAGCCAGGTCTCCCACATAGCAGTGCAGAACCCACCTCTAATGAGCCAATTCAGAAAACCAAATCTTAACATTCTTTGATCAATGCCATCCCATGGTTAGATTTGGCACCATCATGAATCTCAGGCATGAGCCCATGGCTTGCAAGCAGGCTTCCTCCAGAATATTCACTAAGCTGCAGAGTACCAGGGTGCTGTTTAACAGGCAGGTTGGATGACGGAAGGTCCTCATTTCATACAGCCATTACCTGTTCATGATCCATCAGCAGGACATTCCCTTTGACCACATTGGTTGGTTCTCCGCTGCTTAAGAGGACCTTGGCCATTAAATCTGTATACCCTTGGAAGAAAACAATTGGCCGTAACTGGACGTCAAAGAAAATGGCAGACATCCCAGCCATGAGCTCCTGCTCCTCTTCTCCTTCAGTATTACTCTCTCCCAGCACAGATTCCAACCCCTGGACTTCAATAGAGACCTAAAATATACAAGCAGAGAAAATGTGCTGTACAAGGCAAGGCTTCCTCAAAGGTTGACCTTTACTACTTCCACTAGGGAAAGCTGGATAAAGAACCTGCTGATATGCTGATAGAAATACTTGTATTGAGAACAGTTGGTTGGCATCTTACATTACTGTACTATTGATTCAAGTAACATCTACCTGTGGGCCTAGTGAACTGGGAAGTGATTATATTTAAAGCTCAGTGAGCCTGATACAACACTGGCCTATCCTTCAAGCAGTCATTTAAGTTGAACAAAGTGATTACAAAACGCTATTGATCTGATTCGGTATTATTTTACACCAATTTTGGACAAATGTAAATGATAACACAGGTGGCAAAGCAGCGGAGAATCAGGTTCTAGTATTTGATATTGTTTATTTTAAAGATGTTAATTAAAGTAGAGAGGAAGGCTGTCTAGTGGTTAGGACACCATCTGGGGACTTGGGTGACTGGGTCTAGTTTCCTGCTCCATCACAGTGAATTTGGGCATGTCCCTAAGCTCTCTGTGCTTCAGTTCCTCATCTGTAAAATGAAGATAATAGCAACTCCCTCATTCACTGGGGCATTATGGGATAAATACATGAAAGATGGTGAGATGCTCAGATATGACAGTCACAGGGGCCGTATAACTGTGATAGATGGATAGAAAAAAGATTCCATTTGCAATCAATCCTATAGAGTGATTAGCATCATAGAAATCTTAGAGAGGTTTCAGATCTCCTTGCACTGTGTCAAGTGTGGATCAGATCATGATGTAAAATTGTCTCTCACACTAAGCATGAACGTGTGAGGAAAGTTTCTCAAAATACAGGAGGACTTACTGGCTTCCAGATTTCACCTAACCTCTACTTGGACGTTCAGGATAACAGTTATTATCTAATGACTTTTTTAGGATGAAACCCTGGACCAATTCATGGCAAAACTCCCATTGACTTTAGGGGCCAGTATTTCACTCAGTCTTTGTAGCAGTAAATTTTAAAACATCAGTATAACAGCAGTGTCTCTGTTCCAGTCTTTTTGAAGATGCCATGGGCTAGATCTTCAGCTGGCATAAATAGGTGCAACTTCATTGAAGTCAATGGAATGAGACTGATTTACACCAGCTGAGGATATGGGCCCATATAGCCATAGATAGATGATGAATAAAAATGTCAGGAAAATATTGACGTGTTTTGAACATTTAGCCAAGGTGAGCAACTTTCAATACAGGCACTCTTAAAATGTCAAACAGCAGGTTTGCCCTGGTTCCCACTTCAGAACAGTGAATAACACAGCTAAGCAGCTAAGGTATTAAGCCTTCCCATGTGTGGCTAGATGTAGCAGATGTTCTCTATTGTGTGGGCGTTTGAATGGGTACATGAAGTCAAATATTAGGAACCCACAAGGCCTATAAGGAAGGTTAAAGAGGAGATATTGAATGGCTTGCACAATGCAGGAGTCCTGGGTTCCCACACATGTATCCATTGTTCAGTCATTCTAAAGTGTTTCACATTTAGGGACAAAAGCTGATAGCAGACCTGAGCTGCCTGAAGCTGGTGGCCATGGCTTCGCAGCATGAAACCTGAGACACTCTTCCTCAGGAGACCACCACTCTCAGTGAATAGCAGCTCCAGACTGAAAGTGGACAGCATGTCATCTGTGACTGAAAGATAGAAAGATACACTGGGAAAATGTTACACATCCATTTTTAAAACGTTCCAATAATGGCTGAGGGGAGGGACACTTTGCGACTATCTGACTGGAAAATAAAGAGCTTGGAGGCCTCCCATGTAATATAATGGGAAGATCTGAAGATTCTGCCATGGGATTGCAGAGAAGTCCAGTGTGGTCTTCTGTGTTCAAGGTGTCAAATTCAGTGGCATTATAACTTAAAGTACAGAAGAGCTCTGATGGGGGTGCAGGAAACATTACTTTGTTATATAACCTGTTTGGTTTCTGTGTAAATCAGACAAAAGGCTAGAGGCCTTTTGGTAAGTACCAACCCCATTCATATCATATCATTATATTCAATAGCTCTTCCCTTCCAGGCTGTGGTAGATGAACAGCACAGTCCCATACACTAACAATTAACCGTCTGACCAAGAAGCTGCAATATGAGGGATGCAAAATTTAATCTCTGTCCAAACTTATAATAATCAGAGGATTAGCCCTAAAATGTTCCTGGCTCCCATTTAGTTTGCCTCTGCATGCCCAGAACATCCTTTGGGGATATACAAAGGAACACAATTAAAGGGTAAAAGGGAGAAATGATATGAATGGGCACAGAAATGAGAGCTGGAGGGTGGGGATAAAAATATTTGGGCAGATCATAAAGGTTGTGTAAATTGTCATAGCTCCGGTCAAGTCATCAGCTGAGGATCTGCCCCTTTGAAAAGCTTATTAAAATACTCTAATAGGGGTTTAGAGTATTTTAAGAAATAATTAGGAATAGAGCTAATCTCTTGGCCCAGCAATAGCAGCGGTGTTCTATCACACAAGAGATCTAACACAGGTTTAGGTCTCAGATTTGGCTAATCTTTCGTGGTAGCAGATTCTGGGAGAACTGTGATACTAGCATGATCAGTGTTTGTATAAAGTGTGTGGGAAGAAGTACCACACGGTGGCACTGGTCCTTTAAGAGGAAGAGGCCAATGCATCTGTGATTGGTCAGCTGACTCTCCAAGTTGGGCTTAAAAGAGGGTACCTGGCTGGGCCCTAGATATGGCACAGAGTGGTGGTGGTGGAACGGGAAGCGAGTGAGCATCTCTGACCCTGACCCCAACCAACCTGGAGAGTTAGAGTTGGCCGAGTCAATCAGGAAAAGAATAGGTGAGAGCTGCCAGAGACCAGGGGATTGTGGAAAAGTCTTGGAAGAAAGCTCTAGGTGGTTCCTGGGGGAAGGCTAAAGGCAGGAGAGCAACAAGAGGGGTTTTACTGGCTGATTTCCCCAAATCAGAGCAATGGAGTTGGAAGGCTGGAGAGAGTTGAAAGCCAGAGATCAGCTGAGGGAAGTGTCTGCTGGCTCTAAGCTGGAGAGCTGCAACTCAGGGCTGGAGAGGGCTGAAGGCTAGGGAGCAGCAGAGGGGATTACCTACTGGCACTTCCATCCTGGAGACCTAGATAGAATCATAGAATATCAGAGTTGGAAGGGACCTCAGGAGATCATCTAGTCCAACCCCCTGCTCAAAGCAGGACCAATCCCCAATTTTTTTTTGCCCCAGATCTCTAAATGGCCCCCTCAAGGATTGAACTCACAACCCTGGGTTTAGCAGGCCAATGCTCAAACCACTGAGTTATCCCTCCCCCCTAATCTAGCAGAACAGTGAGAGGTATGGGGGAGTAAGGGATTCTCCCCTGGTGAGGATGACCTCCCAGAACAAAGGGGTTCCTACTGTGAAGAAGTGGAATTCCACTCTAGCTTGAAGGGTGGGGTGGGTATCCTGGCAGAGACAGAAGAGGACTGACAAGGAGCTCTTGGTGGAAGTATGGTGGAAGACACTGGAGTATGGCATAGAAAGACTCCCAGCAAAGAAAGTGGTGTGGGAGGTGGCCTGCTGGGAAGAATGGGGTGTTAAGGACTATATACCCTTGGTATTATTTAAGCGAACCTGAAGTGGAGTTACTGGGGCTTCTGAAAGAGGAAACTGAGGTAGGCAACTTGGCAGGCTGTGGCTGTCACAGAAGGGTGCTCCAGGATGGGCTGCCCTTTGACAAGCAGTATGGCAGAATCAGATGAATTTGAATGTCTGACATCACTTCACACAAACCTATCAGCCAGCTTCAGAGTGGCAGTGATATGCTTTGTAAAGAATCAAGAACAATGGCTCTGCTAATGTGACCATGTCTGACTGATTTGGTGCCTCATTCCATAAAGGAGTCATTTTATGCTCTACATGTAGAGCCAGCTTTAGGACTGCAGTGGCCCTACCGCAGCAGTTTCTTTCCCTCACATATCCTTCCACCTCCTTTCCTTCCCCACTTCTTTTAAAGTACATGCAACTAGAGCTAGTGGAGAAATAACCAATGTGCTTAGACATCTCAGGACACATACAGAGGACTCTCGCCACCTCGTCTTAAATTTGGGATAATCACACAAGTTAGAGATCCCTTTTAACTCCCAGGGCCCCTTGACAATGGATTCCAAAAGTAGACTCTGGCCACAGGCACTTTCACTTGATCTTTTGAGATGAGTTTAAACATAATCTTGTCCATGCTGTCACCTGCCAAGGGTCCTGAGAAAGAAGAGGAACTGCCAGCTTTGGAGAGGTAGTTGTAATTATTGATCTGTGGATCTTTCAGAATTTCTTTCATTGCTTTCCTAGAACAAAAAGTAGGAAAAGGTGTGTATGGGTGGGGCAGAAAAAGAGGAAAATCTAGTATCTGAATCTAAATTGAAAAGGAAAACTTGTGGCACCTTAGAGACTAACAAATTTATTTGAGCATAAGCTTTCGTGAGCTACAGCTCACTTCATCGGATGCATTCAGTGGAACATACAGTGGGGAGATTTATATACATAGAGAACATGAAACAGTGGGTGTTACCATACACACTGTAACGAGAGTGATCACTTAAGCTATTACCTCACCTTAAGTGATCACTCTCGTTACAGTGTGTATGGTAACACCCATTGTTTCATGTTCTCTATGTATATAAATCTCCCCACTGTATTTCCCACTAAATGCATCCGATGAAGTGAGCTGTAGCTCACGAAAGCTTATGCTCAAATAAATTTGTTAGTCTCTAAGGTGCCACAAGTACTCCTTTTCTTTTTGCGAATACAGACTAACACGGCTGCTACTCTGAAACCTGAATCTAAATCAAAACTCAGAAAAGGCAGCTGCCATTTTGGACAGTTTTATAGGGAGGGTAGGAGATATGCACTTAAATATACATATATATATATATATATATATGAACAACACACTGAGAACAATTTAAATGGCATAAAAACCGCTTTACTGAAACCAGCTCCTTTATAATCTTTCTCTTCTTTTGTATCTTCCCAAAGTAGGGAGAAAATAGCTCAGCGATATCCCATATGGCATGGGCAACTATTCATGACATGCATAAGTTTGAGCCTTGGTGGTGGTTGTAATTAATGGTTCTACAGCATAAAAAGGACAGAAGAACATGGAGCAGGACAGAAGAAGAAAATGAGGGCGAGAGGGTGGAACAGAGTGGAGTTGTGAAATGGTATAAAAGCCTTCCTAGGTCAGGGTTTCCTTGGTCAGGGTGTAGTTATATTCCTACAAGAATAGAATGTGATGTGCTAGAGATGGCTGAAGTAGTCACGCTAGCCAAGGTGGTCAGTAAACTTAATCTTCTTCTATTGGTGAATTATCCGCAAACGGACTGATTTTTTTTTATGATTTAGTCTGTTGTTCAAAATGATTTAAGAACTGGTTTGTGCAAACATATCCTGCCCTGTGAATTGCTTACAAATGATTTGCCATCAGAGCGTGTGATTGTAATGTAGAAGACCATGGTATTGTTTCTTTCTTGACTGGATGACTGCTAAATCCCCAAAGAGCTTTCAAGATAGCTATGTGAACACTCCTGTGAATATCTGTTCATTGGAGCATTACAATGCTTTCCCTTTTTGTGAATGAAAAGTTGCTTGTTATGAATGTTTGCAGAAAATGAATGAAGAGACTGTGAATACCTTTGAACTGGATTCACTGTTTTACCTGAATAAATGTATTCAAATACATTGGTGCAATATGTCATAGATTCTAAGGCCAGAAGGGACCACTGTAATCATTTAGGCTGACCTCCTGTATACAACAGGCCATAGATTTCCCCCAAATAATTCCTGTTTGAACTACAGTGTATCTTTAACATAAACATCCAATCTTGATTTAAAAAATGTCACTGAGGGAGAATCCACCCCTTACATGCCTTAAATAGTTCCAGTGGGTAATTACTCTCCTTGTTAAAAATTTACATCTCATTTCCAGTGTGAATTTGTTCAGCTTCAACTTCCAGCCACTGGGTCTTGTTATCCTTTGTCTGCTAAATTAAAAAGCCCATTATCAAATATTTGTTGTTCATGTAAGTACTTACAGACTGTGATCTCATCACCCCTTAATCTTCTCTCTTGTTAAGCTAAATAGATTGAGCTCCTTGAGTCTATCACTATTTGCCAGCTCAAAAACTTTTCAGTCAGCTGTTGGGTTGGGCTTTTTTTGAGAACCTGGAAAGACTAATATAATTGCTCATACTTGATAGATATCTTGCAACCCTGGGATTTAGCTTCCGAATACCTCTACAGTTTTTACACTGTCATTTTGGTGTTCCATATAATATTGTTTACTGCCTTCAACATATGGAATACCACTGGACTGAGGCAACAAATCTGGGAACTTAAATCAAATTAGTTTGCTTAAGGGAAAAAACAACAAAAAAGGAAAGATTAACAGATGAGAGTGAAGGGAGAGAAGGAAAGAGAGGAAAAAGAGGAAGGAGATGGAAGGTATTTAGAGGAAGAAAGGAAAAAGGGATCTGGGTCTTAAAGTGATAATTAATACTTTCCAGTCTCCATACTCACCTGGCTGGGTGATGGTGAGAATGTAAACTAGTCTGGATTTTTGAAAGTAAAAATTTTGACATTTCTGCTTCCAGCTCTCTGGTGGCCAGCAGGATATTGGTGAGGTCCATGGGCAAAGGCTCATTGTCCAACAGAATTTCAGCAGCAGCCAGTCGAGAGGTTTTTTCATAGTTTCTGGTTTTCTGATGGAAAATCCTCCTCATTGCCTTTTTTACCTAATGCCAGAATATAGTTAAAACTTTACTTCTCATCATTCCTAACACCAAATATATAATTATTGCATCTCACACTACACTTTCATGTTATATTTTGCATGTGGAATCCTAGATTTTGGGCTTTGAACAGAAGATCTACTATTTACAACTCCAGGAAAAAAAACAGAAGTATAGTCATCACAAAAGCCCTGCAGAGCCACCTCCTGTTCCTAATCTAGATGGCATCTCTCCCAGTGGTGGCAAAGCATGGAGAATGCTCTCTCGGAAATAAAAGTTGAGAGGTCACTAGGTGTTAGAAAGATAGGCTGAGATCTATGGAACTACTGTCAGATTTGAAAAGACTATCGCATTTCCTACTGACTTGGGTAAAGGGAGTCTCCATTCTGGCTCCCTGGGTATGGCTAATGCCTATGAGCCACAAATCTCTCAGTTAATATCAGCTACAGTAATGTGCAGAACAAGTCTCAGCAAGTCCAGTCATCACACAGAGACTCTGCTAATTGGATACATCCATTTAAGCACCATGGGGCAAGCACACCACTTATTTCCTTCTCGGTGCAGGACAGAGGGACTTCTGGGAATAGCAGCTAAAATTTAAGGAAGCATTTTCTCCCAGATTCGATAGACGGAGAATGCTGGTAGTTACAAAGTGACTTGGTGAGAATAATATCCTGTACACTTCCTGGAACACGGATACCTGGGAAGGGTGTTTTAAATGCATAAGGAAAATCTCTGATTCTAAGTAGGCTCGTTCCATACCTCACCAGTGATATGCTGAGAGGAGAACCTTTGTAGGGCAGATACTGCTGTACCTGAGACCCCTGCAGACCCTTCCTCTGCATAATGCAGGAGGGTAGGAATGGTTTCTGGGAGCAGGGCATTCTGCAGGGACAACAGGTAAATGATTATTTCAGAATTCTCCTCGGTGTCTCTTAATCTTCTCAGAACAGTTTCCATTCCAAATCCTACTTCCTGTTTATGTGGAGGAGGGAGAAACAGAGCAGAGTGAAAAAGAAGCATGACACAATTTTCAGGCTGCTGTGGGAAAAAATGGGGAGGGCTGAAATGAATAACTGCAGAAATCATGTCAGGAAACCCACCTGCAATCCACACAGCTTCATCCGGCACAACTTGCCAGCTAGAGTGCCAATGACAATTATGCCTGTTTCCCAGATGGCAGGGTCTAACTCCTTTCCATTCAGCTTGTCCTGGGAGAGTGGGTGTAAAGAAATGAAGACAGGATGAAGGGACAGAGAGAGAGAGAGAGAGAGAGAGAGAATATATTTTAGTTATTACCCCAAAGGGTTTAGTGAGGGAGTCTCTCTAGCTTTGCTTTCATCTACCTTGGCCTAGTCCCTCAATATTCTGGTTTCCATAGCAGGCAATTCAGCTTTTACTCTCTATATCAGCCCACTGATATAAAGTCATGCCACATATTTCCTCAGAGTGTTTATTCCCATTTCAACTACTCATGTACAATAATATCTTAAATAGAGGGATTTTACACAGAAATGAATTTTCCTCTCCCACCTTAATCCCTTTAGTGGGATTTTGCATGTCGTGGATGGAGTTCTAAAGATCCTGGACAGCTTTTCCCTCCATTATAAACCCTTCTTTTACTTTATGAGGAGGGCTGCACAGGCTTCCCTTTGAAGGCCAACTCCAGGCCATAATTGGATTACTTTTGAGAAAAGGAAGTCTTTGTCAACAGAGACTGTAAAAACACCTTCCCTCCAAGCTCTCATAGGCTTCACTACTGTGGACGGTATGAGGCTGTGCTCTGTCCTGAGGCCAGGCTGGAACACTCCTACTGGCCCACTAGTTACTCCAGAAATGTAAAAAGTAACTCCAATTCCATCTTATGTTTGCCTTCCTACATAACAACATGGTGGCAGGAGATCATTCTCAGTGCCCCTCTGATCTCAGGCTGCCAGAGCTAACCGTGGTTTTAGGGGCTGCTTCACAGAATTCCTCATTTCCCTTTCCTCCCTCCCCACTCCCTGTGGCCTTGTGTAAGTACAGTTGTTGAGATGTCGACATCAATACTGGCTGAAAAATGAGGTGAAAAAAAGATTTGTAAAAAATGTTGACATTTCAGAATTATTTCCACTTTGAGATCAAAATGAACTCATTCATTGTCTGAATTTTTTTCCCAATTGTTATTAACATGTTAATTAACACCATTATTGATTTTTTGTTGACTATCAAACCTGTTTTTCAGTAATTTTAACATGTTAATAACCATTTCCATAATGATTTCGATAAAATTTTAATTGAAAAATAATGAAAAAGAGAGTCAACAGTTTTTCATGTAAAATTTCATTTCTCAAACAAACCATTTCTGATGGGAGGAAAAACCACATCTTATCTGAAAAAATGTCAACCAGTTCTAGTCAATACACCTAGGCAACTTGCTCCCCCTAATACAGAGCAGTGTTTTGTCCAAAATCATGAGGATTGCTGCTGAAGTCTCTTCATTAAGTGCTAAGATGGACAAAGGACATACTTAGCATTTTATCTTTCTCCTTTGTGAGGGCTTGATCTTGCTCCACTGAAGTCACTGGGAGTTTCTCCATTAACTTAATGGGAGCAGGATGAAGTCCAAATCCAGTAGTAGGATCACCAAAGAGCAGAAGGGGAGAAAGGAAATGCCTCTGACTTACTAGCACCAGGCGCAGAAGTTCTTTTGAGGGCCGAGGAGAGAAGGCTGCAGCATAGAGAAACTGCTCTAGCAGGGGCACTTGCTCTTTGTTGCTAAAATCCAGAAATTCAGAGAGAGCTGCCAAGGAAGCTGTTGACTGGGCAGCTACTGTAGCATCAATGAAGAAGGTGCTGGAATGAGAGGAGAAAGCGAATTATGTGCGCTATGTACAGCTGAACATGGGGAGGATGGAAGCACTTGGGGCCAGATCCTCAACTGGTGTAAACTGGCATAGGTCCATTAAAATCAAATGAACCCACACTGATATATACCAGCTGAGAATATGATCCCTTGTTTCTGTTTCCCCCGGTTCCAGATAAGGAAGTAAATTCAGTCCTCCATTGAAGTCAGTGAAACTGCACCCACTTACATCAGGGCTAAATTTGGTCCAGAGGCTTTTCAAAAGTGTGCAGGGTAATTCCAGCTCAATTTACATTCTACCTATATAAACACCCTTTGCAGCTTAAATTGGATAAATTATACACATAAATAATAAGCTACCATATGGAGAAGATTTCATCCAAAAATTAGCTAATTTACAGCAGTTGATGAATTGGAACCATATATATGTAATCACATATGGATTTCACCTAGCACTGAAATGCAACCACCTCTTGGGTGGAAGGCAGCAGCCTTTAAAAGCGCACAGTGACACCATGCAACAGTTCAGCATAGGAAGTGAAAAATGACATTGTCCTGGAATTACTGAATGGGACATGTAGAGCAGGGAGCTGCGTTTATATGGGTCATGTGTCTCTGAAAGGTTCCCCAGAGCGTTTACTCTAAAATGTGCTGAATCTGCATCAAAAACATTCAATTAGCTTATGGTACCTTGTAAAAAAAGGCCAAGTCCTTAAAAAAGTGGCCCTTGAACTTCTTCAGACTGGTCATTTGAGATACTGGGAATGATAATGTGCCCTTTTCGCATCTGCCTGAATGAAATGTGGCTAATCATTAAAATGAGTCCAGAAACTGCCTTGTGAACAGGGGTCTGTAAGAATGGCTGCTGTCTTTTCTGAACAGACAGTCACTGGGGAATTTACTTACACCATCTTCTCCGGAGCTTTCCTCAGCAGCTGGAGGACATCCCTCTTCTTGGCATCACGCAGCATCTGGATGAACCTTTGGAATTGCCAGGTTGTTGACACCTTGGAGACATCTGTTTTGACTCTCCTGTTACCAAGAGTCCTCAAATATGTTTTGAGCTGTAAACAAACACTCATATTATCAATAAAGGCAATTTTATATAGATGCTGTAGCATGGGACAAAATGTACACAGTATAAAGACAGGGATTATTTCACCCATCCCTTAAACGCAGCTGTCTCTGGCATGGACCTTGGCAGCCTTTCCACAGCTAGCAACAACATTAGATCCAAATATTTAGGACAGAAATAAAGAATACCATGTCACTGCAAGGGGGATTTTGGTAGGCAGAATATTTTGGCCCAGCTGCAATTTGGACAGGACTAATATCTCTATTCTTGTAAAAAGTTCCATGAGATATTTAATGACCACAGACAATCAAGATCTCAGTTGCCAGCAGCAAATGTTCCATCATTTTCCCCCTCCCCTTACAATACCAGACTGGGACACTGATTAAATAGTGACTCAGAGGAAAGCGTACTACCTTCTGCATCAACAGCATTCCTTGCTTCTGTAGTGCCTTGTATTGATCCAGTTCAACTCCATGTATATTATGTGGGCTGACAAGTTCAGAAGTGTGGCTCCAGGCTACTAAACACCTCTGCTCCCTCACTTGACAACTTTGGACATGCAGTAACTACAAAGCGAAGAACTACAGTGTGAAGAATGAGAAGTGGGAGCTGAATCTTGGCCTCTCTATTTGCAAGGCAAGTTACTCCTTACTCAGCTCTCAGGAGACCCAGATACCAGGTGTCCTCCTGCTGTAGTTTTCCCATCATCCTTTGAAAAAGATCAAGCAGGGGAGTTAAAGCACCAGCCTTGAAAAGCTAATAATTTCAATGCCTGACCTTCAATCATCAAAGCTCTTAAAGAAAAGCATGTGAGCAGTGAACCTCCAGGACTAGTTATTGAGGCCAAACACCTGACAAGGACCTAGACGGTACCTCTGACCAATCAGGAAAGTGGGTTCATAATGGAGTAGAGAGCTATGCCTTTGGCATGCAACCTGACATGAAACTGAAAAGTTTGATGGCTAAGATCAATTGCTCCATCCACAAAATCACAAAACCAGAGAAAATGCATTTAAATGGGCTGGTCTGCGAAGCATGTGTTGAAGAGCCAGACAGAGTGAAACTTACGCTGTGCATTGACAGTTTAATAGCCCCAACTGGTACAATGAGGGCTTGGAATGCTATCAAGGGTCTGACCACTTTAATAAGGCAACCTGTACAAGGCATGGTCCAGTGGATAGTGCACTGGACAGGGAGTCAGAAGACCTGGATTTTTATCCTGACTGTGCCACTACACTGCTGTATGACCTTGGGCAAGTCACTTCACCTTTCTGTGCTTCTGTTTTCCTCCCCTCTTCATCTATTTTGACTACACGCTGTTTGGGGCAGAGACTGGCTCTTACTCTCCTTTTCACTGGGCTTTGAACAAAGGGGGTCTTTATCTCAGCCGGGTCCCTTTGGCAGCACTAGAATACAAATAATGTTTAACATGGGCATTGTTAGGGGTGCTGTCCTTGGAATGAAACTTTCACCCATGGTTCCTTCTTTTCCTTGCTGGTGGCTACTGTGCAGTGCTGTTAAAGAACCCATCACACTTCCAAAAACAATGGAGTGTAGCCCCAGTATCCTGGGCAATACTTCCTCTTTCTGTACAGTAGTCTTAATGTTCACAGCTGTGTGTGTATTATTACAGAGTACATAACAGCAGACAGGCTTACCACACTCTGTGGGCTTACTCAGAAAGCCTTTTATTCCAGTGCTGCAGATGAACAATAACATTTTGAAAACATATGCGGCACTTTGGGGACCCTTCATAACATTCCAATCAGACTGAGGAACTATGGAAAACTATAAGAATACCTGACATTCAGTAGAAAGAAAAGGAGTACTTGTGGCACCTTAGAGACTAACAAATTTATTAGAGCATAAGCTTTCGTGAGCTACAGCTCACTTCATCGGATGCATTTGGTGGAAAAAACAGAGGAGAGATTTATATACACACACACAGAGAACATGAAACAATGGGTTTATCATACACACTGTAAGGAGAGTGATCACTTAAGATAAGCCATCACCAACAGCAGGGGGGGGAAAGGAGGAAAACCTTTCATGGTGACAAGCAGGTAGGCTAATTCCAGCAGTTAACAAGAATATCAGAGGAACAGTGGGGGGTGGGGTGGGAGGGAGAAATACCATGGGGAAATAGTTTTACTTTGTGTAATGACTCATCCATTCCCAGTCTCTATTCAAGCCTAAGTTAATTGTATCCAGTTTGCAAATTAATTCCAATTCAGCAGTCTCTCGTTGGAGTCTGTTTTTGAAGCTTTTTTGTTGAAGTATAGCCGCTCTTAGGTCTGTGATCGAGTGACCAGAGAGATTGAAGTGTTCTCCAACTGGTTTTTGAATGTTATAATTCTTGACGTCTGATTTGTGTCCATTCATTCTTTTACGTAGAGACTGTCCAGTTTGGCCAATGTACATGGCAGAGGGGCATTGCTGGCACATGATGGCATATATCACGTTGGTAGATGCGCAGGTGAACGAGCCTCTGATAGTGTGGCTGATGTGATTAGGCCCTATGATGGTATCCCCTGAATAGATATGTGGACAGAGTTGGCAACGGGCTTTGTTGCAAGGATAGGTTCCTGGGTTAGTGGTTCTGTTGTGTGGTGTGTGGTTGCTGGTGAGTATTTGCTTCAGATTGGGGGGCTGTCTGTAAGCAAGGACTGGTCTGTCTCCCAAGATCTGAGAGAGCGATGGCTCGTCCTTCAGGATAGGTTGTAGATCCTTGATGATGCGTTGGAGGGGTTTTAGTTGGGGGCTGAAGGTGATGGCTAGTGGCGTTCTGTTGTTTTCTTTGTTGGGCCTGTCCTGTAGTAGGTGACTTCTGGGTACTCTTCTGGCTCTGTCAATCTGTTTCTTCACTTCAGCAGGTGGGTACTGTAGTTGTAGGAATGCATGATAGAGATCTTGTAGGTGTTTGTCTCTGTCTGAGGGGTTGGAGCAAATGCGGTTATATCGTAGCGCTTGGCTGTAGACAATGGATCGAGTGGTATGATCTGGATGAAAGCTAGAGGCATGTAGGTAGGAATAGCGGTCAGTAGGTTTCCGATATAGGGTGGTGGTTATGTGACCATCGCTTATTAGCACCGTAGTGTCCAGGAAGTGGATCTCTTGTGTGGACTGGTCCAGGCTGAGGTTGATGGTGGGATGGAAATTGTTGAAATCATGGTGGAATTCCTCAAGAGCTTCTTTTCCATGGGTCCAGATGATGAAGATGTCATCAATGTAGCGCAAGTAGAGTAGGGGCATTAGGGAACGAGAGCTGAGGAAGCGTTGTTCTAAGTCAGCCATAAAAATGTTGGCATACTGTGGGGCCATGCGGGTACCCATCGCAGTGCCGCTGATTTGAAGGTATACATTGTCACCAAATGTGAAATAGTTATGGGTCAGGACAAAGTCACAAAGTTCTGCCACCAGGTTAGCCGTGACAGTATCGGGGATACTGTTCCTGACGGCTTGTAGTCCATCTTTGTGTGGAATGTTGGTGTAGAGGGCTTCTACATCCATAGTGGCTAGGATGGTGTTTTTAGGAAGATCACCAATGGACTGTAGTTTCCTCAGGAAATCGGTGGTGTCTCGAAGATAGCTGGGAGTGCTGGTAACTACAGCATTTGCTCAAGAAACTCCCTGAAAAAGCACAAGAACAAATCCGCACAGACACACCCCTGGAGCCAGGACCTGGGGTATTCTATCTGCTACCCAAGATCCATAAACCTGGAAATCCTGGACGCCCCATCATCTCAGGCATTGGCACCCTGACAGCAGGATTGTCTGGCTATGTAGACTCCCTCCTCAGGCCCTTCGTTACCAGCACTCCCAGCTATCTTCGAGACACCACCGATTTCCTGAGGAAACTACAGTCCATTGGTGATCTTCCTAAAAACACCATCCTAGCCACTATGGATGTAGAAGCCCTCTACACCAACATTCCACACAAAGATGGACTACAAGCCGTCAGGAACAGTATCCCCGATACTGTCACGGCTAACCTGGTGGCAGAACTTTGTGACTTTGTCCTGACCCATAACTATTTCACATTTGGTGACAATGTATACCTTCAAATCAGCGGCACTGCGATGGGTACCCGCATGGCCCCACAGTATGCCAACATTTTTATGGCTGACTTAGAACAACGCTTCCTCAGCTCTCGTTCCCTAATGCCCCTACTCTACTTGCGCTACATTGATGACATCTTCATCATCTGGACCCATGGAAAAGAAGCTCTTGAGGAATTCCACCATGATTTCAACAATTTCCATCCCACCATCAACCTCAGCCTGGACCAGTCCACACAAGAGATCCACTTCCTGGACACTACGGTGCTAATAAGCGATGGTCACATAACCACCACCCTATATCGGAAACCTACTGACCGCTATTCCTACCTACATGCCTCTAGCTTTCATCCAGATCATACCACTCGATCCATTGTCTACAGCCAAGCGCTACGATATAACCGCATTTGCTCCAACCCCTCAGACAGAGACAAACACCTACAAGATCTCTATCATGCATTCCTACAACTACAGTACCCACCTGCTGAAGTGAAGAAACAGATTGACAGAGCCAGAAGAGTACCCAGAAGTCACCTACTACAGGACAGGCCCAACAAAGAAAACAACAGAACGCCACTAGCCATCACCTTCAGCCCCCAACTAAAACCCCTCCAACGCATCATCAAGGATCTACAACCTATCCTGAAGGACGAGCCATCGCTCTCTCAGATCTTGGGAGACAGACCAGTCCTTGCTTACAGACAGCCCCCCAATCTGAAGCAAATACTCACCAGCAACCACACACCACACAACAGAACCACTAACCCAGGAACCTATCCTTGCAACAAAGCCCGTTGCCAACTCTGTCCACATATCTATTCAGGGGATACCATCATAGGGCCTAATCACATCAGCCACACTATCAGAGGCTCGTTCACCTGCGCATCTACCAACGTGATATATGCCATCATGTGCCAGCAATGCCCCTCTGCCATGTACATTGGCCAAACTGGACAGTCTCTACGTAAAAGAATGAATGGACACAAATCAGACGTCAAGAATTATAACATTCAAAAACCAGTTGGAGAACACTTCAATCTCTCTGGTCACTCGATCACAGACCTAAGAGTGGCTATACTTCAACAAAAAAGCTTCAAAAACAGACTCCAACGAGAGACTGCTGAATTGGAATTAATTTGCAAACTGGATACAATTAACTTAGGCTTGAATAGAGACTGGGAATGGATGAGTCATTACACAAAGTAAAACTATTTCCCCATGGTATTTCTCCCTCCCACCCCACCCCCCACTGTTCCTCTGATATTCTTGTTAACTGCTGGAATTAGCCTACCTGCTTGTCACCATGAAAGGTTTTCCTCCTTTCCCCCCCCTGCTGTTGGTGATGGCTTATCTTAAGTGATCACTCTCCTTACAGTGTGTATGATAAACCCATTGTTTCATGTTCTCTGTGTGTGTGTATATAAATCTCTCCTCTGTTTTTTCCACCAAATGCATCCGATGAAGTGAGCTGTAGCTCACGAAAGCTTATGCTCTAATAAATTTGTTAGTCTCTAAGGTGCCACAAGTACTCCTTTTCTTTTTGCGAATACAGACTAACACGGCTGCTACTCTGAAACCTGTGACATTCAGTAGGTATTTCATGTGCCTACCTGCTGTTGCCTAGAGCAAGAATTTCTAGTTGCCTTTCTCCCTGTAGACACACTAGAAAAAGTGTCTTTACACTAGTACTTCATTACTTTAGGAAATGAAGCAGCCTTTGTGATCATGAGACTTTGGTGGACAATATCCCTACCTACTGCCCGGGCCAAAGTTAGCCAGAGGATTCTTTTGAGCCATTGTGTTTAACCTCACAGTGATAGATACTAGGTGTGTAGCTGCTGTTGGCCCTTCCTTGCCATCACTGTGTGTACTGATTTTCTATTTAAACTTCTCAGATCCTTCAGCCTTCTCCAGCTAGATCTCACTTTGTTTTGCATTCCCAAGTGTCACATTAGAAAGAGAATTCTTCTGCAAGCATTTGGTGCTACTCACCGATGGGCACTGCACACAGGTTCTCTTGAAGGGTTGGCTAATTGTGCTTATAGGCTGGTGCTTTTCCAGTATGCCAGCCAGAGCTTCCTGAAGGCTTTGTACAGGATTCTCTGCAGGGCCAGGCATCGAAGAAGACACAAGTTCAAGCTGCTGTCTGGTGAGAGAAAAGGGGCTGTTGAGAAGGGTTTCATCTTTTAAACCTCCCTTTGCTTCAGGAATGGTTAGGACATATGTTGGTATCAGTATGGTGTATCCTATGAGGTGAAGTGAAATGGACGTAGTGGTAAATGAAGGGCATTTAGTATTTCAGAAGGTGCAAGGTGAAAATGAAGAGGAGGGAAGGATCCCTCAATTTTGGGATGTGTTTTGTACTCCCATAGCCTGCCCTGGGTTTATGTAGGAGCCAGAAAATATAAATCCTCTGGGATGATTTTTTCAGTGTGTCCAATTTTTATCTCTCACCATCTCTCCACAGCCCACATCAAGACATAACAAGGACATCAAGCCCACACGGGAGGAGTGTATCTCCTAGCTGTCAACTCTTGTAGGCAGACATTGATCCTATTCCAGCCTACTCAGTGTATGCAAGCCTCTGGAACCAGCACAGCACTAACCTTGACATGATCTTGGTGCCAATGGAGGACTTCAAGGTTGGAGAGACCTCGTGGCTTTCCTCCGACAGCACTGACTGGATGAGACTTCCTTGTACAGAATAAAAGCTTTTGCTGGTGGGTTGCCACAGAACTCCAAAAATCTGCAAAAGAATAGAACGAACACATTATCCTTTTACCAATCTATTCCTTTCTTGTTTTCCTTTCAATGTTTGCTCTTCTTTTTGTTTCTAACAAAAGTTGTGTCTATGCATTTGATAGTCTTACCCTGGAGCCTATTGGATGAAAGAACCACCTCATCACAGAACCACCACGCAATTTGGCAGCTTTGTCAGTTTCTGGTCAGTAGGGAAGATGCCCAGGACTGAACTAGTAGGAGATGTTGTTTGTGGGGTTTGAGGTGCCTGGATAGATCTATGACTATAATAGTAGAAGGTCCTGCATTGCATATATTGGCATTATTGTGTGGAGTCCAGGACTATAATGACAAGGTAACCTGCAATTTGGGATTGAGATGCAATAGCAGAACTAAGAGGTGGTTCAGCAGAGGATGGGTCAGATCAGAAGTGAAGTACAGAGATAGAGCTATTTAGGAATCCAAGGCAGGGATATCAGTGGTGGTCACAGGTTAAGACTGGTGTCTATTGGCTAAGATAAGCTGGCATCTAGCAGTAGACTATGAGGGCCTGCTTCAGGTTACTGCTAAGTGCACTGAAGAGCTGTGAGGTAGCACAGGCTTGGAGTAGCTGGAAGAGGAATGAGGAAGGCTGGCTGAGCTGTGAGAGGACAGGACTAGGACAGTCGGAGACACTTTATCTGAGAGCTCAAGTGCATTGGAATAACTGTATGGGGTAGGGCCCAAGAATGAAACGCTCTAGTTCAATTCCTGCACTGTGGGCTGGCAGAGCTGAGTTGGGCCGTCTTCAACAAGGCTGGGGACTGCGGAGGAAGGTTATTCACTCAATCCTACCCTTTCATGAACACCAGATTCATCTTAAAATGTATGAAAGGAAAATAAAGAAATGCCTACTCTATTTTCTATTTCTAACTGTAGAGCACAAAGCGGATAGTTACTCTTAGGGCATTCTCTGGGCACCAATAGGATTTTGCTAATCCCTTCACTGCTGCCAGAACATGCATAACTCCCACAAGCAATTTTCTGTAAGTGGAACAACAGGCTCTAAGAGGAGCATCCAGCCTGCATGGGAGGAATGGGTCTTCCAAGATACATCTGGCGCCATGTTCAGCACCAGAGCACTTAAACTAAAGAGAGATGTTTCCTGTCAGGTTCCCACGCTATAGTGGAGATTAGTGTGGAGGAACAGTGACATCCAGTGGAAGATTTAGTGTACTACAAATTGTCATTGCCAAAGCCTAAAGGGGAAAATAGTGACACTTCCTCAGGGTGAAAGTAGCAGGAAGGGATTTTGGACTAGGGGAGAAAGAATTAGTGTCTGGGGTCAGCCAGCCTCTAATCACTCATGTACAGCACAGGACTGCACAAGTAGTGGCCCAGGAAAAGGCACTGAAGGTGGGTTTTGATACATAATTGTGTGTAGTGGTTTTATGCTATGGGCACATGCCCCAGGGACTATATTGAGCTCACCAAACACATTTCACTTTTGACTTACTCCATATTTGAGTCCTGGTCTCCAGAGATGAATAACAAAATGTATTAACACAGGGTATCTCTTATGCTTTCGGTAGCTTGGCTGTTCCTTTTAGCCATCAAGAGATACACAGTGTTCTGTGCAATCACTAGATAAACAAATGTGAAATGAATGCCTCCCAAGGCAATAGTAATGGATTCTGGATGGCTTTCCATCAGCCTCTGTTGACAGCACTACAGGTCTTCAGCTCTCTTTCTAGGTAACTCCCTACTGCCTTCGCCTCATATCACACTCATTCTGGTCACAAACATTCAGACAATCTGGAGTGAAAACCCCCATCCTCATCCCCAACATCCTTACAAGTGAGGTGTAGCTCACGAAAGCTTATGCTCTAATAAATTTGTTAGTCTCTAAGGTGCCACAAGTACTCCTTTTCTTTTTGCGAACATCCTTACAATTAAGGGATACCGTGAAAGCGGGGAATTATGGTTCAGGGAATTAGTAACAGATGTTATACATTGTTATAAAGCCTAGCAGGTCAACCATGGCTTATAAATATCTTTAACATCTTCTACTGATGTGTTTATAACCATCTATAATGTAAACAACTCACATTTGTAACATCTACTATTTGTTTAGTGACCCCTTATAAATAGATTCCTAATACAGCGTGTGACCAAATCATATTAAAGGGGCAATGTGAGGGGATCTTCTGTGGATAAAGAGAAGCCTCATTCTGCAGCAGTGTCAATCCAGCAAATTTCACCCCCAACCCCATCCCCCAGATCTACTGTGAAAGGAAAGCACAGAAAGGGAAAGCCTACTGGGTTAGTGTGCTTATTCACAAGGCCATTCAACAAATAAAAAAAGAGAGAAAAAGCAGAAATTATCAAAAGTGAACCCAAGCCAAAAATGCTTGACTCCCTTGCTGTGCTGCAGAGTGACCTTGCACAAGATTCTTTTTTTTTCAAAGAATGACGCACTTGCCAGACTTCACCATCACCTCTCTGCTGCCCTCATCTTCACTCAGAGACCTCTGATAACTTCAGGAGACATTATCTGAACACCTGGGCCATTATCTGGAGGATTCTTTATGAACAGAGAAGTCGCGGGGGAAGAATGGAGCTGCAGGAAACTAATCAGGTTTGCTTTGTGAATGTTTGTACATGATACAATGACTCAGTTTACATAGTGAATTATAAGAGTAATAACACCCAGCTCTTATACAGGGCTTTACATCTGTAGATTTCAAAACACTTTAGAAAGGTGGGTCTGTATCATTAGCTTTGTTTTACAGATGGGAAAACTGAGGTTCAGAGAGGTGAAGTGACTTTTCTAAGGTCCTACTGCAGGCCTGTGGAAGAGTCAGGAATGGAATTCAGGTCTCCTGAGTTCTAGCCAAGCACTCAGTTCACTTGACCATGTTGCCTCTCAGCCCAGTGAAGGCACTATAGTCCTGATCCTGATCAGGACTTCCATTAACTCAATGGAAATTATTAGATTGAGCCCTAAAGTTCTACCACTGCCTTCCACCTCATCCTCACACACACATCCACCCTGGACAAACCTGTATCTTCATGAATTTGGTCCTGGCAGAAATTCCATTATTTTCTTTGGGAAAATGTGCCATGTTTACATTTAAATGGCTTTTTTTTTAATATAAATATTCCTATTAGGTCACCCATAGTGCCAGTCCTTGCCAGTGCATGTTTGTCACTACAGTTTTTTCTCCAGTGCTTTCAGTGAAATCTAAGATATAGGTCAAATCACTCTTGGCATAGGCAGATGTAATTCCACTAGGTTCAGTAGAATTGTACCTAATTTTACCAGGTCTGAATGCCTGAAACCATCCATTGGGGCTGCTGCTACTTCCCTTGTCACACTCTTCCACAATCCAATTGATTTCACTATCAGCAAATTTTTCTGGATATTCAGTCTCCTTTGCTCCTTTTGAGTATAGGGCTCAGAATGATCATTTAATCTGATTCTGCCTTAATTCTTCAGTAGCCACCAAGCTTTGGCAGAAGAGACCCCAAGGAGGCTTCAGAAGTGAACTTTTCTTTCTTTTCAAAACTTTCTTTAAGCCCAGCATGAAATGATCATAATTCACCTGAAACTGTTCACTCTGGGATCTCCCTGAAGTTATTGACCCTACGGTAAGATCTGGAGAAGACTGCAGTACATTTAAAAGGGGTGCGACTGGGGCAGGAACATTCTAACCCACCACCACCAATGTAGGAATGGACTTGCTTTGTTTACGGAGGTGAATCCAAACTTTGGCCTTGTACAGCTGTGCAGATCTTTTGTCTTTACAATGGAATCCTTGGAAACAACATATGTGACTTGACAGCTCCCAGAAATATCCTCCTGAAGCCAAACAAATATAAGAAATCATGTCATGAAATTATAATGTGTGAGAACTTATGGCAGAAAAAAATACAGTTCACTATACACAAAAATGGCACAATCCAAATAGAATAAATTATGTAGAAAATCTGCACAGAACCAGATAAAGGGCCATATTTTGAAAATGAGACTCAAAAACCTCCTATTCTGTATATATGCCTATTGTACCTAGCATAGTTACTGCAACAAGATGAGTGTATAAAAAAAACAGGCAACTGCACACCCAAATGGGTGTTTGACATTTAAGTCATTATAGCAAGTAAACACAAAAAGGGCATGAATGTAATCACAGAAATTATGAAAAACATTATTGTAACTGGCACTAATTGGCAATTGCAGAAGAGAGAAATGGGTTTGGAGAAGGAAACACCTTCTCACTCCAGGGATGGTTTTATTGATGCACTAAGATCAGGTTCCTCCATATTTTTCTTTAAAACAAAACTATATTCTGCTCCTACCTCAGTTGCTGTCCCAGAATGTGGCTGGAATTGGAAGAGACTGATGAGGCCCTGTTTCATATTCAAGGTCTGGGGCCTTCCTCCTCCATCTCCGTAGATGCCTTCTACCTATGAGGAGAAATTTGATTTATGGGAGAGAATCTCTGAGACTGCTGAGAAAGGGACAAGAACTCAGCATGAAGGCATGGAAGATAGCATGATGAGCGTGATAATGAGAGAATTCCCCTCTCCCCAGGATCTCAGAAGGGTTTTCTGGACTGATATGGAAGTTCAAGTTGGAGAAGAATTTCAGATTAAGGGGCAGTAGGGAGAACCTCAGGCTTGGGACTCCATGGGGGATGAGAGAAATATTCATTGTGCTGTCACTGCACTAGAACTAGGTGACGACTACACTGTTTTGAAAGGCTTCAAAAGAAAACTGATATCCCTGACTAGCACGGACTTAATTTTACAATACATTTATGGCCACAAAGTCTTTTTAAAAAGTGAGTCCTCTCCACTTTGCACAAACCTTAAAGCAGTGACAGTTCCACTGCTCTACTGAGTCGAAATAACATTCTTTTATCTTCATCTGACTCCTACGAGGCATCCACAGCTGTTAACTGAACAGTAAATATAGGACCAATGCAGGGGCAGCTCCGGTAGACCACCCAATTGTGTAACATACGACAGAGCAGGGGGCTCTGTAGCAATAGCAGGACTTCAGAAAGAGTGTCTGTATCTCCCTGAACAACCTACAAGTCACAGCAGAGGCCAGACGATCTGAGTAGGGTGGGGTGTAGGAGAGCTTTCAAGAGTTCTCTTAAGTAATGAGCTTCTGTGCAGCAATGACCAACACTCTCCCACTTAAAATTTTGACCTAGAGCCACCATTGCTAACCCAGACTGCTCAAACCTATTCTATTTCAACAGAATTATCACACCTGCAGCCCACTGGCTGACTCTGTGGTCATCTTGTGCACTGCTGTGCAGGAGATCTACTTCCAATTTCTTTCATTTGCTCTATTCTATTCTAGATAGGTGCTCGTAACACCCTCCTCACCATAATATTGGAGTGCCTTCCATTAGTGCATGAAGTGAAGTGACTAACTGTCTGGGCTGGTCGGTGTTCAGACACTGAAAGGCTGGGATAGGGCACCTATTCCCGGAAAGGGAATGCCTTCTGCTACTCAACGGTCACTCCCACTAGCCAGTTAAACAGAAGCACTGATAGCATCTGAGGAGAGTTTCATCTTGGGGTCCATGGCCAGAAGAGTGGTGCTTACCACATAGAAATTTGAGAGTGGCAAGAATGTAAAGCAGGGAAAATGAAGGACTCTTCAGGTTTCGAATAGGGATGTTAGGGGCTCTTTGTGTGTCTGTGGGTGAGGTACTATTAACACACCTTCCCATTATTCCAGTGGAGGAAAACTGGCAGCTGAAGCTCTGCGGTGTCCTCTTTGCCCAGCACAACCTCAGTGGATGGGTCTCTGGTAACATTCTGACTCTTCTCGTGTTTTGAATCATGGTGGACTTTTAGGTCTTGGATCTAAAACCACAAAAGACAGATGGAAGCTATGAGGGTATAGGTCACAGAGCGTGTGTGTGTCCCACTTCCCAGCACCTCTGGCCATTTGACTTGAGGGGAGCCACAGATTTCTTTTTTAACAAGGGCTGTCTATTAATCACAGTTAACTCACGTGACTAACTCAAAAAAATTAATCGCAATTAAAAAAATTAATCGCGATTAATCCCAGTTTTAATAGCACTGCAAAACAGTAGAATACCTGTTGAAATGTATTAAATATTGTTGGATGTTTATCTATATTTTCAAATATATTAATTTCAGTTACAACACAGAATACAAAGCGTACAGTGCTCACTTTCATATTGTTATTTTTTATTACAAATAGTTGCACTGTAAAAGTGGTAAACAAAAGAAATAGTATTTTTCAATTCACCTCATACAAGTACTGTAATGCAATCTCTTTATCGTGAAAGTGCAATTTACAGTAGATTTTTTTGGTTACATAACTGCACTCACAAACAAAACAATGTAAAACTTTATAGCCTAGAAGTCCACTCAGTCCTACATCTTGTTCAGCCAATCACTAATACAAACAAGTTCGTTTACATTTACAGGAGATAATGTTGCCTGCTTCTTGTTTACAATGTCACCTGAAAGTGAGAACAGGCATTCGGATGGCACTTTTGTAGTCGGCATTGCAAGGTATTTACATGCCAGATATGCTAAACATTCATATGCCCCTTCATGCTTCAACCACCATTCCAGAGGACATGCTTCCACACTGATGATGCTCGTTAAAAAAATCATGCATTAATGAAATTTGTGAATGAACTCCTTAGGGGAGAATTGTATGTTTCCTGCTCTGTGTTACCTACATTCTGCCATATATTTCATGTTATGGCAGTTTCAGATGATGACCCAGCACATGTTGTTCGTTTCAAGAACACTTTCACTGCAGATTTGACAAAATGCAAAGAAGGTGAGATTTCTATGTGAGATTTCTAAAGATAGCTTCAGAACTGGACCCCAAGGCTTAAGAATCTGAAGTGCCTTCCAAAATCTGAGAGGGATGAGGTGTGGCACATGCTTTCAAAAGTCTTAAAAGAACAACACTCTGATGTGGAAACTATAGAATCTGAACCACCAAAACAAAACAAAATAATACGAAACAAAACATCCCAATTTTCTGCTGGTGGCATCTGACTCAGATGATGAAAATGAACATGTGTTGGTGCACACTGCTTTTGATCGTTGTCAAGCAGAACCCGTCATCAGCATGGATGCATGTCCTCTGAAATGGTGGTTGAAGCATTAAGGGACATATGAATATTTAGCGCATCTGACATGTAAATATCTTGCGACACCAGCTACAACAATGCCATGTGAATGACTGTTCTCTCTTTCAGGTGACATTGTAAACAAGGAGCAGGCAGCATTATCTCCCGTAAATGTAAACAAACTTGTTTGTCTAAGTGATTGGCTGAACAAGAAGTAGGACTGAGTGGACTTGTAGGCTCTAAAGTTTTACACTGTTTTGTTTTTGAGTGCAGTTATTTGTGTACATAATTCTACATTTGTAAGTTCAACTTTCATGACAGAGATTGCACTCCAGTACTTGTATTAGGTGAATTGAAAAATACTATTGCTTTTGGTTCTTTTACAGTGCAAATATTTGTATTCAACAATAAATATAAAGTGAGCACTGTGCACTTTTTATTCTGTGTTGTAATTGAAATCAATATATTTGAAAATGTAGAAAACATCAAAAAATATTTAAATTGTATTCTATTATTGTTTAACAGCACGATTAATTGCAATTAATTTTTTTAATTGCTTGACAGCCCTATTTTTAACATATCTCATAGACTTTTCACAGACACCACTTATGTCAGAAACAGAAGATGATTGGGATTGAATGTTCCCTATGCCCACCAACTGAAATTAGCATTGCTATGTGTTTATTCAGTGAAGAAACTCTCAGGCAAGCATTTTGGCACTCAACTGGCTTATTAATGTTTGGATAAAGACAAGCCATTGGCCATTTTCTCCACAGTCAGCATGCCTGAGTAAAAACTTAATCTATTTACATGGAAGGAATCTGTTGCCGATGGAGCCCAAGATGATCCAGCAGTAGTAGCTCTACAACTTGAGCTAAAAGGAAATCCTCATAGCCTGTTGGTACTAGAAGCACTAACAGCTTTTCTCAGGCCTGCAGGTACTAGGGGACAAAACCATCACATACCTGAATCTGGAGAAGCTGCTCCCCTGCAAGATTTCTCCAGAGCAGGTGCACCTGAACCAAAGCTTCAGCCCACATCCGACTTCCTTGCAAGGATAACCTTGAGACATAATCTAGCTGCACCTCCAGTGAGTAGCGGTATTGATACAGGATTCCAGGCTGGAAAGATGGTGTCTCCAAGTTCCCTATGAAAGGAGACCAGAACTGAAGCTACCCACACACTTTCACATTCCTCAGTACCCATGATGGTCTTGGATTCAAATTTATCTCAGCATATAGGTTAAGTGGCAATGAAAAGAATCTCATTGACCTCAATGGGCTTTGGATCAGAACCTGCCTAAGATAAATACATACGTTTTCTTATTCTCCCTGGTCCTGCTGCTCAGGCCTGGTAGAATAAGAACCTCTACTTATCCTGCCTTTAGTAACTCCTATTCCTGGGCTCTTCAAAAAGGAGGTAGAAGTAGGAGTAAAGATTAGAAAGGACCTTGTCCACACCCTTAGATTTGACTGAACTGCCTGAAGTTTTAGCCTCAAATATGTATTTGGAACCTGCTGTACTAATGTGAACAGGATGACTTTCAGATGAGATCAACCCAGCTTCTACTGATTAAGCTGGGAAGAGTGGCAGGGGGACTCCATTGGGCTCTTCTGGATGCTGGGAGGGGATGTAGAAGGCTGATCAAAAGCTCCTTGATTCAGTTCCATCATCAGATTGAACGGTGAATTGGGATTGATTTCACAAACTCTGATGGAGTTCGCTCCCTTTTCTGCCAGCGATGACTCAGCCCTTGGGCTCATGAAAATACTTCTGAATTGTATTGCTTTGCTTTTTGAAATAGACAATATTGCACCAATACTGCCTGGTGGATACAATGAGTCTTTGTTAGAAAACACTTAATTCCCCAAAGCCCCTCTTCAAGCTATACAAGTAGGACATTGTGCTACATATAAAAAGAAAAGGAGTACTTGTGGCACCTTAGAGACTAACAAATTTATTTGAGCATAAGCTTTCGTGAGCTACAGCTCACTTCATCGGATGCACAAAAGCTTATGCTCAAATAAATTTGTTAGTCTCTAAGGTGCCACAAGTACTCCTTTTCTTTTTGCGAATACAGACTAACACGGCTGCTACTCTGAAACTACCAATATACTTACTATATTTTTCAGGAATGGATAAACATTTCCAGCAAATGCACATAAGTCTGTTTGCCCAGTGGTACTGCTTCTTTCCGTGGTTGTGGGAAAGTGTTTTTGTTTAAATGAGAAAATAAATGAATGGATTCCCTGAGCCCTCCCTCCCCATCTTATCACTCATATCTCTGGGGTTTATCAAGGACTAAGGATGAAAATTTAGTAAGATACCTTTGTTAACAAAACATCGCTGAATGGAAGAGTTCATTGGTCTATGTAATTCCCCAGCACAGGTCCACTGCAAGTTTAGCAGCCAAATGTGGGCCTATTAAAATTAATTATGTGCACTGTAGTGTCTCACCACCAGTTTGAATATACAGCCTGGAGGAAATCCTAAACTGGTCTAAGTTGTTATAACTCTACTGAAGTCAATGGAGTTATAACAATGGAGCTACGACAAATTATATCAGATGAGGATCTTCCTCCACTATCTGCTGTGGTCTCTGAGACCTTGGGTAAAGTTACTAAGTAGCCCTATCATTCACCTTTGAGTAGTGCTGTATGTAAACTCCATCCACTCACAATTTACAAGGAACCTTCATACTATTTCTTAATCCCTTACAAACTGTTGAATTACAGATTGCTGGTTTCATAATACAATAACATTTGCTAATGTCAACCAGTGGAAACCTGTAAACATGTTCTTAATTTGGTGCAGTTCTTTTCTACTTTATTCTGTGTAGGTCCTTGTAACACACCCATCACTGTGATATTTGAGTGCCAGGAGATCTTTTCTTAGGGTTGATAGTGATTGATTCATTGGCCTTTAAGGATTAGCTTGCACAATTCTGCTGAAAGGTAAATAAAAATGGAACCCTGCTGTGGGACTTTAAGACTTCGTATGGGACCTTGGAGATTAGCTCTCAACAGAAGACTTCAGTCCCTTTTTCATTTCCTACTCCTGTCCACTGCTGCGGGTGCCAGAGGTTTTTTTCCAGGGAATGAATTCTAGTCCTATAGCACAGTTCCATGGATATGTTCATGCTCAGCAAAGTTTGAAGGATCCTTACAGAAATGACCATTCATTCCATCCTACCTTGGACAACCTAGAATATTTGATTGTGAGGGAATAGATGACATACTCCCCCTTTCATACACTCTTGCCTGTTTTAAAGTAGCAGTGATGAGAAGTGTATCTAAATCATAACCCCCTAATCCTAACTTAATCATTGACCTAACCACAGCATGTTAGCATAAAGATGCTGGAGAGGCCTTGCCTCAGAATGTCTTTGTTTTTCTAACTCAGCCCTAATATTCTTTAATTTTTCATTTGATGTAGTATGCCTAGAATTATTTGAGATCAATCTTCTTGTGTATTTTATACTTTGTATATCCTTAAAGATTGACTCTGATTTTTGTGTTGGCTTTTGCCAGGAGGAATAATCCGTTCAATCCATTATCTAAAGATACAGTTGTCCTTGAAATTCTCAAAGGGACCTACTGTTCTTCCAATTCATTGCGAACGTAGTAGGTTACTGAAGTGTTTTGGAATTCTGTCATCTGAACCTTTACAATGACCAGCAAAATAGGTTTTAAAACTCTCCCCAAAGGATGCCAAAGTCTCCATGAAAGGAAAACTCCATAGTAGATTCAGGCATACATAGGTGTAAATCTAGCTGAATTCCTTAAACCATTCTCTGTGTATAAGAGGTAACTGGTGCTGGCTCTTTTACATGAAGTTGAATCTTGAAAGGCCAGTATTTACTGTATTCCCAGGCACCCAGAGAGAAGTTTCTAATCGTGAAGCCTGAAACTAAGTTACAGCCACCTGTCCCTGAATTCTGGAGATGCACAAACTGTTGTTAGTTGCCATGCTAATAAATCTTCATAAAGAGATTAGAAATCTGAGTATTTTCAGAGCTTTCCTTCAACGTCCCTTTTTTGACTATGGGACTCTAATTTTGAGATCTAGAATTCCAGTAAGCACCAGGCATGATACAGAGTTTTGTGTAACATGATGAGCATCCTGTTTCTCGGGTCCACAGGATACTTTCCCATTTCATGTCATTTCAAAAGCTGAAGTGCAAAGTTACTTACCTTTTGCCGAGCTGGTAAAGAAAAAGAAAATCAGCCAGATGTGTCCTGAAGCTACTTGTGAATTCATGGTGAGGATTGTGTGTGAGCAAAACAGAGTGCTAGGGAAAGAGGAGAAAGCTAGAGAAAAGACAGGGCAGGAGGGTGGGGGGAAGGAGGAAAATACAACAAAACCCCTCCAGAGTGGCCACAATTGACAGGATTCACAATGTCAGCTGACAAGGCCTGACCATCTCCCTATCCCTGAATCACACATTGAAAGATTAGCAAATCATTAATCCCTTGCTCCAACCCCCAGCTGCAGCAGCTGCAGCAGCAAAAGAAATAAAAGGTTTGGAAATCATTTGGATTTGCCAAAGCCTGCAACAAGGAAATCGACAAAACCTGCAAAATGGATTTTTGGCTGGAGAAAAGGCAACAGTCTGGAGTCTCCCTTGCTGAATCTGCCTGGGGGTTCAGAAGAGTAGCTCTGTCCCCTGAAACATATCCACTCTCTGCGCCTAGCCACTTCCCCCTCTCTACCAGAAAGAAAAGGGAAAGAAAGGAAGGGAAATTGACGAGAAAGTGGCCAAAAAAGCAGCAGCAGAATCATCCCTCTTCCTTCCCTTTTCAGGGGCTGAGGAGTTCCAGCCTCTCGGATCAGGTTACTTAAAGGGCCAGGCTGGAGAGGAATAAGAAAGCCGGGCTCTGTGAATGAAGCTTGTTGAATAGAACACACACACTCACACGCACACACTGGAATGCAAGCTTTCAATTAATTTCAGGCCTCTATCACAGCACTTCACCAAGTGTCCCTGAAAGATGATCAGAATTGTAATCTGTTTCAGAAGGAAATAATTTGGAAAAGTAGGGTATTAGGATTAGGAGAACAGTACTATTTACACAGCCACATGTCATGACACAGACAAACCATGCTGTCATCCAGGTTCCTCTATAAATCTGAGTAGCATTTGTTGTTTGTCATTAGGAGCAGACACATTGTGCTAGGTGCTCTCCAAACCCAGAAGGAGGAATGGCCTTCACCAGGAAGAGTTTATAATAGATAAATCTCATAATCAAAAGGCCGGGGAACTGTAATCTACAACATATGACAAGTGGGAAGGTAACTGGCCATGCTTGATTACAAATGCTATGATGTAAACTGAGCCTAAATCAGTAGAAACTGGGTGTCTAAAGCCCTTAGATCTCCTATGAAAATTCCAGCCCTAATGTTTTAATAACACAATGAAATATATGTGTATGATGTATAATCTCCAAGCACCCAATTCAGAGGGGCCTTAATCAGTTTGCATCTCTGAGTCACAACTGAAATGGGTTTTAGGGAGGGATTTGTATGCAGAGAGAGTAATGACTGCTGGAAAGGAAAGATAACTAAAGAATGAATCTTGCAGTGTGTGAAGTATCTGGCTAGAGATCAAAGGATGCTCACTTACCAGCCCCATTTCTGCTGACCCACTTGCCCTCTCAGGATTTTGTCTGACTATACCAAGTGCTGTGTGCCTTGCTTTTCACAGGGTCTTACATTTCAGACAAATGTGTTGGCAGGGGAAGGAAGTGTGGTGCAGCCAGGGAAAAGAGGGAAAAACAAGAGCTCTAACAGGATTTTTGTGAAGAAAGGTTTGACCCAGTTTATTTATAAACTCTTAACATAGGTTATGGGGTGATGAACTGGTCATGCCTAGTTCCTCACAGATTGCCCATATACAAATAGGACTTGAGTCCTATTGAATCCTGCTCCATGACATGATTCCTGGCTCTGCCACGGACTCACTGAGCTAGTTTTTTAGGGCTTGTCTATATTGGGACTTTAGCCATTGGTGCAGCTGCACTAGTGCAAATCCATAGTGCACGCACAGTTTACATTGGTGCAATGCCATTTGCAGCTTACCCTGCTTTTGAAACTGGTAGCTAAAAGCTCAATGTAGACTGAGTTTCCCTTCCTGTAAAATGGCATAAAACTCACCCATCTCACAAGGGTCTTTTGAAGTTTTGCAGAGCACTTTGAGCTCTTCAGTGAAAGGTGACATATATGTAAAAAGTAACAAATCTGGCAATTATTACAGGGGTGGTGCTAGCCCATTAGGGGCCCTAAGCAGGAATATTTTGCCCCCCAACACATACTAAAAAGTGACTAAGGGGGCCCCCTTGAGCCACTCAGGGTGCCGAGCAATTGCTTAGTCTGCTTTTGCCTAGCTCTGCTGGCAAACCACTTTTAAATAACATAAGAGATCTTTAAAATCCCAATTCCGACCTTTCACAGTAAGGTGTAATGGTGCTTAGCTTGCTTCATGGAATGGATGGTCATGCAATGATCTCATCTCCCATCAGCTCCCATTCCTCTCAGAACCATTGTCCTTTTCTGCACCATGTTCGGAGTCACTTAATGCACTCAGAAGCTGTTTTAGCACACAGCCAGGTGTGGGATGCCTGTTCATTCATTCATTTCCATGTAACCTGTGTTTGAGGCAAGGAAATGTATTACAGACCAGCAAATCACTTTGGTGCATACACGCACACAATGTGGTTGGAGACTGGACTGACTGGTTTGTGGGGCAGAAGATTCTAATGGTTTGGTCTATGGGCTTTGGACGGTAGAAGTTCAATATCTCAGACTTCTATAGTACTGGGCACTAGATTGACTTGGTATTGTATAGGTGATACATGTAATGCTATTATATTCCTTTGTAGATTTGCTCCTGTCTCCCAAAAAGCCAACTAATGTGATTCTGATTCAGAACACTACTTTTATTAAGAAATAGAGTTGCATTGAAGAGACGCATGGACAACATAAAGCACCTCAACTTGTTAATGAGCAGCTTGTTATTGAATTCTCTGCATGTGCATAAAATACCAGACCCAGCTTACTTTCTTGTTGTGGCCACTGGATAGAAGCTCTGTGGCAAGAATCTCCAATATCCATGATATTCCAGTGCAAATACTTGCAGTAATTTGAAATCTTGGTGAGGTGCTTCTGTAGCTCTACAATTCATTTGCAAACTTAACACCATTAATTTGCCCTAGAACAGGGACTGGGAGTGGCTGGCTCACTATACAAGAAATTTCATAGATTCATAGATTCATAGATACTAAGGTCAGAAGGGACCATTCTGATCATCTAGTCCGACCTCCTGCACAGCGCAGGCCACAGAATCTCACCCACCCACTCCTATGAAAAACCTCACCCATGTCTGAGCTATTGAAGTCCTTAAATCATGGTTCAAAGACTTCAAGGAGCAGAGAAGCCTCCCTCAAGTCAACCATGCCCCATGCTACAGACGAAGGCGAAAAACCTCCAGGGCCTCTCCAATCTGCCCTGGAGGAAAATTCTTTCCCGACCCCAAATATGGCAATCAGCTAAACCCTGAGCATATGGGAAAGATTCACCAGCCAGATACCCAGGAAAGAATTTTCTATAGTAACTCAGATCCCATCCATCTAATATCCCATCTCAGGGGATTTGGCCTATTTACCCTGAATATTTAAAGATCAATTACTTACCAAAATCCCATTATCCCATCATACCATCTCCTCCATAAACTTATCGAGTAGAATCTTAAAGCCAGATAGATCTTTTGCCCCCACTGCTTCCCTTGGAAGGCTATTCCAAAACTTCACTCCTCTGATGGTTAAAAACTTTCGTCTGATTTCAAGTCTAAACTTCTTGGTGGCCAGTTTATACCCATTTGTTCTTGTGTCCACATGGGTGCTGAGCTTAAATAATTCCTCTCCCTCTCCTGTATTTATCCCTCTGATATATTTATAGAGAGCAATCATATCTCCCCTCAACCTTCTTTTAGTTAGGCTAAACAAGCCAAGCTCCTTAAGTCTCCTTTCATAAGACAAGTTTTCCATTCCTCGGATCATACTAGTAGCCCTTCTCTGTACCTGCTCCAGTTTGAATTCATCCTTTTTAAACATGGGAGACCAGAACTGCACACAGTATTCTAGGTGAGGTCTCACCAGTGCCTTGTATAACGGTACTAAAACCTCCTTATCCCTACTGGAAATGCCTCTCCTGATGCATCCCAAAACCGCATTAGCTTTTTTCACAGCCATATCACATTGGCAGCTCATAGTCATCCTATGATCAACCAATACTCCAAGGTCCTTCTCCTCTTCTGTTACTTCTAATTGATGCGTCCCCAACTTATAGCTAAAATTCTTGTTATTAATCCCTAAATGCATAACCTTACACTTCTCACTATTAAATTTCATCCTATTACTATTACTCCAGTTTACAAGGTAATCCAGATCCTCCTGTATAATATCCCGATCCTTCTCCGAATTGGCAATACCTCCCAGCTTTGTATCATCTGCAAACTTTATTAGCACACTCCCACTTTTTGTGCCAAGGTCAGTAATAAAAAGATTAAATAAGATTGGTCCCAAAACCGATCCCTGAGGAACTCCACTGGTAACCTCCCTCCAACCTGACAGTTCGCCTTTCAGTAGGACCCGTTGCAGTCTCCCCTTTAACCAATTCCTTATCCACCTTTTGATGTTCATATTGATCCCCATCTTCTCCAATTTAACTAATAATTCCCCATGTGGCACGGTATCAAATGCCTTACTGAAATCTAGGTAAATTAGATCCACTGCATTTCCTTTATCTAAAAAATCTGTTACTTTTTCAAAAAAGGAGATTAGGTTGGTTTGGCACGATCTACCTTTTGTAAAACCATGTTGTATTTTGTCCCATTTACCATTGACTTCAATGTCCTTAACTAATTTCTCCTTCAAAATTTTTTCCAGGACCTTGCATACTACAGATGTCAAACTAACTGGCCTGTAGTTACCTGGATCACTTTTTTTCCTTTCTTAAAAATAGGAACTATATTAGCAATTCTCCAATCATTTGGTACTATTCCTGAGTTTACAGATTCATTAAAAATTCTTGCTAATGGGCTTGCAATTTCAGGTGCCAATTCCTTTAATATTTTTGGATGAAGATTATCTGGGCCCCCCGATTTAGTCCCATTAAGCTGTTTCAGTTTCGCTTCTACCTCTGATATGATAATATCTACCTCTATATCCTCCTTCCCATTTGTCATGCTACCATTATCCCCAAGATCCTCTATTTCCTTTCTCTTGGTATTGATACCTCCACATCAATTATTGTGAGTGGACCACATCCACCCTGATTGAATTGGCCTTGTCATCACTGGTTCTCCACTTGTAAGGTAACTCCCTTCTCTTCATGTGCCAGTATATGTATCTATAATTTTCACTCCATGCATTTGAAGAAGTAGTTTTTTACCCACAAAAGCTTATGCCCAAATAAATCTATTAGTCTTTAAGATGTCACTGGACTCCTTGTTGTTTTTGTGGATACAAACTAACACAGCTACGCCTCTGATACTTGAAATCTCGAGTGCAACATGAAATGGTAATACAACATTACAGTGTTATGGGAACTTTCACCTAAGCACATCAGAAACCCCAGTTAAGCCTCTCAACATCTCCAGTTTCTGCTCTGACTGCAGTGGCCCTCAATACCGAGTTTACCATGGCACCTGGCCCAGGCTCCAAAGGGGCTCTGGCCTGGACCGCTCTGCTTGGGCTGCAATAAGGCACCACCAGCTCTTTTCCGCCCCCTGCCCACTGTTCTCTCCTGTAGGGGCAGAAGCTTGGTCCTGCCAGCTCCTGGGGCTCCTGCTGCAGGGCAGGCTCCACCCGCACCCAGCGGCACCCAAGATCCCCCCGCATCTTCCCCCAAGCGTGCTGTGTTCCCATCCCTCCCCCATCCCAGCGCTTCCTCACCACCGAACAGCTGTTTGCTGGTATGGGGGTGGGGGTAAGGGGGGGAATGGGGCCTCAGCATGCTCAGGGGAGGAGGCGGAGAAGAGGCGGGGGCAGGGCCTTGGGGAGGTGGGGTGGAATAAGGGCAGGGCTGAGCAAAGGCGGGGCCCCCGCTCTCCCCTACAGATATTCCCTCCAGCCTCCTGCCATGAGCCACTCAGGGCAGGGGGCTGGGAGCACCTCCACACCTCCAATTCCCTGCCCTGATTCCTGCACCCCACCATATCCCCACCCCCACCCTCGCACCAAACAGGAGCTGCCCCAGGTAAGCGCTCCACACCCCAACCTCCTGCCCCAACCCTGAGCCCCCTCCTGCATCCTAACTCCCTCCCAAACCCTGCACCCGCAGCCCTGATTCCTGCACCCCTCACATACACAGAGCCCTGACTCCCGCACCCCTCTCACACACACAGCCCTGACTCCTGTAGCCCTCTCACACACCCCCAGCCTCCTGCCCTCCCTGACTCCTGCAACCCCCACATCCGTACCTGCACCCTTCACACTAAATGGAAGCTGCCCCAGGTAAGTGCTCCACACCCCAACTTCCTGCCCCAACTTTGAGCCCTCTCCCTCACCCTAACTCCTGGCCAGACCCTACACCCCAAACCCCAGCCTGATCCTGCACCTTAACTTCCTCCCAGACCCTGCATCTCCAGCCCTGAGCCCCCTCCTGCACCCTAAGTCTGGCCCGACCCTGCACCCCAATTTTTTTTACATTTTTTTTATAAAGCGCTCTTATACAAAGTGCTTTACAATAGTTAGCTAATGGTACAAACAATATTTGGAAAGATCATTTAATGGTCCGCCGAGATCCACAGCGATTTTCAAGTGATCTGTGGAAAAATAAGTTAGATCACAAAAACAATCAAGGTACCTTACTTTATTTTCATTTACTTGCTATTACTTATAGGAGGAGGATGAAGAAAAAAAGAATGAAAAATGGGGGTTGGGGGGAGATAAGAGAGAATATTCTTTTTCTTGGCTGGGTCCCAAGGAGGGGCCCCAAAAATGAAGCTGAGCACAGGGCCCAGGAACTCTAAATCTGCCACTGGGGCTGATCCCTCGCCCACAGCTCCCCACACCGCTGCCAGGGGCTGGGACTGGCCCCTAACCCCCCCCCAAGCTCCATTCTGGCTGGGGCTGGGGTTGACCCCCTATGCCCTGCTGCCTGACACCTCGCGTCGCCACCCCTCCCCCTCCCCCTCTCCCCACACCTGTTCCTCCATGCCCCGCTGGGGCGGGGGGGGGGGCGCACCAGACTTTTTTGGTAAACTGGGCATTTGTTTATTTGCTCTTGCCAACTGGTCGGGATAACTGCCCGTTTTTGTCAAAAAAGTCAGGATGGCTGGGTCAGAGATTAAAAAGGGAACTGCCCCGGCCAAACGGGGACATATCTTATCTCCAGGCAAGTGGGTCCTGAGGAAGTCCGGCCAGGGTGGGGGCAGACCCTAGTCTGGCTAATCGCACCACTCCCGAGACGCCGGAGTGATTCCCCGCCCTGGCACTGGACTGGCCCCAGCCGCGCTGCCAGCTCAGCCTGGCAGATGTTGTCACCTTCCAGCAAGGCCGGTGAGTGTGGCCAGGGGGCAGAGTGTGAGGGAGTGGGTCTCTGGAGGTGTGTGTGCGGCTGCTGGCCAGTGGGGGTTGTCTTGGGGGACGGTGGGGGAGGTCTGTGTGTTGGGATGCTGGGCGGTGGGGGTTCTGAGTGGGGTGCTATGTAGTTGTGGTGGCGGGCTGTGGGGAAGTGCATTGGGCAGTAGTGGTGTGGCTGTGTGTGGGGGTGCTGGGCAGGGGTGGTGGTGTGCAGGCTGCTGTGCATTTGTGGTGGAGGGTCTGTGTGGGGGGCTGCTGGACATAGAAATTCTTGGGGATGCTGGACATAGGGAGGCAGGGGCTATGTGGCATGGCATGGGCCCACCCCCGAGGGGAAGGGGCACACTGGCAGCAGAGGACTGGGTGGGCCAGTGTGCCTCTGGCAATTGCCGGTTTGTATACAGTGCCCTTGCACTGGGCTGGGTGGAGCGGGGCCGGCCCCACCATGCTATGCTCCATTGCCCCTGGCTGGCCCCTTGCTCTGGGGACCGACCTCCCAATGCCATGCTCCTTTGTGGAGCATGGGGGCCCACTAGGGTGACCAGATGCCCCAATTTTTATAGGGACAGTCCTGATTTTTGCATTCTTTTTCTTATATAGGCTCCTATTACCCCCAATCCCTGTCCCGATTTTTCACATTTGCTGTCTGGTCACCCTAGGGCCCAAAAATATGTTTTGTGCTGGCCCCACAAAAGGTTAATCCTGCCCTTGTGGCCCTAGCACTGTTACAGTCTGCTGTGCTATGCTCTGCTCTGCTTCTTCCACATGCTGTAAACTGATCACAGGGTGGCAGGAGTCACGGTGATCAGCAGGATACACAAGGAGATAGTTTATTCCTAAAGGGACCACAGGCAAATACTAGGAGTCATACATTCTTTATACAAGTAATTGATATGCAATGATGTCATTATCAAAGAAATCTGCACATTTCAGTAACCTACCCTGGCGGAGACAAAGACATGGAAGATTGTTCTAAGGTCCACATTAGAAGAAAAATCATACAGCCATATATGACAAAAGGAATTGCAGGCCACCATTGCTACCTGAGAAGCCAAGAGCAGCAGTAGTGGATCCAGTAAGATCAAGCAGCTGTGAGCTATTTTGCCAGAAAGCAGACTACACCCTCCATAGGTGGTGTCTCCACCTAATCCTCTAAAGGCCTCTGTGAACAAACATCACTTCTCTCTTATTTGGATTGAATTCCAATCAGTTCTTCTTTATCCAGATTGCTACCTCCTGGCACATAGTGGGAAAGTAATGAGGCAGCAGCTGTGTTCAGTGAAAAGGAGCCAAAGAACTGAGAATCACTAACATATTGATGACTCTACTACCCAGAATGGCTCTGTCTCCTCCAGTGGCTTTAAAGAAGCACTGACAGGACTGATTTGAGTCCTTTGGAATGGTGAGCAATTGCTCAATGCTACCCATAGGATTTGAGAGGAAGGACTGAAATGTTTAACAGCCAATCTTTCAAGCAGTGAGTCAACCCACCCCATGGACCATGCACCTCCTGCATCTGAGATCACTGAAAAAACACAGCCACATTCTCTTTGTGATTCTGCATATTGAACTGAATACCCAGCTGGATCATAGCAGAAGCAGTACTTTAAGCATCTACAGCTATGGGGACATTTGGAATTTCACAGAGACCCATTTTACAGTATGACTTAATGTCTATGGCACAGTCATTAAACAAATTCTGTTTAAAATTTGCCATGACTCAACATACAATGTCAAAGTGAAGAGAGAAATTAATTGATACAGGATATTGCATGCCTTTTCATATACTCTACAGAACACTTTTTCACGAGGTGAGTAATGAGAGTAAAACATTGCAGCTATAGCAGGAAATGTGCTAGCACTTCTTGAGGTTCTTCCATCAGGAATGAGAGAAGATTCCACTTTAATTGGGTGGATCTGGATGGTTCTGCTTTACATCCTGGGATAAATGGAACTGGAGAACTTCTGTGGTACCCATATGCACTGAAAATGAAAAATAATTTGGGATGGGTCAATGTGGGTCAACACCAGTTATAATTTTACAGAGTAGTTAACGCCTCGCCCATATGGGTAACATTTTCAGTGCCCAAAGGCCAGCTTTTTAAGGTATTTAGGCACCTACAAAAGTAGATAGGTATCTAGGGGCTTTTGAAAACCCTACTAGATGCCTATCTCCCATTGAAATCAATGGGAGTTAGGTACTTAGCCACTTTTAAAATTGCAACTGGGTGCTTATTTGCATTTTAAAGCATCTAAATATCTTTAAAAATCTGGTCACTTTTGAAAATGGGAGGTAGGCTCGGAAGTCTCAAGAGTTTTTGAAAATGTTTCCCACTGTTTTTGCTGGTTATAACAATATACTTTATTTAGCTAGAAAAGACAGACAAAAATTTCTCATAGCAGAATTCATTTTGATAAACCCCAAGATTTGAAACAACTGAACTTTGGAGGAAGTGCCAGGTTTGCTTATTTGGATTTGAATACAGTATTTTGTTTTTTGAAAACTGGAGCTCAGGATAATGGCAAGTTGCAACATATTTTACTCTTTAAAAATCTAGTTTACTTATTTCTCCTGGCACCGATGTATCATTGGGTAAAATCTTCTTTTATTTACTTAGCAGAATTTTCACAGCAAAACTAAGGATGAAATTCTATCCTGATCTCATGCCCAAATCCCTGCCAGACTGAAAACTTTCACAGGGAATGCATTACTGTTCACTCAGAGGTAACCACAAAAGGCTACCTGAATTCCTACTCTGTGTTACCAAAATATAGCCTGCAAGGAATTTGTCATTTATTTGTCTGTCTATAGTATATTCTTGCTATTATAGTAAAGTGTGAATGTTCAGAAAGTCTGATCAAGTGGTTAGAGCATCGGACTGGGAGCCAGGGCCTCTTGGTTTCTATTCTTAGCTCTGCCATTTGCTCACTGTGTGATTCTTGGCAAATCACTTAACTTCTCTAAGGCATCATCCATAAAATGGGTAAAATACTTCCCTACCTCAAAGGTCTGTTGCTCCTTAGTTAATTAAAGTTTATAAAATGTCTTAAGACCCTTGGATTCAAAGAGATTATGTAATAAATACAAAGTATTTATTTAATATAATAGTTTTACCTGGCTTGTCTTCCTCTGGAATGGGTTCTTGCTTCTGGCTCTGAGACAATCTGTTATAAAGAAATGCAGAGAAAACTAAGTATTTTTCTAAATCTAAAATTCTAAATTTTGAATAAACTTAGTAGTCATGAAAATGAAGGGTTGCGTTAGTCTGTCACTTTGCCATTCACTTCCTGTGTTCATGTGTATTTTTATTTTCTAGTTACTCTGCTCATGCTATTGACTGGAAGTCCACGTACAGGGACTGAAATCCAAGCCCCTGCACAATTTTACCAGTTCACCTTAATCTCTGACCCATGTGCTACTGAAATAATGGGCCCCCATTGAGCAATGACTGCAAGCCATGCCATTGACTTAAATGGGCTTTGGATCAGGTCCTCAGTTAAACCAGTTGAAATGGGGGTGAGGTGGGGGGAGGGGTAGTTAGTAGGTGGACAAAATCAGTTTTATTGCTTGCTTGATTAATCTCTTTCTGTGTAACGGTCTCTCTCTCGCCTCTTGCTGCTGTTCATGCGAACTAATGTATCTAACATGTCTCCAGCCCTCAGTAATTGAAATGTTTCAGTTCTCTGTCACACTGTGAACATCCAATTGAATAGTTTTTATGACAGAACCTGATTGGATGATTGCTTCCCAAGTGTTGCCCTCTGGAGGACAGGCCCACTGCAGTCTGGGACTGAAGCCTCTGCTCCATGCTTGTGCTCAAGGGCTGGGGCTCCAGTTGTAGATTGGCTGTTGCAGTCTGCAACATCCTCATAACAAGATCCTTTTCTGTAATGAGAGGAAGACAAGTAGGCAGCAGAAGAAACAATATCTCACCTGTTACAAAACAGAGAGAGAGCGAGAGAGAGAGAAAAGTTCCAATCTGGAAACATCTGAATGTCATAAAATGATTTCCCTATTCCCTGTAGTCTGTCACTTTCTTCACCCCCTATATGCAGCATGCGTTCAAGCAGAGCAGAGAGAAGTTGATCAATCAGAAGTACAGCAGGACTCCAGTGATACCCTGTTCTTGGGAGAGTGGCATGTGAAAAGGTCTCTTGCTGTAATACAGGTCCATGGAGTCACAAGCTACTGTGCTACCTAAGATAGAAGAGCTACTCTGGCTCCCACTTAAGATGACCAGATGTCCCAATTTTATAGGGACAGTCCCAATATTCAGGGCTTTTTCTTATATAGGCGCCTATTACCTCTCACCCCCGTCCCGATTTTTCACACTTGGTCACCCTACTCCCACTATTCCCTTTTTGTGGAAATAGGGATTTCCCTTAATCAACTGGTACACACCCAGCGCAAATACTCTTAAAATGAATACAATTAATGTAATCTGGCCAACAATATTTATCTTCCTACAGCTGCATTTTTATATTGGAACTCAATAGTGAAGCCTGAATTCAGCAGCAGCAGCATTATCTTCAGCTGCAGCCTGTAACTCAGAAGCAAAATATTAAAACATAAAAGCCTAAAGTTAGGCCTCTAAAGTCATATTTAAGCAGATTAATAAGTGATCTGACTTTCATAGGTACTGAGCACCTGAAGCCCCCATTGAGGTCAACAGGAGCTCAGCACCTGTGGAAATCAGGTAATTGATTTAGGAGCCTTATTTTGAAAATTTTGGCCTATAACTTTTACATAGAGACAGTCCTTTACTCTAATGCTGGGCCGTATTCAATAACGGTCAGTGAAACCCAAAAGACAATCACTGGCAGGAAAGATAGAATGAAGAAAAAAACTGAGACTAAAAAAGACAATTTTTAGAAAGCCATGCACGCCATCCATCTGTCCAGATTCTATTCCAATCCCATCACCACAGCATCTGAGTCCCTGAACACCAAGCAAAATTCATATCCTTAGTTCTTCACCAGTTACTGCAAACCTGGTCATTAGAAAACCCTAACAGATTCCATACAAAGAAATCTTTCCTCCAGAAGCAAATTTTCCCCTCACAGAAAAATGTATACTCCACAAACTCAGGTTGACCTGAAAGGCTGTAAAGTGTGTATTGAGAATAAACTTGTGGTTGCTGAAGTAGAGATAATTAGGGTGCCAAACTCTGAGAATAGAAGTGGCTGTCTATTCCTTTGGCTCAGGCACCAAGCTGAGATTTCAGGTTCTCCTCACCCCTCTGACCAGCTGTGAGCAGCCATTGCTGAATAGCCGACAAGGAGTCTGTCTGCAGGATCTGACACAGCAGCTCCAAAATCTGTTGGCAGAAGAGCAAAATAGAAAGTGACAGCATGATCAGGTCAGAGTGACACTGATTGTACCTGGAACACAGACAAACAGGAGGTCATTATGATATGCATACACAGGCACCTTGCTTATTTAGGCACCGTACAGGTGTGGACTTTGTTTTTCAGTTTTATGAGTTACTGTCCTTGCCCAGGGTCTAACCTACACATTTGAAAAGAATAATAAAATAATAAAAGAAGTAGAGGATGATCTATCAAAGCCTACGGTGTGCAAGGGTAGATATCTCTCCCCACCAACAAAGACTAGGATAACGCCCTGATCACTGAGTCGGTGTTTAAATTGGACTAAACTTGTTAGGACATTGGGTCTTCTGTTGCACTGCATGCTCACTCCTTTCTGACCGTCATCCTTGTATACAGGCATGCAAACTCACCTCAGAAGAGTACCTTATCACTTAGGAGTGAACTCATGTCTCCATGTTCTGTGTTGTTTTTTACCATCTCTTGTTTCCCTCTATCTATTGTGCCTAGAGCAAGCAAATCAGGGGCAGGCCTAGTCACACTTGCTATACATGCTAAACTGGAACTTCACATTCTTCTCCCAGCCTGCAGAGGAGATGAATTTCAAAATGTTTCTTGGGCACTGCTGCAGATTCTCATGAATCTCTCTCCTTGGTACCCCTTTCAGCTGCCTTTCTGCAATTAACCTGGCACTGTCTACTGTCACTTGACCATTTAAAAACAAAACAATATCGAATCCAAAATGTGGGAAACAAACCGACTTCTAGTAAATAAACTTGTCTCCTTGAGGGAGGGAAGAAATGACTCCTACAAGGGCAGTATTCATTCCATTTCCATTGTTTATACACATCAGTCCTCTATTCCCTGCCCACTACAACCTATCATCAGTCAACATTTTTATTAATGATCTCGAAGTAAATATCAAATTATTGCTGATAATTTGCAGATGACAAAGATTGGTGGAGTGGTTAATAATGATGACGACAAGGCAGTCATGCAGGGCAATCTGGATCACTAGGTAAGATGAACCCATTCAACTAAAATGTGTTTGCATACAGCCAAAGGCAAAGTCATACATCTAAGAACAAAAGAATGGCTAATACTGTCTTTGGATGTATAAACAGGGGAATAGGGAGTAGGATTAGGGAAGTGATTTTTACCTCTGCATATGACATTGGTGAGACTGATATTAGAATACTGCATCCAGTTCTGGTGTCCACATTTTTAAAAAGATGTGGAAAAATTCAAGGGGGTGCAGAAAAGAGCCACAAAATTATTTGAAAGTTAGATAAAATGTCTTTAAGAGCTCAATCTGTTTAGTTTATCTAAAAGACTATTGAGAGATGACTTGATTACAATGTACAAATACCTTCATGGGGAGAAAATATCAGGTACCAAGTGGCATTTTAATATAACAGAAAAAGGCAAAACAAGAACCAAGGGCTAGAAATTGAAGCCAGACCAATTCAAGTTAGAAATAAGGCACACAGTTTTAACAGTGATGGTGATTATCCAAAAAGAAAAGGAGTACTTGTGGCACCTTAGAGACTAACAAATTTATTAGAGCATAAGCTTTCGTGAGCTACATCCAATGCATCCGATGAAGTGAGCTGTAGCTCACGAAAGCTTATGCTCTAATAAATTTGTTAGTCTCTAAGGTGCCACAAGTACTCCTTTTCTATGAAGTGAGCTGTAGCTCACGAAAGCTTATGCTCTAATAAATTTGTTAGTCTCTAAGGTGCCACCGGTACTCCTTTTCTTTTTGCGAATACAGACTAACACGGCTGCTACTCTGAAACTATTTAAGGGAAGTGATGGATTTTCTGTAAAACACCATGCGCATCTATAGAATGTCCTTGTGACGAGGTGTACCTATTCGCACCAGCTCTGAAAGGATTAACTGTGCTTTGCAGGCTGAGGAAGCCCTGCCCTATGACTCTGCTGTGTATGCTCAGCCTGGAGGCAGAGTATAAAAGGAAGCAGCCCAACTCAGTTTGGACAGGCTGTTGAAGGGGGAGGATGTAGGCTGCAGGCTCTCTGCAGGGAGCTGCTATAGGCCCCAGTTACAGAGCCACAGCACACAGAGCTCCAGAAAGGCTTCAGTCTGCTTGATGAGCCCGGAGAAGGGATTGCACTGGCAGAAACTAGGCCACTTGAGGACCCCAGAGACCCGTGGGGACAATGGAGCCTCGCCGAGGGAGAAAAGGGTAGGAAGCAGCCCAGGGAACTTAGACTTTTCTGCAGTGAATGAACTGGGGAACCAGTCAGAGTGTTTTGGGAGGATCCCTATTGGCTTGGTGGTGAGCACCCCGTCCACCACCACCAGGGCCCCGGGCTGGGACATGGAGGAGCAAAGAGGGCCCGAGTCCCCCTGCCCTGGATGCCACACACCCCTAAGTGGTGCCCCATTCCCCCAACAGGCCAATCGGCCACACAATCCCACCGATGTGGGTTACTTTATTGACTCTGGACATTAGGCCATGCTGCCCTGAGCGGAAGAGATGCTTTATTGACTCTAGCCACTAGGCCGTAGTACCATGTTTTATGGTCAGAGTCACAAACACAGGACCTAACAGGGTGCTATACATTTTTTTTTCCATACCTGACTCAGCACACGGGATGGAGTGTACCTACCCTGTGACAGTCCTAAAGGAAAAACAGTCACACAGAGGATGTGAGCAGCAGGAAGTACCAGGTGTAGCTACTCTTTCATTATGTTCTACTTACTACCAGCTCCTGGCCTTGGAAAGACAGGGCAGCATCTTTGCCTTTGTTCTTTGCATTATTCCGGCACAACTGGTGGGGTGTATGGCGGGTTGTTGCCCGAGAAGAAGGTGGGATGAGGCGCCCAGTTTCTGCTGAGTACTGTGTTGCTCTCTGGGGCTCTTCTACCTGTTAAAATGCAAATGCACACATGCTTTCTGATTAGAGGGCTGAGAGTGGGACAGGGGTTGCACAGGAGATAAAATGATTAGAACAAAACTGAGTGTAAAAAGGCTGTGATGAAAGGGGAAATCTTCATCAACACATGAACAAAGAGGTGCTTGGCTGTTGCAAAAAATATGAATGCACCAGCTGCTGTTAAAATGAAACAACTGTGCAGTACTAAAAGCTCACCTGGGAGGTGTGTTTCTCTCCAGCTGTGAACTGTGCACTGATTTTGCAAACAGTGTTTTATTTAAAATTGAAACTTGTGCACCACCTACTACTGTCTGTCAGAGGAGACAGACAACTGAATGGTCAAAACCCAAACACTGCATCTGAACCCACAGGTATCCTTATACAGCTATATTCATTTATAAATTAACACTGAGATTATCAGGTCCCAGTATTAAAGAATGCTAATCCAGGATGCTGAATTTGTTGCTCTTGAAAGTGAGTGATAGCACTCACTGGAGCTGATACAGTGCATGTAGGGGTTGTGTAAACTTCCTGTACGCAGTGCTACATATGCACCTCAATCCTGATCTGTAATATGTATTGGTATTTTACCTCTGGCTCCCCACAGCACTGCCAGTATCCTTCGATCCTGACCTAAAACACCTCTGCTGTGTCCAGCCATGATCTCTCACACAGTTTTACTCCTTAATTTTGACCTGCAACATCCTGTAGGTCCTAATTCTCCCTCCACTGGAGATTAACAATTGTGCCATTGTGCGATTGTTTTGTGATGTTCCTCTACAAGAGTTTGAAACCAATTTCATCTGTACCCTAAAGTAGATTTGAGCCTATGTGTCAAGAGGTGAAAAACTAGTGTTGACCCACTTCTCCTTTTGGCATGGTCCCCTCTGTGTAGTTGTTAAAGGCTCAAACTACAAATTTTGGCTCCAGATATTAAACACCCCAGAGAATGGGATAGTAGAGATCCAGAAGTTATGATCCAATACATTATAAAAGCAAAGAAATCATCTGCAAAATTTGGATCAGGGCTCAGATTTTGGTCAACCTCCAAAATTTGGGGATCTCCAGATCTGGCTATGGATCACATTCCATTGCACATTTTGCCTTGTTTAGATTAGGAATAAGAAGGTAATTTAAAACGATCTTTACCAAATAGATTTCCACATGACCCTTCAAGTCTTGATGCTGTCACCAACAGACATGGGCCACATGATCTACAGTAGTGATACAGCAGCCTCATAAAAAACTCTCTTCAGGTTTTTCTGCTCCCTCCCTTCCATTTCTTTATTTCATTCCAGGTGTTGGTTAGATGACACTCAAGAGTAAAGCAACCATAAATGTCATGCTTGCAGTATGAAAAACTCACCATTTCCTTTTGCTCCATTTCAGTGGAGGAGGAAGCACTAACTCTGGCAGCGAGTTCCCTCAGTTCTTCTCTCCATGCATCGGACAAGGCACCTGTGAGAGATAGGAGATGTGAGAAAGCTCAGTATAGTAGCATCACTTAGTTCCTACAGCACTTATAAACCCTGCATAAGTCTGAACATAGACCACACCTTGAATTCTTCCCCCTAGGCATCCATGACTTTCTATTTGCATGGGTCTCATCATGAGGCCAACAGTTCCCCTGCAGAGCTTGGATGGGAATGAGATGCAAATAAATGGTAGCTACAACCACTGGATACATTACAAGGTATTATGGAATATACTGTATCTTAAGCAGTGATACTCTTTTGTATGAGAGTGAGTGGAAAGGAAGGTTCCCATCTTTCACACCATGAGTAGCCCTAGAGGTAATACAAACATCCACGTGCAAACATTGTGGTATAATATGGGAAGGAGATAGAGGCTCATACAGCAGGGAGGGTGTTGCAGAGATGGATGAGAAGATGAAGAGGGGGAAATCTCTCAAATCTCTGCTCTTTTCCACTGTTAAAGCCTCCTTTGTGGGCTATGGGCTCTGCAGGGAGAGTCAGGGCTGCAGGGGTACAGAAGGCTAAAAACAAGAGCACTAAAATCATGGTGAGAACCCTGTGCTCCACAGCCTATTGCTCAAGATGGGCAGTTCAGAATCAGACACACTGCCTCCTCCTTGGATTCTGTTGTACCAGGTGGTTGGTGCAACACCAAAGCATTGTGCATGTCTGAGGTCTGATGCCCTCGAGGTGAAGGGAAAACCCATGGCTTCATATTGCCAAAAAATAAAGCTGCTGGAGAGTCTCAGGAGACTGAGGAGTGCAGAACAAAGGGGCACTGTGCTCACAGTGATATCTCTGAAAGATGGGAAAGGACAAGCAGACACCTCTAACCCAGTGGCTCTCAACCTTTCCAGATTACTGTATCCCTTTCAGGAGTCTGATTTGTCTTGTATACCCCAAATTTCACCTCCCTTAAAAACTACTTACCTAGAAAATCAGACATAAAAATACAAAAGTGTCACACCTTTACAGAAAAATTGCTTACTTTCTTATTTTTACCATATAATTATACAATAAATCAATTGGACTATAAATATTGTACTTATATTTCAGTGTGTAGAATATAGAGCAGTATAAACAAGTCATTGTCTGTTTGAAATTTTAGTTTGTACTGACTTCGCTAGTGCTTTTTATGTCACCTGTTGTAAAAGTAGGCAAATATCTAGATGAGGAAAACCTCTGAGTACCCTCAGTGGTATGCGTACCCCTGGTTGAGAACCACTGCTCTAACCTAAGAGACTTTAGGATTAGGAAATAATTACACTCACTCCACTTATTTGAGATACTGTTAATTAGGTTGTTTGCAAGGAACCAAATTAAACCTGATGATGATATTTAATGGCATGGTCCATCACTTAATTGCCATGGTCATTCCACTTGCTTGGGATATGTGCAAGTGATTAAGTGGTTCTCAAACAGGGCTATCTGGCCCTTGTAAAAATGAGAAGCTGACGGTACTTTTGTATGCCACAGGAAGATGTCTGCCAGGGCAAAGCTGCTTTTCCACCAATGCTGTGTGCCAATACATGATGTCTCTGAAACCTGGAATTATGTTTCTCTGGTTCATAACCACTTCAGGCCAAAGAGGCAGGAAAAATAATCAGGTTGAGTCTTTTGTCAATGTAAGACCTGAGCTACCTCCAGTCCTGTAGCAAGCCAAAACAAGGGAAGTCATTTGAGAACCATTTCAGGTACAGCATGATTAATTTTGTTAATTAAGGAATTCCACTTAATTGGACAAAAGGCCACCCAATAGGGCATCCTGATCAAGCAGTCTACCGCACTCGGGTGTGTGAGCAGCACACTAACCTACAGTTAACCTGGGGACAAGATTACTATGTGGATCTCCAATCGGCATCTGGGCCCCTGACACCCCCAATATGGTAGTAGAAAGCTGGCCTTTTATCATTGGATGAGGTGACAAAGGAGTCAGCACAGACCACGCATCATTAACCATACAGATGCGGGCGCCATTTAAGCCTACAAAAGAAAATGAAAAGAGGTAAATATCAGTGAGTAACTCAATGGAAGAAGCACACAAGAAAATAGTCTTTCACCTTGCATAACATACAGCATTTACAGTTACTTTCTGCCTGTATAATAAATCTGTAGGTGCATGAATTCTGCGGTGGCATATATAGATCAATTTTCCTCCCCTGCCCCAATAATACTGAATGGATTCCTGAAGCACCTCTGTTTATAGATCTATATTTAGTTAGGGAATACACAGTTTAGATGAATTACTACTGCCTCTATCATCTTTAAACAGGGAGCCAAGCATGGGATAAATTCCTACATTGGAAATACACAGCTGAAATTATCTTATCCAGATGATGCAGTAGTTGATTGTCTGAACTAGGTCCTGGGATGGAGCAAAGACATGCGTGGAATCAACCTAAGGAGTCTCACTCAGATCATCACTGCTGCTCAGAAGAATCACCGGGGCAACACTTACTCTAGAAACATTATGCAGTAAGAGTTCTGCTACTTTCCTCATAACCCACTGTGCTCTGCAATCAAGCCTGTGCTGAAGCATTACATTAATTTTTCTGTTTCCTCCCATCCAGTCCGGCCTCTGCTCCTCAGCAAAGAAAGGCCACATCATTAATGCCTTCAACTTCTGTTTCCTGCCCCCCCATCCTAAGGCCATACCTTGGATGTGGGTCACTCGGAGAGGATGGGGGTTGTGCCGTGAGAAGAAGGAATGATGGCTTAGGTTGCCAAAGCGAGAGTTGTTCTTTGACTGGGGTCTCATGGCCTCCATACTAAACCGCAGTGGTGTGTTCAGGGCCACGTGTTTGAGTTTCCCTGCTAATGCCGTGATGTCTTGTCCTTTGAATGGACCAGCAACTGGGCTCCTTAGCATCTCCATCTTCTCCTTAGCAGATATACACTTGGTTCTTGGAGAAAAAGAGAAGAAAACCACATATCAGCATGCAATCACATTTTATGAAAATGTCTATATCTTAGGTACAAGTCAGGTTCATGAAAGGCAGAGTGAGAATCCATTCCAAGTAGGCATCGAACTCCAGTGCAGGTTATCTTCCTCTCAGGGATTTCACCCCAAGTCTATTCTGACCAGGCAGAGAGATCCACTATCACTTATTCTTCTTTTCCTCCACATCCCAAGGGATTGCGGCAAACTGAGGGAATCCTCTTCCTTATTGACACTGGAGCAGACTTTGTTAGAATGTTTCATTTACAGAAGGGGAAATCTTGGATCTGAATTTCGTACCCACCTGAAATGCACTTAATGCTCTAGACAAATTTACTGAGGAAAAACAGCTTGAATGAAATACCTGAGTGAAGAGAAGCTGATAGGATAGTTTGCTCCCTGTGTTGAACAGGTCTGTTCTGTATTTATGGGAACACTTTGTTGTTACCTGTAGGCCAGTGAGAGCTCCCATGAATGTGGAAGTTGAGAAGCAAGCCCACACAGACTCCCATGTTTCTGCTGACATGCAGAAAAAGGAGCCTTCTGAGGGAAACCCCCATGAAAACAACTGAGAACTGCCCCAGCTGGTAGCTTTGACGGGTGACTCAGAGTCATGGCTTCCTAATCTGTCATCTGCTGAGACAGGCAAGGTTAGGAGCTCAACTTTACCACAGCACTGAGATCACATTCTCAAGCCTGACAAAAACTCCTCCATTCAGAGGATTGTTAGCTGGCATTACATCAGATGACTCCCAGCATTATTAGCATCAGTGCTAATATGTGGAGCAGGAGCCTTGTAACATCATGCTCATGCTTCACTGCGTTTCTTAGCTAGAAAAAAAATCATATTTTGCTTGAGTGTCTGGCTTACTGTTCTGTTTCCTAGATCAGAACCAGAGGAGACCCAGGAATATGTGGGTTCTGATTTTTCCTCATGATCATCTTAACTCAGCGCTGATCCTTTTGAAGTGCTACAAAAAAAGACCATTTTAGGACTCCCCACATACTTCCCGATGGCAGCCCACTGTGTGTCAGAGTGCTCTATACTTTGGCAGGAGCAAAGTTTTCAAAATGCTCTCTGTTGCAGCAGGAGAATGATGTGCAGGGAAGGTTTCTTTGAAAGTGATTTGCAGGCCCAGGCAGTATTTCAAACAGGGGCTGTTAACTGCTGAGTAGAGCTGAGTGAATGCTGAATTTTGCCTGAATATTCATTGAGAGCCCTTCTGTGTTTGCGTTACATGAATACAAGTTGATAGACAAGCATGTTTGTAGAAATGGCATGTTTTCAGGCAACTCTTGTAGAAAGTGAATTTGAATTCATTAGCATGAGTATTAGCACCAGAAACCTGATTCTAAGTATTGTGCTCATCCAATCAGGGAACGGAAACATACTCTGTGTACTATGGGCAAGACTTGGGGTATTGGGAAAAAAGTGGTTTAGAAACACCTTTGTAGCCCACTAAGGCTGCGGGCAGCCAGGGGACAGTTCATCCCCTCCTGTAAGTATAAGAACAGCCTCAGGTTGTTCAGAAAAAGAAAAGGAGTACTTGCGGCACCTTAGAGACTAACAAATTTATTAGAGCATAAGCTTTCGTGAGCTACAGCTCACTTCATCGGATGCATGCTGTAGCTCACAAAAGCTTATGCTCTAATAAATTTGTTAGTCTCTAAGGTGCCACAAGTACTCCTTTTCTTTTTGTGAATACAGACTAACACGGCTGCTACTCTGAAACCTCAGGTTGTTGTAACCTACCCCAGCTATAATAGCCCTCTAGATGGCCATTCTGCTGTCTGAGAATTACCCCAACATATCTCTTCTCCCTGATGTGCCCCCTATCTTTGGAGCAGGGCATGGAAGAGGTGGCCTACAACAGGCTACTTGGCTCTATACCAGCCTGGAATTCACCGACAAAAGGAGAATCCCCCAGTAGTCCTGTTATGCCTCCTTTGGACAAGGGCAGTGTTAAAGGGCCAGCTGAAATATAGAGAATCTAGCCCTGGACATCTCACTCTCAATGCACTGAACTGCTCATAAACAAGCCACAGACCAGGGATTATCAGCAGAAATTACTCAGTGAATAATTTTATACCGTAAATATAGGTCAGAAAAATGTTCTCTTTTTGCAACAAAGTAGGAACAGAAAACAAGGTGAAATTCATTGTGAATTATTTGTTATGAACGATTCACCCAGGTTTAGTTCTGGGAATGGATGCTGCCTCTGTAGTTATTCACCCATGGTTTCAAAATGAAAACCAAAACCAGACTTTTTAATGGTATGTGACTCAGTGTTGTTACCGCACAATGTAACTTGAGCTCTGCTTATGTCACTGCACAGGACACCTGGTGTGTGCAGCTTTATAAGCTAGAAAGCTAATACTCTAAACTCCAAGCAGAATGTTTCTTTTCTCTGCCTGATGGGGATGGGCCCTGCAGGCTTCCCTCTTTGTAAGCAATGAGACATCCAGCATCACCCCATATGACCATTTTTAGTCAGCAGTCCCATCAGCTCAGTTACTGTTTGTATAGGTACAAGCTGCTGCTTTCCCACCTGCTCACTCATGGCATTGCTGCTTAGGTGTTTCTTCCAAATGTAGGGAATGGCACTTGGGTACTTACTCCAGCTGCTGAAGAACAGGTTCCAAGTTCTTTATCTCTGTTGCCATTTTAGTGATTCTATGATAATACAGAAAAGTTGGTGATTATTCTAGCATCCGTAGCTGCACAGTCCAGTTGGGAATTTAGACACATGGATTCTATGTACATGTACTATACACACCTATGGACACACTCTCCATCTATTGTGTGGGGAGACAGAATCTTTCTTCTCACAATTACTATAATTTAAGGTACGTTCAGCTCTTAAATTCACTTATACCATGGTCTGAGAGGTGTTGAGCTCTCACAACACTCAAACCATTGACCTCTCTTTGTGTCAGTTTCCTCACCTGTAAAATGGAGCTAACAATACCTACCTCATAGGGGTGTTGTGAGGATCAGTGAATGTTTATAAAGCATTCTATAAGGGGGAAGTATTATTATACCACGTTGTGTTGGCAGGTGCTTCCTGAAGTAGCATTCACAAATAGAAACAAAAGGTACTCCCTCAGGGCTTTAATGGGTTCCCTCAGGAACCAATGGGCAGTGAAAAACACCCACATGACACTGGTCACCTTGTGACTGCATAATGAATCTCTAAATCACACAACAGGCTCAGAGTGTGGGTTGATGCTTAGCAGGGATTAGTGGGATTCATTGCTCAGTACCCCTGGGCATAGGTTTCAAAAACTCCACACGTGTTAACAAAGGGCAGAACAAATCACAGGAAGAAGCTTTAGGTGCTATCATTTCCCTCTACCCTCTGCTTCATAATTCACCATTTCAAATGGAACTAAAGTGGAGCCCACTGGGGAGATCATTGACATACAGTTTATCTATATTTGCTTAAACATTCCTTTAGTTTAGAAATTACAGCTTTTTAAAGGCCAGTGCCTGAATATCTGCCTGAAAGCTATTTTGTCCATGCCATACGTAGGCCAAACCACGCACCTTGCCACCCTGACGCTAATTCTAAAGAATGTCTGGTGCTGAAGATGCAGCTGGTGCAGCAAGCAAAGGAAATTTAAAAAAGTATTTTGCAAACCTGTCGTGTGGATCTCAGTGACCAGGACTAGGAGGAGATTATGATACTCCCCTCATATTCAGCAGCACCCCAACAATGCAGTCACATGTAAACAGGGTGCCTTAAGAAGTCCAGCCATCCCTTAACAAGCCATCCAGCCATCACCTTAACAAGTCACTGTGAGTTATTTAAAGTTCATTTAAATAAATCCTCTGAAAATAATCATCCCCCCAGTAACTGGGGCTAGTTCTTCCCCTTGTGAAACAGACTTGTGGCAGTTTCACTATTGTGATGCATCTACCATATGAATAAAAATTGTGGTATGTATATGTATAGTTGGTTTCCCAGCTGAGGTGTACAGGATTGGTATATGTTGTACTTTAATTAGATGACCTAATGTTCTGGGCCAAGGTGTTCGAAGCACCACAGGCTTGACAGGAGTACTCTGAAAAAACGAGGCTTACATACAGCTGTGAGTTATTGGCTTTACTGAAGGTTAGTGACCCACCCGCAACGGGGACTCCAAGCGTTGCAGTCATGGAGGCGGAGAACCCAGCACATCGGAGCTCTGCCTGGGACAGAGTCCGACGGAGGGGCAAACGACCAGCATTATAAGCACTACACAAAACCAGCTCATGAATATAGAATTAGGTACTTTCCAAAACGGGTTTTCCGCTACCTGGCAAAGGGTAGACAACTTTGCCTACCCTACAACTTTGCCTACCCTACTAACTTCGCCTGACAACTGCCACGCGAAGCAGTTGTAACCGGCTGATGGCTGGTTCTAGCTGGGTTTCTATGTCCTACAATAACCTATCAGCACGAGAAAGCGAAAGTTCCCTAGCTAGGCCGTAACAAAGTCTTCTGCAGTCCCCTACACCTAATAAACCTTTTTACCCCCTCATTTCTATAACTCTTTGAAAACTTCCTAAAAATGTATTTTTAATTCAGATGAAACCTTCCTAATAGTAGTATGCCCAGAAGGTACAGGGAGGATGGTCTTGTGATTAAGCTGGTAGACTGCAATTTAGCAGAGCTAGATTCAAATCCTAGCTGTTCCACAGATCTCATGTGTGACCTGGGGCAAGACACTTAATCTCTCTATGTTTCAATTCCTTCACTGTAAAATGAATATAATGGTACTTATATTCTCCCATCATTTGTTTATCTTATCTATTTATATAGATTGTAAGCTATTCAGAGCAGAGACTGGTTCATTCTACATTTATGTACAGCGACTAGCACAATGGGGTTCTGATCTTGGTTGGGGTCTCCAGGTACAATGGCAATGCAAATAAATAAATACATAAAATAATGCCAGCAGAGTCTCTGCTAATCACGTATATAGTCAGATCCAAGAAACAAAACTAGCCTGACCTTGCAAAATGCTGAGCACTCTCAACTCCTTCTGAAGCCAATGGGAGTTGGGAGTTCTGAGTACCTCATAGGCTCAGGTATGAGATGAGAAAAACACAAACAGTAATAACCAAGGTAATGTGGGGGAGTGGACACTCAAACATGAGGGCTATAAAAGCAGCAGCACTAAATCTCAGACTTTGGGAATTAGGAAGCTACCTATCTGTCCATCCCAGCCATTTTATGTGCAAGTGTACCTTTCTTTTCACACACAGGTGGTCTGGGACATAGCTTGTTCGTACATATTTGCATAAATCAGGGCTACTTGCTAGAAGCTCCTTCTCCCCAGCTTCCTACATTTCAGAGGGCTGCTGTTTCAAAGGGAAAGTTGGGACTCTGGTATTTGAACAAAGAAAGCAGTAAAAGCCAGAAATGTACCTGTTATTAAATATATATATATATAAAGGACCTACTCACCGTTTACACGGCTACCATAGCTTAGGGAATGAGTCCCCTTTGCTCCCACGGTCTGGAGGGAGACATGCAAAGTTACCTCACTTGTGTTAAAAAGTCTGTTTACTTTGTGCCTGATTGTGTTCAGGTTGCTAGGTTACACTTTTGGTGATAGCAGCCAAACCCCCCCCCCTTCTCCCAGTGTTCAATTTCCCCTCCTCCTCCACCCCCAAATGGGGCTGTCAAATAACCCCCCTTGCTCTCTACCTTACTAATCTCATTCTCAGTTGCACTCCATAGTTACATCTCAAGGCTTTCAATGTGAGAGGCAAGTTAGATCAGCTTGGGTATGTCAAAGTGGTAGAAGCAAGTTCCAGCACTATGTCTGAAGCTAAACACTCCTAGACCTAAACAGACCCACAGCCAAACCACATATGCCTCCTCTAAGACAGATAATCTTGAGAAAGGACTAGGCTACTTGAATTCCTAATGAGATTTGTTTTTCATGCTGTTGTTAATTTTCTCTTCTGGGAGCAGTGGTGTAATCAGTACTTCAATTCTATGGGGGCAAAATGTGCTTCTTGAGGCCAAGAACTTTCCCTGCTAATTTAAAAACCCTAAGGTTGCAAAGTGTGAGGCATTTTCTCTGAAATTATTATTGCATGTACATTGCATATAAATAGGAAGGCAGATATTTAAACAGATGAAGCACATTCTACCCTAGGAAGCTGCCACTGTGGAGAAGCACATATTCCATTAAGAGAATGTGGCATGAGGTGTGTATTCAGTCATACGTACCTTCACCTAACAGTCCCAATACGTGCACACCTGGCTGAGAGAGAAGTTCATGGTGCCTATTGGAAAAACAGTTAGAGACTGAAATCTGGAAATAAAAGGATGGTTCTGATGCCTCCAGTAGGCAGAGATTTGGAGGTGACCTAGTGGGAGGCCCTCTAGACGCTGAACAAGGTGTATAAGAGTAAATTATCTTGACTAACTTTTTAATGATTGAGAGAAAATAGGGATCTGCAAGCAGAACATTTTCACTCAATGAGTGCTAAACAAATGGCAAAAATTTAGGATTAGGAATCTGGCATGAATTTAGGATTTGTAATCTGGATTTTTACTGCAAGAATGTGGGCTGAAAGTTACATAAAATGTAGCAGGCTTGTTAGGACAAAAGAATTTTTCCTGTTCCTAAAATTGTGTTCTGTTCCAACAAGCTAAGCTCCTTCATGTCCTCACGCTATATCAGTTGGACCAAAAATTGCACAAAAGATGGATACACTCCACTGCTTTACCTGCAGTTATACAAGCTAGGATAAGATTTACATCAGCTACCAATCTATATGCTTCAGTGCATGAGCTGATCATCAGCTGCAATGAGGAAGAAATTCCCCACCCACTCAACACAAACACACCACACAGCTACACATTTAGGCATTTTCACCTTTTTCTGCAGCATTCAGTAGATGTTCCTGTCAAGGAGAGAATACAGAACTAGATGGAATGTTGATCTTTCTTGTGTTTCTGCTGCTGCATTATTACTCCATGGCATGAATATGTATTGACATTCATCTGTTTTGCATGCTACCACTGTGTTAAAGTCTGCCAATTTAAAACATAGGCTCAGTAATGCACTGTGAAGCTGTAGGAAGCGTTAGGCATTTATTACAGACTGGTATGATTACAGACAGAAGGGAAAAGAGGCCAGCAACAGGGAAACTGTGATCTAGTGAAGCTAGAGAGGGGACATCACAGGAACAGCCCAACACAGGCCACACAGAAAAGAAAGTGGCACCAGGCACCAAAATCAAAAGCAGAATGTCTTTAACTTGTGTCATGAGACTCCATTTCTTCTACCACACAGTGCAGCAACTGGGGCAAGCTTGTTATGAAGACATATACTCTTAAAAGTACTATTTGTGAAATACAGAGGTCACCACATTTCAAGCCATCCGAAGTCCTCTATATGTGGCAATATTTTATACTTCTCTATAGATGCATTAATAAGTATTGGGGGTAGCTGACTTGGTAGCATAGTGGCTGTATGATATGGGATACAAGGTTCAGTCCCTCACTTTTTGGGCTAGCAGGGGCTAGGAGGCAGTGTGTTCTGCTGTGTGTGGCTGAATGAGCTGAGTGACTAGCTTGAAGGGTGACAAGGTAGATGAGGTCATATCTTTTACTGGACCAACTTCTGTTGGTGGAAGGGACAAACTTTCGAGCTTCACGGAGTTCTTCCATAAGTCTTGAAGGATGTGAAGCTGTATGCTGCTGTCTTTGTTTAAAGAACAGTTACCATGAAGGGACTCTAACAATTGCATGAACTATTCCATGCTATTTTGATCTCTTTTCTACTACTATAGTTTTGGCCTCTGGTACCCCCTTGCCGCTTCTCCACAGTTTGGGAGCTAGAGAGTTGCTTGTTCAATTCAGCTAGTATATCTGAGACACCTTTTCTAGTCCAAGACATTGAGTCACTTCGCTAAAATTATGTCTTAATCTTCCTTCAGATGATCATTGACCTAGAGCATTAGGAGTACTTGAATTATGCTACAAAAATATGGTATATTCTGCAAGTGAAGCACCTCTGGAATGAATAATTCTCAGGAGACTTTTCTATTATAATGCATCTAGAAGATATTGATCATTTTTTCTTGGACCTTGAGATGTGACCATCTATGTTAACACAATTATACAAGATGCTGTGCACTCTCCGTCTTTCCTGCATGGTTCATTAGGTTGTAATCTCAGCTGTTGCAAGGGAAACCATTCCAGTCTTGTCAATTTGAGATACAACTATTTATTAATTTATTATTAAAATAGGTTTCTAAACCAGTCTATTCTTTGCTATTGATTTGAGATCTTGATTTAGTAAGAGACTGTTTAACAAGCTCTTTACAATGGATCTTTAATGTCCTTCTGCAGGGGTGAGAGACTAGTAGAGGGGTAGGCAGCCTATGGTACAAATGCCAAAGGCAGCATGCGAGCTGATTTTCAGTGGCACTCACACTGCCCGGGTCCTGGCCCCCACCGGGGGGCTCTGCACTTTAATTTAATTTTAAATGAAGCTTCTTAAACATTTTAAAAACCTTATTTACTTTACATACAACAATAGTTTAGTGTTATATTAAAGACTTATAGAAAGAGACCTTCTAAAAAGGTTAAAATGTATTACTGGCACGCAAAGCCTTAAATTAGAGTGAATAAATGAAGACTCGGCACACCACTTCAGAAAGGTTGCCGACCCCTGGACTAGCAGTTGGCTGGGGAAGGTAGGGTTGGGAGGAGGGGAGGAGGAAGGCAGAAGTCTTACCATTCGATTCCTTTAAGTGTAGAGTACTAGACTGGAGACAGTTTAAAAGACAAGTCCATGTAAAACTGATGGTCGGTGAAACTTAGTCTCCAAAGTACTTAGGTGGGAGGATGCAGACTGCCAATTGTCAGGGAACTAGGGAACAACATGAAAAGCTCTGCTGAATGGATCAACAAAACCTACTGAAGTGTTTGAAGAACAGACCTTCATTGGAAGATTTATTTTTTTTTAATTTCAGCAAAAACTAAAACCTCAGCTAACGTACAGTACTGCTAATGCACAGCACCTTTTGGGTTTTAAATAGGTAATTGCAGGAAGAGCAGAGGTGCTCATCTGCTCTCAGATATGCAGCTACTCGTCCCCAAGCTGCCAGCAGATCTGCCTCTTCACATATAATTGAAGGGTCTTTCAAGTTTAACCTCCTTCTCCTGCTGAACAGGGAGAATAAAAGCATTTTAAAATAGGACTTGAATAAGCAGAATTTAGCAGACTAGAAAGGGACGTAAGTGTAACTGACACCATAATTGATATTTCAGGATCCTGAAGAATATTTTAAAAATATAATGGGCAATCCTCCTTATCTCTGAGGTATTTTTGTATGATTGACATTTCTCTCCCCCATGAAAGACCTACATTTATTCTGCTCTCCACTTGATTTTCTTGTGGGCAGTTTATTTTTCTTTCAGGTACTTATATCATTGATTATCACCATTTTTTTTTATTATGGGGGCCCAGATAGAGACTTCTTCAAGGGACCTAGCTTTCAGAAAGCACTAAGCACTTATTGGCTGAAACAAATCAGGCCTTTTTCAAAGGGCACCCCGTATCATGAGTCACTTTGGAAAGTCTCTAAGTACCCTTACAGCTCTGGGTTGTGTTAGTTAATTTCTTACTATGAAACCAGCTAAAGGAATATACTGTTTGTGGTGTAGCCCATGAAAAAATGCTTTTTTGAACGTCATAGTAAAGGACTTTTGTATTTATACTTTGGTGTGCCACATTTGCTAATGTACACTGTTCCTTTAACTCTAGAAGTCATTTGGACAGTTCATTAGTCCTGCTACAAACAATATGTTGGGGGAATTAGTTGCGAAGATAGGCGTAATTGGAGAGCATGTAAACTGTCATGTCTGTGCATGTGATACTCTTTTTACACCCCTACTTTTCAGCTGACATGCTACTATCAGCACTGCATTTGTTTACAGCCTGTGCTCTAACCACAAAATCGATCACCCCTTTATGCTTGATATAATGTTACTTGCTAGAGAGGACCTCCTAACAATCATACAAAATGCTCTATCTACCAGTGTAATCTATACTCACTGTGTGCAGATACACACTCCAGTAACAAACACCAAGGCAGACAGAGAAGTCAGTGCCAGAATCATTTTTCATTTGCCAGTACTCTGTTCTCAAAAGCAGAGCCACAGGCTGGCACTGCCTTCTCATGAACCCCATCAAACAGCTGGGGAAAGTACTGCTCATAGATGACAGGTTATATACAGGGGAGAGACCTACTTCCAGCCCTCCCACCCAAGTTTACTGCTGCTTTGGACATTTCCCTTCCCACCTCCCCCACTACCTTCTTCAAATGGAAAGTCTTTATAGTGTCTAGTCTTTATAGTTTATAGTCTTTATGAATACTTCAGCAGCTCTCAGTCCATACTCCATGGTACTGTATTTACCCTAATGTAGGGCACTTATGATGATACCAATTTCCTCTCTAAAGTAGAACAAGATAATGGTCATAATCGGATTCCTCATGCTCCAGGCTCAATTAAGTATCCCAAGAATAAAGTTTCAGATAATAATTGTTTAGTCAGCTGCAGGTGCATAGAGAAAGCTTGTTATTTTTGTAAATCTACCAAGTTTCTTAAGAGGACAGTTTAGAGATGCACAATAAGAATACTATATGTCTTTGTTTCAGATAAATTAGTGGCATAGTGGTTAGCATAGATGGTCTTACAATAGATAAAATTTTCCACCCAGCTGAGCCTTTCTACCTTTTTAAGAGGAAGGATGGTATTATGTTTAATTGGTTTCAGAGTAGCAACCGTGTTAGTCTGTATCTGCAAAAAGAACAGGAGTACTTGTGGCACCTTAGAGACTAACAAATGTATTAGAGCATTGGACTGAGTCATAGGAGATATGGGTTTAATTCCCTACTCTGCCATTTATTTCCTGTATGATTAAGGGAAAATCACTTAATCTGTGACTCAATTCCCCATCTGTAAAATGGGAATAACAAAGCTTCTTTTCCCCCACCTTTTATCTATTAGATTGTAAGCTCTCTAAGGCTGGGACTGCCTTACTGTGTACGCACAGCACCTAGACACGTCTCAGCTGGGATCTCTAGAGATTGCAACATAGTTTTGTAAGTGCTGCTTTAGCTTGGCAGATAGGCCTTCCAGATTCTTCTCTTTTTAGCTTCATAATAAAACTCTTCTCTGCTATCTGTGGCAAATATTGCCATCTTCGAGCCACCAGGGGATCATTTTAAGCTTCGAGTTCCTTGTGTTTTTACACAAAGGTTCATCTGCCTCTGACAGCTGATGTCTAGTGACTGAACTTCTCATTGGCTTAAGGGTAGCTGGGGATAAAAAAGAATCAATTACTTTGAAGTACGAATTTCCACTCCAATAGCAACATGCTCCAGGCAATTTCTGAGAGATGGGCAAAACTGGGGAGATTTGGATGTGGGTCACAGTTTTATCTAAACATCCAAGTTCTGGAGGTAAGGGTGTTTTAGGTAGAAGTATTTGTCCCTTTGTATGAAGGATAATGGGCCATGTTTCCTCTTTGAGTAAAAGAGGGAGTTCCTGCAGCCACTTTAAGGCTATGTCTACACTGGCACTTTTGTCAGTAAAACTTTTGTCGGTTGGGGGGGAACCCCCCGACCAACATAGGTTTCACTGACAAAAGCACCGGTGTGGACAGTGGTATGTTGGTGAGAGATGCTCTCCCGTCAACATAGCTGCCACCACTCATTGGTGGTGGTTTAATTATGCTGACAGGAGAGCTCTCACCCATTGGATTAGAGTGGCTACATGGAAGACCTTACAGCAGTGCAGCTCTGCAGCGGTACAGCTGTGCCACTGTAAGGTCTGTAGTGTAGACATGACCTGAGAGAATCAAAGCTCATGTTTTAGAGTGAAAATTAAATTCGAAAAGCTTCAAATGCAGTTACAAACATCCTTGCTCCCCTGTATTCTGAAGAATTATGAGAGGCATGAGTCATCAGTCCAACTCCCACTGCATTTTATGTATATTTTCACAATTAAACAAGTTGATAAGATTCACATGAAAGATACAATTTGAAACCATGTTAGGCAGAATCCTTTAATCACCTTTGGTAATTTAAAGAACATCGAGACAACAGTTTACAGGCACAAGATTAAAATAATCAACATAAACATGCTTGTTACCATAAGTGTTTCCTCTTAAAAGTAGCTTGAGCATAAACATTCATTTAATTCAGGAGCTACAGAGTTTGACAAATCCTCATCTGAACTATTGAGACTATTCCCAGTCAGATCTCTTTCCTGTAGCAATACTGGCAACAGCAATTAATCATATATTAAGAAAGTTTTCTTCCCTAGTGTTCACCAAATTTAGCTGAATATGATCTTCAATTACATTAATTCTCATTTAAGAAGCATTATCGTCATCTTCCATGCATGAGTTATATTTGCTATATTGGGAAATGGGGCCAGTACTATTTGCAGGCTATAGTGCAACCAATTTTGTGGCTCAGAATTTGTGCATTTTTTGAAAAAAAAACTAATATTTGGTGATAAATCCCTCAACTATGTGAAGTGTGTATTTAATCATCACTACATGCCAATACATCTTTAAGCACTAAGACATAAGAGCTGCTAAAGTAAATGTAAGGCACAAACTATGATTATTTTTAAGTATTTATGAAATATTATTCCAATTTCAAACTACAATTGGGATGAGCCTGTTTTTTCGGCTCCAGTAGCATTGTGACAAGGTGTAAAGGCTCTCTGGCATGTGAGGAGTTACTAGATTCCTGCCTATCAGATGGTTGATCTGGGCAGAGTTATAAAAGGAAAAGGGAAGGTAGGGTAGGGGAAGTTACCATAAGTCAGTGGTTCTTAACTAGGGGTACATATACCTCTGGGGTATTCAGAGGCCTTCCAGGGGGTATTCAACTCATCTAGGTCAGTGTTTCTCAACCTGAGGGTTGCAGCCTCCAAAGGGGTCACAGGATGGGTTATGGGGAGTCGCAAGTGCAGGGCTGGCATTAGGGAGTGCCAAGCAGGTAAATGACCTGGGGTTCCACACCACAGGGGGCCCTGTGAAGCTAAGTTTCATGCTTCAGCCCCACTGCCTGGGGCTCAGGCTTCACACAAGGCTCACAAGTGAAAAACAGACTCAAGTTTCACCCTGAAATGTAAGTACAATATTGATATTCCAATTGTTTATTTTATAATCATATACTAAAAATGAGAAAGTAAGCACTTTTTCAGTGACCCTTTTTTGTATTTTTATTTCTGATTTTGTAAGCAAGCAGTTTTAAAGTGAGGTGAAACTTGGGGGTATGCAAGACAAATCAGACTCCTGAAAGGGGCAAAGTAGTCTGGAAAGGCTGAGACCCACTGCCATAGGGAAAGGGTGTGTTGTCTCTCTTCCCAGGTGGCAAGACCTTGGCAGGTTATTACCTAGTAATTGGAGTTGATTTATTCTGGTTTTTAGTTTGGGTTTTTGGAAATAAAGGAAAGGGATGTGGAGAGATCTGGAGTTGGGACTTTATTTTTCCATCCCTGGCTGGTGAGTGCACAGTGCTTTATTAGCACCCAGAAGTCTCAGTTGGGATTGTGGCCTCAATACAGTTGTATAGAAAGGTGTACTTCCTGCCCCAGAGAGCTTGCAGTCTAAGGAACTGATACTTCAGAAGAGCTCGGCAAGGTTGGCCCCCCGTTGGCCCCATTGGCTCCAGTGGGGCTTGTTGCCATGCAGACTTCATTGCTGGATCAGGGCCTTAAACCAGATGTAAAAAGTGTGGTTACCACACAAGGAGAGGAGGGTAACCCTGATATCTGGTCTATAACTACATACTTCTAAGTGTATCAGCAGATAGTTCAAAGTCTCTTAAGGTTTTTCTTAACTACAATAAAAACCAACAACTTAACAAAAAGTTCAATCTCAGCAATCCTCACCGGCCATCTACCTAGCAGCATGTAACCCTAAAAAACCCAAAGACCATTACCTGTTCGAACTGCAAACCTTTTCCTGGCTCTTCTGCTAAGGCTATGGTGAGCTGCAATGAAAACATCTGCTTTCTGCATAGAATATTCCACACACACCAGGTATGTCTAGAAAATGCTGGATTGTTTTGTCACAGTATATTATATTATGTAATAAAATAGTGATTGCTATGCTGCCTCTTACTGTTGGTATTCTGAAATATAGCTTTCCATGTTAGCTCCAATGATGCTGTATGCTGCAAAATGCTTTCACTGGAAATGGAGCTTTTACGGGAAAAATGAGTCTTGCGCATAAAGCTGGAAAAAGCCTTCTGCTAAGGCTATGGTTCTTTTTCCTCTTGTCACTTTAAAATTGGAACTGTCTGCTGCCAGGCCAGCTCAGCTCTGGAGAAGTAGCACTTCCATACTGAAGTTTCCCCTTGCTTCCTGAAAATACACTATTAAATTGTATATATTAACACCATGTGTATAATTAGCTAAGCAATGAAATAGTGGAAGTGTAGTGACTGTAAGCCAGAACATCATTTACTATGCTCAAAGTAATAGCTAAAAATATTGTTGGCTGTTAAAACCCATTTTCCCTTGCTCTTGAGTAGGCCATAGGATCTTTGACTTTCACTTGCCCCACAAGTGGACCACTGGGTTTGCAGGGGAAGGGCCAGCATAGGTCCACCTACAGCAGCTGAGCCCACCTATGCCTGATGCTGGGGAAAGGTCTCTCCAGGTCCCATGTAGCTTGCTTACAGCCCCTGAAGTAACAGCAGAATCCCATCATTTAGTGTCTTTAAGTGAAGAATGACACTTCAAACTGTGCTACCCTCTTAATGCAATACTGCCGTGTTAGGATTTGGTATGATGCCAAATCCTGTCATGCGACTTCAGCTCTCAGATTTATTCCTAAAAGTGACTTCATGCTCTAGAATGGCAGTTTCGAAAATCTGGCTTCCAAGGGAGAAAAAGAGTTACTCATCCCATTTTGCGCTAGTTCCTTTGAGTGACATCCCATCTTTGACAAGAATTAAGCAAAATAAAGCTACTAATTTTGCTCGAGGGTGAGGATGGAATAAGGGATGACTTAAACATGACATACTGTTTGGTCGTCATTGTTCATATTCCTTTTTAAAACACCTTATTCTAAAATTTGGTAGTACCACTAGAGTTAAGTGTCTATCAGCATTTCTACTACAAACCTCTCTTTTGCAGGTTAACTCAATTAGAAGAGTTGGGATGTCATGTTCCTCTGAGAGAGTTCAATAAGTTGAGTTTAGCTGTTTTTGAGTTACATCAGTGAGAACTAGAGCAGAAGTTTCATACACTTGTATAACCAGGTGTTAAAAATTAAGTTCCATAATCCGCAGTAGGAATGTGGCCTTAAAGCTAAATTAATTTGGTGTTAATATGATTAAACAATAAAATCATTACTGTCTTCAACTGATCAGAACCCTTGATTTACAAAATTTGCCTCTGACGTCCACCACTACCACTCCTAGCAGAGGATGAAAAGGAAAGATGATGTGGGTTGAAAGACCCAATCTGATATCTTATAGGAATGTATACCACCTTTGTAGTGTTCCCAGCCCATGAGTGAAGAAGAGGGCAGGTTTTTCATTTGTCACTCATGTGACAGGGCATTGGCAAAGAAGGCCAGACCTAGTGTTTTACTTTGGAATCTGACCTACTGTTACACTGAGTGTAACATTAGAGACATTCCATCATACTGAGACAAACAGATAGAAGCAATGATGGTTTGAGTATTTACTACTAGTGCAGGCAGGCTTATCAGAAACCACATTTTCCAATTTAACAAAGTGTTTTGCAGAGTCAAGCAGGATTATTTGAGAATCTGTTCCCAAAAAGCCACAGATCGCTGACATCACAATATTAGAAATGTGAACACTCATGAGTCTTGCCTGCAGTTGGAATGCATTTTGATAAGTTTGTACGTTATAGGTAGATTCTGTGGAAAAATTAAACAGCTAGTCAGCTACTGATATAATAGACCAAATCACATCCAATTTAATTTGCTTTCTAAACAAGACAAAGATTTTCCTGTGCTAGAGTAAAGAGATCTAAACTACTTCACCCACCACTTACTTTTGGAATAAAACTCCTAGTTGGTATTTCTGTAAAAGACAGATGGCGAGTGCCTCTAAACCAATTATATGATCTTCTCAGCCAATCACATAATTCCTTCTAGTCAGTTGATGAAGCCTCCTTGCACCAAATACTGCCTCTAGCAGGTGAGGGCAGATTGCTGTCCTTAGGCTCTGGCTGATTTGTTGACATGTCTGACTGAGGCTATTGTTGCATTTACTCTTCTCAGAACCTGGAAATTTGTGGAATTATGCCAAATTGCATCAAATCAGGAAGGGTATGAGAACTGGATACTCATCACAATGAAATGCCACTTATAGCTGGGGATTTATACAGGATGGCCAATCAGTTAACTTGTAAGAATGAATAATAGAGGTGCAAGAGACCAACCCAAGCACCTCTGACCTGACAATACTTCTGCACACAGGTGATTACAGCTCTGGAAATCAGCTGTGCCATGTCAGCCACATGACCTGGAACCTGGGTAAGATGCTCTTTCACTGTAAAAATCAGCTTAACTTTTTACTTCCAAAAACTCACTTGTGGCTTGTTCTCGCTGGACAGTTTATCACTGTGACTGATTATGGTTGGAATTAGTCTGCAGTGCCAGAGTTGTTAATGTTTCTTTTTATTGTGTGATCAGGAGAGTTTAGTAAAAATGTCTTGATAAGAAGTATTGAAGAAACCATGAGGGTGGAGAGGAGATTCTGATACTGATGACTATTTTAAATAAATGGCAGTGGCAGAAGTCTCTCAATCAATATTCTATAACAATCTGAGCCCAGCTGTCAAAGCATCATAATTATCAAGGTTCTGAGCTCCATGGTGTTACAACAAAGGATCAAGGGTCCACCCCCATTCACCTATCTAAGTTCCCCTCTCCTTTTCCCCTCAGTTGATGCCTTGAATATATAAAAGGTAAACTGGACATAAATGTTAAAAACTGACTAAGGGTCAGATTTTTCTTTACACCTCCCATAAATGCAAAGAACCCTGAACACAGCAGGACCAGTGTGGTTTCATTGTGGGCAAGTGCCCAGAACATGGGGGAGAAAACACAGGAGCCAGAGATTTGCAGGGGATCTTTGCAACCCAGTGTGTACAAGAAGTTTTATTGGGGGCAGTGCAGATGGAGCCATGACAATGAAAATCCATGGGCAGTTCCACCTGTAGAACGAGCGGCTGTGCTGCTGCTCCATGATCTATGACCTTCTCAGTTCGTGGCCTGATTATTCAGGCTGGGAGCTGAGAAGACAATTTGGCTGTGTTAGTAATTATGGTAGTGCCTAGAAGACCTGATTGGGGAGATCAGGGCCCTATTGTTTTATATACTGAACACTCATAATAAAGAGTTCCTGACCTGGAGAGTTTACAATCTATATATGTTTGCATTCTGTCTTGAGAGACTGTGGGAAAGCTTCTTATTGATATGAAGCTCTGAAGAAACCACTGGGAAAAGTTACAGGGCTACATTTTAAAAGGTGAGAGTGACAAATGTGGCATCATTATAAATTCAGAACCACAGTACAATTTTTGCAACAATCTAAGTGTATGTTTCTAATCACAGTGTTTGTCTCCAGAATCCTGTGCTTTCATGTCAGTGATGTTAATGTCTCCAATACTATCAATAAGAGGATGTGCTTTTATCAGCAGAAAAAAGTGAAAATTTGAAGTGAGTACAACCTAAAGGCTCAGAAATCAGAAGATAAATACAAAATATCCCCAACTCTATTATTTGAAAAACAAAACTTCATGATTTTTTGAGGGCCTGACTCATGAATTTTGAATGCTTGGGGTTGACAGTGATATTATTCTCATCAACTGTATAGTAATATAGTGGAAAAAGAGACAATGGCAAAGAGACAAGTAAATCTAAACCCAATTCACTTTCTCCAACATCAATCTACTGCAATTTACATGGCTCATCATGGGCTGACATTTCATTAAATGATGCTCGTTCCTGAGCACCCTGGACAGCTTAAGGTGTTGAACCCTTTTTACTTCTACTTTCATATCTACACTTGATTATTTTGAAAATTTTTACTGTGTGTATATTTTAAAATGTGTTGTCAGTGTTTTGCTTCTGTTGTGTTTTTGCACTTGTCAGACTGTCATCTATTTGGAAATCAAAGGCAGAAAATTTATTTGAGAGGAGGTGCATGTGGCTCTAGGAAACTGAGCGGAGATTTTTTTTATAGCTATTTTTTTAAAAATCAGGCACTAAACTTATACCTGTTTTCTTTTCTTTTTTCCTGGTACATGACTATAAACTTTAAACCAATTCAGGTCTTAAATTCTGAGGAAATATTAAAATTTATTTTTTTTTAAATTTCTGGGGACTTTGAGTATAAATATTTGAGCTACCTGAATGTTGTATTTGTTTTTTAATCCATTTTTGGATGAATCTCATTTCAGCACCTTGAGCAACTCATGAGTCCAGAACTGTGGCACAATGAGGAAAAATCTAACTAGAAAACCTCAACCTTTTAAAAAGCCACATTTACTGTTGTTTTAATCACCCACCAAATATGGTTACTGAAATAAGTGGAATTCAAACTGTGAAGAAAATAGCTATAATGGTCTATTTGTTTTTAGTTATAAATCAAACACCAATCAGTTGGAAGATTGTAGTTAAAGCAGACTGAGTGTTGTTTGCATTGTTGTGTTAATCAGCCATAGATTTTCATGAGAGGCCTTTTGGTCATCTTAAAAGATTTTATTCCTCCAATTAGAATTAGTCCTACCTAAACTATGGCCATGCTCATGCAAAGACTTACACATTTATTTAACTTTATGTGCTGCAAGTAGTCCCTTTGCCTTTGCAGTACATAAAGTTAGTCACAAGCATAAATGTTTGCAGGATCAGGAGGACCTATATTTGCCTAATCTGAATGCGTAACAATTGTGTAAAGAATTAAACTGTAGTCCTGCAACTGGTTTCCTGTGGACAGACTACTCATTAGCACAGAGACCCATTGACCTCAATATGGTTCCATGTAGTTTGGCAGTCTGTGAGGATGACAACACAGGATCTGAACCATAGGGTGGAGGAGGGAATGAGGAGAAGCTGAGCATCAATGTATCTTGGTCTTATAATCAATTACTCCTACCTCCTGTCTTCCCCAAGATTGCATAATTACACTGACAAAACAAGTAAACTAAATAACAGGAGAACTGCAATGTTTTGAGTTAGGTTGTTGGATTGACTTCATATTGCGAACATTCTATTCTAGATCTGTAGAAACCATTTGCAGTGAACAATTCATTCAAATTAAATATATTCCTTTATCTTTCCTGAATTTGCCACTTTAAATTTAATCTATTACTTGAAATTATTCAAATAACTATAGAAATTATATTGCAGATTTTTGTGAATAAATTTAAGCCTATGAATTGTTTACAAACATTGTCTGCCCGCGGTGTTCATTAGCACTTTGGTCACATGATATTGTTTTTGTTCCTTGATTGGATAAGTGAAAATGTTATAAAGGGTATATGTTTGTGTGAGATCTAGTCACTGGACCTTTGATTCTCTCAGGAAAATGGGTCAGAGGTTCGGAGTATCTGTAGGCCTTACCTGAGATGACACTACTAGGCAATATATTTTAATATTGGCTCATGTTAAACTTAAAACTAATGTTTTCTTGTGATAGTCAAACAAAATAATTGTATGTGGTGCCAATTGTAAAGTGGGTGTATGAACTATTTAACTGCATCTGTGCCAGGATTTTTGCACGATCCTAGTTCTGAAAGATGTAACTACATACTCTTGACTTCTCATTTAAATATTAGTGCAAGGGATTTAGCCAACACAGGGAATCCTTGGAGGTCCAGATTGGCTGACTTTACAGGTTTTTTTGTGGTACCAGAGTGGCTCACAGTGGATCAGCCCCAGAGCCACATACTGTAACTTTAGTCAATCAATGTGGAGGAAATTAAAAGGGAAATGGGGTTGGTGTGACATATGACACACTCATAATGTATTTTAAAAAGCCAACACATTCCTTGCTCACATCTCCTACAGGCTATCATTAGTTGAAGCAAAGGTTGCAATTCCTGTTTGTAGCCAGATTGTGGAGCTATGTTTAGCATTGGGAACATGGGGTTGAGGAGTAAGCATTATGTTTTGAGAATTATGCTTGGATTTTGTTTACTGATGTCTTAATTGTTGATTCCCATTTTTTAATGAGTTGCTATTATGCTTAGGTTAGCAACACTAACTTTCTACAGTACTGGTTTTTGTTTTTGAATTATGCTAAACTTGACTTTGACCAACATTTGTTTCTAATTGTAGCCTGAACCATTTGATGCTTGACTGTTGTAACTCCAATTGCTTTGTTGTGAGACCTGATGTTTCCCTCAGTAATTACTATTTATTATATATCACAGCAATGGCCAGAGGTGCTAGCTAAAATTATGGCCCCATCATGATAGACACTATATAAACACAGAATAAGAGACAACCCTTGCCCCAAAGAGCTTACAATCTATAGAGATGAGACATCTAAAGGGATTGAGAATCAGACATAGAGAAATAAAGTGACTGGCCCAAGGTCAGTGGCAGAGCCAGGAATAGAACTGGGGTCTCCTGATTCCCAGTCTAGTACCCTTTCCACTATACACTGTCATGTTTTGGTTTTTTTTTAAATCCATCCTTATAGATTGAACAACTACACATCTTACTGCTTGCCACTTCTCCTTCCTTTTTTTCTCCTATCTTGCCAGATTTATTTCTTGTTAGAGTGAGGAGGTTACCTCTGATAGGGGATCTTGATGTCACCTTCATGATATTCTTTAGCAAACTCAAGTCCTACATACAATCTCAAAAGAATTGTAGAAAGATCAAGTGTTACTGAAATTCCCTGTTTCAAAATCTTTCTTCTAAACCTTTCTTCTTATAAAAGCATTCTAAAAAGGGAGAGGGGTATTGTGATCCAGGAACCTGTTGGTGCCAACTGGCAGAGGGAGTGCAGGATTTTAGAGGGATCCCCTGGGTCAGATATATGCATAATAGTTCACCAAAGGGTGACATGTGAGGTCTCTGACAGCCAAAAGCCCACTGGTTGTCATAATCAGAGTGAAATGTATGTTTGGGTAATATTTAAGGAATTATATATCTAAATTAAAAATTACATTCTTAAGGTCTGAGCATTGGTAGCCCCATCTCAACTCTCTATCTTCCTGTTAGCTCTTCAGCGATGTGGAAACAGACAGGAAAAGGCTAAAAGGTGTGGCGCACATGCATATTCTACTAGACTCAAGAGCTGGGCACAAAAGAAGGAAGTAAGCTGTGGAAACCTGGGTGGGGATTGACTAGGCTAATATAAAGAAAGAGAGAAGGCTGGTCTCCTGCTTGAATCCTAAAAGCAAACGACTTTTATTTGAAAGAGGGTGGATAAAGTCTGAAAAGGGTACTATAGCTGTCTCACATCATAAAACCCTGGTGAAGGTAAGGGTATTTCTTGTCAGACTATTCTATCGCACACAACTGAAGGCTAATTTGTTTTCATTTGGGTGTAGACTGCTCACACCTCTGGCATGTCTGGTGTCCACCCAGATACTTGCTCTGTTACAACACTCTTCACCTGCCACTAATGTATTTTGTTTTAATCCACCCACTCCAGAACATGCCTAACCTCTGAATTCTGAACAGAGGATGGGGTTTTTGTGCTGCAAGGTCATCCCTAACAAACCATTCCATGGTGCCATACAGAGTGGAGTCAGGATGGAGGAACTTTTTTTTATTTGATTTAAAAAAAAATGATTTAATGAGTATTTATAAAGGCTTCTGAAGTTCATAACTTCTAGAATTAAATGTGGCTGGTTCACAGCTGTGCCATTACTACAACACTACCCTCTTATGTCACTATCTACATGCCAAGCTTCAGGCTGGTGTAATCCTGTGGCAGCTGCTTCTGCCATGAAATGATCAGCTGAAAGAGGTAATGAAGATGATTGAGTGAAAAACCCACTCTAGGCACTGGCTGCAATGGACTACTGACATAGCCTTACACAAGACTGAGTTCTGAGAATGACTTCAGGATTCTGAATTCTAGTGCTGGCTCTTTTTTTCCTGAGAGAGAAGCAGTAAGGAGAGAGGCTTGAGAAGTTTAGGGAGTAAGGAGGATGTGAAAAGAGATGTACATAGAGCGATGTTATAGCGTGTTCAGAGTAAGGCTGCAAAGGATAAGAATGGAAGCCATTGAAGGGATTCAGACTGCCCAGGGTTAGATCAAATGATATGATTGTTAGCAGCACTATTATAGTGACATACTAAGGGAACAAGAGGTGAGAGGCAGGGAGCTTGGAGAAGAGGAGGTCACATTAATCAAGCTGTGGGAAAGAATCTAGACCTAGAACAAGAGCTTTAGCAATGAGGCTAATAGGGAAAGAGTGGATTTAGGTTAAAATAAAGTATTGACAGGATTGTGCAAGAGGCTGGATAAAGAGAAGAGTCAATACTGACACTAACATGAATGTGGGAGACAGAAAAGAGGTACTGAGAAGGGTGGGGAGGAGGGAGATAATGGGTCCCCTCCTGAGCTGGGCAGAGAAGCATGGTACAGGTCAGGCATGGTATATGCACAAGGGCCTTAAGCAACCCTTGTGCTCCCTGTGTATCTATACCAGGCCAGTGCCCTTTCCGATGTTGCTTTAGTGCATTAGTCTAAGTGGGCTGTTGTAAACGGGGCCAGCTGCCCGTAGCCCCCAGAAGCTGTGCCGGCCACTGGGGCTTGCCGGAGCAGAGCACCCCCGGAGAAAAGGTCGGCTCAGTTTGTCATCTAAAAACTTGAACATTTTCAACCAGCAGCAGCCCCTGGTAACCTCCAGTCCCTGGCACATCTTCTCCGCACTGGCTGCGGGAAGAAAGGGTAGCCCCCGGCCTGCTGTGCTAGGTGAGGAGCCCTTGTGCAGCGAGAACCCTGGGGCGCTGCATGAAGCAGCACTGGGGCTGGGTGCACGGGAAAAGTGACGCCAACCCACCATGCCTTCAAAGGAAAGCCAGGCGGAGGAGCTGTGAGGCTCTGCCCTGTGTTGGGGCGAAGGGGGGAGCCCCGCAGGGCTGCCTGGGTGTCGTCGGACCAACTCTGCCCCAGCAGGGGGCGCTGCGGCCGCCTCCCCGGGTGCGCGGGCGGGCGGGGCCATGTTCTCTGAGCGATAAGGCCGCGGCGGCCGGGCGGCAGGGCCATTTTCGGGCCGGCAGCGCAGGCGCGGCTCCCAATCTCAGCCTGGACCGCGCGCCCCGCCCGGCTGAGCTGAGCGTGGGGCGGGCCCGGGGAGGAGGCGAATCCCGTCCCGAGGGGTCCCTGCGCGGAGCAGCGGCGAAGATGGTGAGCACCGGCCCTTTCCCCCTGGTAGCTGGCGGCGTGAGCCGGCCCGGGGCCCGCGCCCAGCTGGGCTTTAGAGGCGGTTTCAGGGGCAGCCCCGGCCCGGTGGGTCATAAGTGTCCGTGTGTCCCTGGCGGCGGTGTGAGCAGCGCCCCCGGGGGAGGGGAAGCTGGTAACGGCCGCGGGGTCAGCCTGGCGTCTCGCCTTGCCTTGCTCGGGCACGCGAAGAGGTTGTGCAGTGAGCTTGTGGCAGCCGAGCTCGTGCCCAGCCCTGGAAGTTGTACTAGTGGAGTGGAAATCTGGCTTTCGTGAAATCGGTGCGCGTTTCTGTGTCCGTGCACGCTCTTACGTTGCTCTAAAACCGGATGTGGTGTGTAGCTTGCACCTGAACTAAACTGGGCTTAAGCCCACAGGCCTGTCAGCCCGTGAAGTTCCATGAGTATAAATTCACAACTCTGGTTAAACCAGTGCCACTTCGTGTGTACTTGTGGCCTTAGAAGAGTAAAACAGGCTCCTCTTTATCGATATTGGGCAAAGGCAGTCCTGTCCTGCTGCTGCAGAGCGATTGCACGTTCGGATGAGGATTTACAAACCGCCCTTCTTGTATAGTTCGCACAAGGCACCGGTAACCTGTGGATCTCTTTTTCACGGACAATATTGTGACGGCCAAGACTATAACGGGGTTCAAAAAAGAACTAGGTAAATACATGGACGATAGGTCCATACGTGGCTATTAGCCAGGATGGGCTGGGATGGTGTCCCTAGCCTCTGTTTGCCAGAAGTGGGGAATGGGCCATGGGATGGATCACTTGATGATTACCTCTTCTGTTCATTCCTTCTGGGGAACCTGTCATTGGTCACTGTCAGATGACAGGATACTGGGCTACGTGGACCTTTGGTCTGACCCAGTATGGCTATTCTTATGTTCTTAGATCCAGAAATGGGAAGTTATTGAAACTTCTGGGGCTTGTTAAATGGGTGAATAATTAAGTCATACTTTGTGAAACTACTGCCTCCAAAGCACTTCTAGTGGTGGGTGAGGTCAGTAAGGCAAGAGCACCTATCAGAGAGACTACATCCTGTGTTCAAATTATTTGGGCTGGGACTCCTGCCATCTTCCTCTCTCTCCAAGGGATTTGCTTCCACAGTGTTTCCCCCTTAAGTGTGTTTGCTTGTCTAGACAATTAACGCCCAGGAAAACCGATCTTTTTCATCCATTGTTCCCCTTCTGTCCCTCACAACAATATATATCAGTGAAACTGACTCTTTAAAGATTGGTTCCTCTTTATTTCACACAACCTCCACTTTCTTCATATTAAGTGTTGTGGGATAGTAAGCTGTCATTTGTCCATGTCATGCGTTGCTCATTTCTATGGCTTGTTATGTGTGTTGTGAACTTAATTATTTAAAAGGTGTAATTTTGTAATGTTCCCTTTATTGTAGGCTCTATCAATCTGACTGCTCTCTTGGGGCTGTGCTCTGCTGCTATAAAAGTGAACTTTTCTTATAGCAACAAACAAAAGGAGTTTTGTGTGGTGGCCTAGGGAGGATCAGATAAGAGGATGATATCCAGAGGAGATTACAAGCAGGGCTAGAGTTTGGGGATTGGGGCTGAAGAACAAGCAAGCAGGCTGTTTTATAAACCTGATTGCCAGGAATTGTGTCCTAAAACTCAAAATTCAGTCTTTCCAAAGACAGCTATTACTTCTGGATTGTTACTATGTTGTAGTTCAACTTCTTTTCGCATACTCTCTTATGACTCTGATCTCCTTTTCTGTATCTAAGGTAAATTATAGTGACTGGCAGACTTGTTTGACGTTATGAGTGGGATGGCTGGTTTTACCTCCCCTCAGTTGCTGGGCAGCATCCTTAAATGCAAGTTTTACAATATTCTGGGAAGAGTTTAGTACAGTGATTCCCTTGGGTAGACTGGGGATGGGGAACTATATGCAGAAAGAAAAGAGCTCAGATGTATGTGTGCAAAGGCACTTGCTATACAAACTCCTTACCTTTTAGAGAAGGTTTAAGGATTGCGGAAAAGGGGAAGTCTGAGAGATGGTGTGGGATTTTCAATCACTTAAATGATTTAGGAGTATATGTCATTTAGGAGTGTTTGAAAATCCAATGAACTGTCAAAAATGCATTGCATGTAACTGTTCCCTCAGTGCTAGTGTTCTGATTGTACTGTACGTATACCAGAGTATTTTGCAATAGCAGTGTCCTGGGTATGCATTTAAATACAAGATGCATGACCAAACATCATCTTAAACCAGGTTACCGTGCTCTTATTTTTTAGCCACGGGCCCTTTCAAAGTCAAATATAGAGTATTACAGAAGGTGGAACAAAAGATCTTATAGTGGCTGATATGGTCCTACTTATTCTCTTCTCTCTCCCTCTCCTCCTCTTGTGATCTGATGGTCTGATCTGCATAGGAGGGGAGCGTGACTTGTGGTTTCTGTTTACTGTTAGAATTTCAGTGAAGTAATGTCTGGTATTGCCTATATATACATTTTATAGGATATGAGCAAAACCACATTATATTGAGGAAACTTTGCAATAGCCAGGGCTGACCTAGAAGTCTGGCATGTGCAAGAGATCACTTGACAGAAACAGAACCTATTTTTTTTTTTTTCTTTTGCCAAAAGTCATGGAGCAAGTAACTTCACCGGTTAGGCTGCGTTTGAATCAGGATCTCTTGAAAAATTGCTAGGTGTAGCGTATTACTTGCAAATTGGCATACATGTCTGACTCTCTTCAAACTTGCAATACGTGGACTCTCTTCCGCAGAATTTGCATTCTAACAGCAGAACAGCATTTAACTATCATGCTAATTTTTTTTTTTATTTTTTTGAATTACATAAACACTTCACATCTAGACTGGCCTGGTGTTCTAGATGCCATACTGCATGATCGAAGTCTATTTTGATCTTCGTCCCTTTCTCTAAGACTGCATTGAGAGTACCTTATCTTAACTTGCTCTTGAAAAGGCGGGACAGAAAAGACAGTAAGGAGTTCTGTGGCCTGCATTGTGCAGAAGGTCAGACTAGATGATCAGAATGGTCCCTTCTGATCTTAGTATCTATGAGCTCATTCTTAATACCCATGAGCAGATAATAAAAGTGGAGGAGGAGCAAACAGAGATGTTGAAGTCCATAATCATGCTACAGCAGAGGTGGGCAAACTACAGCCTGCAGGCCACATGCAGCCTGTGGGACCGTCCTGTCTATCCCGTCAGCTCCCCGCCAGGGAGACTAACCCCCAGCTCCTCCTCTGCTGTCTCCCTTCCCCTGGAGCTACGCCACCACGAGGGCAGCACTCTGGGCGGCGGGGCTGCGCGCTCCTGCAGGGCTGCGTGTCTGGCTCCGGCCGGGGGCCGTGGTGGCCAGACATGCTGCTCTGAGCGGCATGGTAAGGGGGCTGGGGTTGGATAAGGGGCAGTGGGTCCCGGGGGGCAGTCAGGGGATGGGAGCAGGGGGTGGTTGGATGGGGCAGAGGCTCTGAGGAGGGCGGTCAGGGGACTGGGGTGGGGAGGGTTGGATAAGCATGTAAGTACTGGGGGCCTGTCGGAGGGCAGGGGTATGAATAGGGGGTCAGGGGATGGGGAATGGGGGGGAGTTAGATAGGTGTGAGGTCCTGGCGGGCCTGTCAGGGGGCGGGAGTGTGGATGGGGGTCAGGGAGCAGGGGGGTTGGATAGACCTGGGAGTCCCAGGAGGCCTGTTGGAGGCAGGGGTGTGGATAGGGGACAGGAAGTAGGGGATGGAGTCCTGTGGGGCAGTTAGAGGTGGGGGGTTAGGGGATAAGGAGTAGGGGGGTTGGATGGATTGGGGGTTCTGAGTGGGGCAGATGGGGGCAGGAAGTGGGAGGGGTGGATAGGGGGCGGAGGCCAGACTGTTTGGGGAGGCACAGCCTTTCCTACCTGGTCCTCCATACAGTTTTGCAACCCCAATATGGCCCTCGGGCCAAAAAGTTTGCCCACTCCGTGCTACAGTCAGAACGGATGCATACTCGCTGCTGCCCCCCTGCATGCGATAGAAAATTGTTTTGCATTTCCTCCCCAAGCTCCTCCCACACATTCCTTGCAACTTTCCAGAACTTCTTGATATCCCGTTCACTCCACCCCTTCAGGCAGCTTCCAAGATGATAGTTGGACTTGTGCATCGCTATGGGAGCCTCCAGTGCCCTGCACTGGTACCTCTCTTCCCACCAAGGTTTTTGTGTGTTAACTGGTGTTTAATAAAAACACGCTCTCTGAAAGATGACCAGTCTTTATTTGTGTACTACACATATGATTGCTGCTGGTAGTAAAACATGCATGCAGTTTAATCATTTTCTGATTACAAATCCCACTCAGGAATCATCACAAGTTTTAGGCAAAATTAAGATAAGTGAAATTAATGAAGCATGGCAGATTTGTCACATTACTGGTGCTCATTATCGAAATGTTGCCTCAAAGCCTCCCTGATTCGAATTGGGGGGCCCCCCCGTTGCACCTCTCTAATGGCCATGGTATAGGCTGCTCAAAATCAGCAGTCAGGGGACCTGCCTCAGCGCTCCACTCCTGGGGAAAATTTTCACCCTTAGCCTCAAAAGATTATGGAGCAAGCAGCAGGCTACTATGACCATGGCAATGTTTTCCTCATTTAGATCTAACCTGCCATAAAGGCAGTGCCAGTGCGCTTTTAATCTGCCAATCGCACATTCCATGGTCATTCTGCACCCACTCAGCCTATTGTTGAAGCGCTCCTTGCTGCTGTCCAGGTTTCCTTTGTAAGGCTTCATGAGCTATGGGAGTAAAGGGTACGGTGGGTCTCCCAAGATCACTATGGACATTTCAACATCCCTCACTAGATTCTTCTGATCCGGAAAGAAAGTCCATACCTATAATTTTCTGTACCGGTCAGTGTTCCTGAAAAATGTGTGTGTCATGCACCTTCCCGGACCAGCCTAGTGAAATGCCCCGGTGGATCAACAAGCACATACAATACCATGGAGAAGTACCCTTTCTATTGATGTACTCGGTCTCAAGATGGTTCAGAGCCAGAACTGAAATGTGCGTTCCATCTATCGCCCCGCTGCAGTTAGGGAATCTCATTTCTGCAAAGTCATCCACTATTTTGCTCACATTGCTGAGAGTCATGGTCCTTTGTAGCAGAATGTGATTAATGGCCTTGCATGCTTGCGTTAATGCAGCCCCAACAATCGATTTCCCAACTTCAAACTGATTTGCGACTGACGGGTAGCAATCTGGAGTCGCAAGCTTCCAAGCTGCAATCGCCACGTGCTTCTCCACCTAGACGGCTGCTTTCATTTTGGTGTCCTTGCACCACAGGGCTGGGGTGAGCTCTGCACACAGTTCCAGGGAGGTGGCTTTCCTCATCTGAAATTTCTGTAGCCATTGTTCATCATCCCAGACCCGCATAATAATGCGATCCCACCATCCTATGCTTGTTTCCCGAGCCCAAAAGTGATGGTCCACCATGTGCAGGGGCTCTATGAACGCCAAAAGTAATCTGGTGTTTCTTTCCATGGCACTCAGTAATCAGGCAACTCTGATTCCTGTTCATATTGGGAGCTCATGATATACTGCATGACCATGTGCGATGTGTTAACACTTACCATAACAGTAGAGAGCATTGCGGGATCCATTCTTTCACACAGAGATGGCAGGTGCACAGTAAATGGGCCGTTGAAAAATGCTGCGAATAGCAGTTGGAAATCTATGGAATGCTGGGACAGAAAATAATGCTTCATGAGTTATTGAGCCCGCACCCATGATGTGCTGCGGTTCACTCCGCCTTCCCACAAGTCCTAACTGCAGAAGATGGCGAGTAGCACAGTGGGATAGCTACCTACAGAGCACTGCTCTCACTGCCGATGCTAGAGCACCAACTGTGGATGTGCTCCGCCCACAGACGAGGCATAGCGTGAACATGCATTAACAATGTAATTATGGCACTTTTTGCTTGACATAAATTTTGTTGACAACTCTGTGTAGACAAGGCCTTGGTTATTTCAGCCATTACAGGGTGAAAGCAGTGATTCTCACAAGATTATTTTGTTCCTTAGAAAAATCTTTTTTTAAATTGTTGAAGTGCTGAAGAACCTAATGAAACCAGCATAGACATCTCCCTTTTCCTCTTACTGCAGATCCTGTTTTGGAAGTAAGACTAATTTAGGAAACTTAATTTAAAAACTTATACAACATAATCTCTCTGAATTCTTATCTGTGTTTCTCCATCTCTTCGTAAATAGCATACTCAAACTATTTTAATTCTTTCCCCTTCTCCTAAGAGAGTAAAGAAACACTTTTTTTTTTAAATTTTTTTATTAAATTTGCCAGTTCTTTGTTCTAGGGTATTTAATTCCCTGGCTGTTCTTTCTATAGACTAAATGCTCTTTTGGTCTTTCTATCAAATGGGCTCTTTCAAAGAACTATGAGCAATACATTTATGCTTTCTTCAGTTTTCTAATGAAGTCTGTGGAGTGGGGAAACTGAAATTGAGGCTTCTCAAAATTGGGTGGTTTTTTGAGAACAGCATATGGCCTGGCCTGTTGGCAGCTGGCATGAGTTTTTTGTAGTGTCTTGGTTTTTTTTTTTTTTTTTTTGTAAAAGAGCAATGAAATTCTTATTTCATAAAATGTGCATGGAAATATAACTTGGAAGTTTTGAATTTTGAGACTGTGTCCCTTCAAGCTGGCCAAGAATGATCCACGTATGCAAAATGTCAGTAAGGGCATATGACCTGCAATGAGGTATATTGCAAAACCTCTTGTTGTTATGACAGTATCAGTATTTAGAAGGTTTCTGTGTTTTGATTGTCACAGAGAAGGTGGATCCCTAATGTGTAATAGTTTCATTCAATTAGCGATTATACTAATGGTTTTGCATAAACTGTACAGTATTACCTCAGAGTTATGAATACCAGAGTTACAAACTGACCAGTCAACCACACACCTCGTTTGGAACCGGAAGTACACAATCCGGCAGTAGCAGAGACCAGCCCCCCCCCCCCCCCAGCAAATACAATTCTTTGTTAAAGGTAAACTACTGAAAAAATAAAGGGGAAGCAGCATTTTTCTGCATAGTACAGTTTCAAAGTTGTATTACATCAACATTCAGCTGTAAATTTTTGGAAGAACAACCATAATGTTTTGTTCAGAGTTGCAAACAACCTCCATTCCTGAGGTGTTCGTAACTTTGAGGTTTTACTGTATTGGTTAACTGTGCCAGGCCCTGTCCTAGAATTCATCAAAAAAGCACAAGTATCATGTTCTAGTCTGCTTTACAATTGTCTACTACTAGATTTCAGTATCTAATGCTGCTGATACCTTTGCATGGTGTTGCATAAAGGGTAAAGAGTTTATGTTCTAGAGAGCCATGAGAAAGTACATTATGATCCACAACACACACAGTGCAAATCAAATTAGTCAATGGATTTCTGCAGATAAGTCATAGAAAACAAAACTGAACACACTGTTGGTCTGTATCCGGAGAGTTTTCAGGTTTCTGCTCTTCTGTGAACTGGGAGAATGGGTTCACTTTGGGAATCTAGAGGTAGCCCTTAAATCAATCAAGAGAGTTGGCGAAAGCTCTTACCAATATGAGGCTACCTAGAAACCCATCAATGTCTTCTTAAGAGACTTGGGGTAAAATTTCAGAACTGCCTAAGTGATTTTGGCTTCTATGTCACTTTTTCAAAAGTGAATTAGGAGCTTTAAAAAATGTTACTGAGTCTGAGAGAGGATGTGCCACCTACAAAATCATTGCCTATCGACATGAAACTGGGGCTTGTCTCGACTACTGTGGTAAGTAGACATTCACTATACAACTCCAGCTATGTAAATAATGTAGCCGGAGTTGACGTACCTTAGGTTGAGTTACCACAAGGTCTACACGAGAAACTCTCTCGTCGACTTGCCTTACTCTTCTCGTTGGGGATAGAGTACAGGGGTCGACTGGAGAGCGACCTGCTATCAACTTGGCAGGTCTTCACTAGACCCGCTAAATTGACTGCCAGTGGATCGATCTCCGAGTGTGGATCCTGGTTGCAGTGTAGACCTGCCCTGAGTCCCATTTTCAGAAGCAACTTGGGCTCTATCCCTTATGTGCTCTTGAAAACTTTACCTCTGAGAAATGTGTGTTTTTGTAAATGCAGTTTGTTTTAACAAATTGGCATACACAGCAATTTGCCTACAATTCAGAGTAAATGCTTTTGCTTTGCAATTGGAGTATAATTCTTGTTTATCTACGGTGGTCAGTAACTAGTCTCTTGTCAGCTTTCTAGTGGGGACAACTGTAAGGTTTCTGGGGTTTGACTTTTTAATCAAAATCTTTGGTTTGCTTGTGATATCTTAGCCTTTACTTATCTTTGTCTTGCTCTTGAGTTCCCTTGGGCACTTCATATAATTACATGTTCTTTAGGACTTGCTTAAAGGGGGCCCCTGTCTTGCTTTTAATGGTTTTGTTTTTTCTTTGTAAGGCAGAACTTAGAATTCTTCTGTTTTATTCTTAGTTACTACTCTGTTTATTTTGCCTCAATATATTTTTGTGCTTGACCTATAATAGGCCTTTGCATAGCCAGTCATCCTGATTTGCTGGGGCGGTTGGTACTTATGTGTGTTCTTTCAGTTTCTGTACCTTTTAGTCTAGCATAGAATTTATCTGGCAGAGAAGTTTTTTCTTTCTAAATGATCGCTTTTTATATTCATTTCAGTGTAGTAGTTTCTGGAATAAATGTAATGTTCATGTAACTGAATAAGTGTCGGTTATAAAGTCTAAGGCCAGAAGAGACCAGCAGATGACCTAGGCTGACCTCCTGTATATCGCAGGCCACCAATACCACCCAGCACTCACACGCTAAACCAGGGGTGTGCAAACGTTTTGGCCCGAGGGCCACATCTGGGTATAGAAATTGTATGGTGGGCCATGAATGCTCACGAAATTAGGGATTGGGGTGCGGGGGAAGGGTGAGAGCTCCGGTTGGGCAAGCTGGGGATGAGGGATTTGGGGGGCAGGAGGGTGCTCCAGCTGGGACCTGGGAGATCAGGGCAGGGGTAGGGGGTTGGTGTGGGGGCTCGGGTGCAGGCTTCAGGTGGCACTTACCTCAAGCAGCTCCCGGAAGCAGCGGTATGTTACCCTTCTGGCTCCTATGTGGAGGCACGGCACTGGCGAGACGGCTGTGCACCCTGCCCCATCTGCAGGTGCTGCCTCTGCAGCTCCCATTGGCCATGGTTCCCAGCCAATGGGAGCTGCGGGGGGCAGCATGCAGAACCCCCTGGCTGCCCCTACACATAGGAGCTGGAGCAGGGACATGCCACTGCTTCTGGAAGCCATGCAGAAAGCCCCCAACCCCACTGCCTGGCAGGAGCTTGAGGGCCAGATTAAAAGTTCTGACGGGCTGGACACTGCCCGCGGGCTGCAGATTGTCCACCCCTGTGCTGAACCCAACAATCAAGACCAAGGTATTACAGCCCACAGGACTGTTCGACTATAGACTATTATGTACCACAGTCAGAGAACACGAGTGACTGAGGAGCACCACTCGTTTCCCTGCCATTGTGGGATATAGACAGATAATTCTGGCAAGTGACCAGCACCAGCATGCTGCAGAGGAAGGCGAAATATTTCCCAAGGTCACTGTCAGTTTGACCTGGGGGAAAATTCCTTCTAATTTCCAGACTGAATATATTCATGGCCAGTTTATATCCATTTGTTCTTGTGCCAGCATTCTCCATTAATGTAAATGGGTCTTGATCCTCCCTGGTATTTACCCCCAATGTATTTATAAAGAGCAATCCTATCCCCCCCCCCCGCCTTCTTTTTGCAAGACTAAACAAGCCAAGCTCTTCCAGCCTCCTCCATTCTCCTGATCATTCTAGCATGTTCTCTGCATCTGTTGGTTTAAATTCATGTTTCTTGTACACAGCATTCCAACTGAGATCTTACCAGTGCCTTGTATAATGGCATTAATACGTCTCTATCTTTATTGGAAATGCCATGCCTGACACATCCAAGGATCGCATTTTCCTTTTTCCCAGCTGCATCATGTTAGTGGCTCATAGTAACCCTGATCGACCCCCACAACCAGGTCTCTCTCCTCCTCTGTTGCTTCCAATTGATTAGCCCCAACCTTGTAGCAAAGATTCTTATTAGATCCAAAGTGCATGTTCTTGCAGTTTGTACTATTGAATTTCATCCCACGTCTGTCACCCCTAGTCTTCAAGGTCATCGACCTCTTCCTGTATGACATTCTAATCTCTTTTTGTATTGATGACGCCTCCCAGCTTAGGATAATCAGCAAACTTTACTAGCGCGCACCTACTTTTTGTACCAAAGTCACTAATAAAAATATTGAATAAGATTGGTCCCAAGACACATCCTTGAGGAACTCCACTGGTAACCTCCCTCCAGACTGATAATTCTCCTTTCAGCACAACCTGTTGTCTTCTCCCCTTACACATCTTGTACTGATCCCCATCTTCTCTAATTTAACTATTAACTTCCCATGTGGCACCATGTCAAATGCTTTTCTGAAGTTCAAGGATATTAATCTATTGCATTTTTGTTATCTTAAAAAATCAGTTATTTTCTCAAAGAAAGAAATCAGGTTAGTCTGGCCTGATCTACCTTTGGCAACCCATGTTGCATTGCATCCACCTTTACCATTTACTTCTGTGAATTTAATTATTCTTAAATATAGGCACAATGTTAGCTATTCTCCAGTCATATGGCACACTGTTCAGAGTTAGGTGGCACGCAAGCATGAAGTGTTCATGCGTTTCCTATCAGAGTTGCTTCATTCCTGGGGAGCTGGGGCCTGACACTCCAGTTTTACCTATAGCGTGTAGTCCCAGAATTAGAATAATATTACTTCCCTGGTATACTGTACTGGCAAAGTATTCCTACTATGGATGCTGCTTCTATCTTTTGCCAGCATAGCTTATTCCAGGCCTCCCCAGGGCAAAATAAGCCATACTGGCAAAACTGCAGTTTTGCTGGTATAAGCTGTGGCTAAACTCTACGGGCTTTTGCTGGCACAGCTGGTCAGTTGCAAATCACACCCCTGACCAACACAGATGTGCTGACAAAAACTTGTAATGCAGACATGGGCTTATTTTTTAGCTCTAAATAGAGGTAACCTAGCTAGTAGGGTTAATATCTAGGCCAGTATATCTTTTAAATTCTTACTCCGAGTAGTCACATCAGATGCAATGTCTGTCCAAATATCAAGGTTTGTTACAGTGAGAAAATAAGAGGAACATGATCAACTTAAATCTTAATACTTAAACATAAGAAATGTCTGATCAGATAATATCTAAGCTTGAAAAATAAGTGTATATCATTTAGCCACAGTTTATGAAATAACTACACTGTCTTCAACCTTGATCCAGCTGTTTGCTGCTACACCCATTAGCAGCAGCAGATGTGTAAATGAGGCTTTCCTACTTGAAAACTATACTCAGAGCATTTAAATTGGAGTTTACAAGTTGACAGGTGAGTAGCATTTTCATGCCTGTCAAGTGTGAAGAATACATCATAGTTCAAAACAGGCTAGTTTGTAAACAGAGTTTAAACTTTTTAAACTGTCATGACCAAAGCTATTTATTTATTTTCTGCACTTGCTGTCTTTTTAATTTAACCCTGAGGAGCTCAGTGACACTGAAACTGAAAAATAATATCACACCAATCAAATAAAGTAAGCACAAAGTCCTAGGTATTACACAAGGTGTAATCAAGTTAGGGCGTAATGTTCAACAAACACTGCTTCATACAACATTCATTAGATAAAAATGAATGCAAGCTAAGTAAGTCGGTGTTAGCCATAATGTCTATTGAAACATCAGAAAATAGTATTCAATTCCTGTTTTTCAATGTTTTGAAGAAATATTATTCAATATTTTGAGGAGATTGTAGGAATTATAAATGGGTGCTAAAGTGAGATGATGTAAGTATTCTTTGTATGCCAAGCCAGAAAATGTGCTTCCTGAATGCTGAAATTGTCATTCTAACTGTATCTCCTTGTGCTGTCATGTACTTGGAGATGCGGGTATCTGTAAAATATACAATTTGGACTGTAGAAATGGTTCTAAACATACCCTTAATGATGTAATGAGCACAGGATTTCTCTTGGTACTTAAAATAACCCTATACTTCCTTAAAAAGCTAGTCTTAGTCCTCAAACAATTTTATGTGATCCTACTGGGGGAATCCTGTTTCCTTAAGAGACCTTATTTTTAGCTCTTCCTATAAGTGAATTTAACGTTAGTAAATGCTGTCATTTTGATACCCATGGAGACCTAGATTCTAGTTGTTCACTGTGGCAGCGCAGAGCAAGGTTCTCCACATTATCACTTGTGCAGTCTGTTAATCTGGTGCGCAGGGACCTACTGAAGTTTTAAACTTAATTGCCAGGAAAATACTTTTCTGGCACAACAATGATGTCCAGTCTGGTTAGCTTTGGCTCAGATGTATGATTTTCTTTTGATGGATTTTTACTGTGCTATCTGAGTGTAATTCCTTTTGAGGTGGAAGATGGTAACAGCTGTTGTTGTTAATATGTTTGTGATGGCATGACTGCTACATTTGGAACCAACCCAACCAACTAAAGGACTTAAAAAGTAGGATCATCAGGATCTTCCCAATCTTTATTGATAAAAGTGCTTCAATTGCGCAGGCTTTTGAATGCATTTACATTGGAAAAAAATGTGAATATAGCAAGTACTAATGATGTAAATAATTGAATGTTTTATCAAATATTTGGATCATTCTTTCTGGAGGCAGGGAATAAATGATGTCATGGTGAATTTCTCCTTTAGGGGACTGTTTTCAGTCAATTAGAAACATAAGAACTTATCCGTGTGCTCACGAGTTGTGTGTGACTTGGAGTTTTTAAGGCATAAAATCATCACAGAAGTTGACTGACTGACACCGTCAAATATAAGGCCTCTTGTGTTGCTCCCACAATGCGCACATCCTGTTAGAACAGGTTTTTGTTTTTTTTCCTACAAGGTTCTGTAGTTATATAAAGATTGATTTAAATTCTGTCCAGGCCACTGAACTTACCCAGCCTGGAGAGAGGGTGATGGAGGAGGAGAAGAGAAGAGGATCGGTTGACTTCTGTAAAGCTAGAAATGTATTCCCTTTAAGCACAGGTGGTCAGTAGCTCCAGTGTTGCTGCAGGAAGAAGCAGCAAGAAAATAAATGCAACCTGTCTGTGAACAAGATTACAAGGGAGGGGATTGTTATCTCTTGTATTCAGGCAGAGGACTGTGGTTTGCAGGATTTAATCAGTGCATCTCTGTGCCAATGTCCTGAAAATAGCAAATGGTACAGTTGTATCTGAACTTTGACCCTCGGTAAAAGTAGAACTTGACTTATTGCTAAGGATACAGTTTAATCATGGAGGTCATGGCAGTCATGGATTCCATGACTTTACCAGACCTTTGTGACTTCTTTGGCTGTCAGCAACTGGACTTGGGACTGGAGCTGTGCACCTCCTTTCCTCGCTGGGGTTGGGGCCGTGGGTGCCTGTGCGTGCTCTCCCACTCCCCCTGTGGCTGAGGCTGCTGAGCGAGGGCTGTGCCCCCACCCCATGGCAGTGGGACTCCAGATGTCATTCCTCCTCCTCCCCCCCGGGTTATTTTTAGTAAAGTCAAAGACAGGTATGAGGCGCCTGTGAATTTTTGTCTATTGCCTGCGACCTGTCTGACTTTTTTACTAAAAATAACAATGACCCATTCTGTCTTTTATGCAGTAACTAAGGTTAAGATTGTAAGACACACAGAATCATTATCCAGGACCTGTGCAAACCTGCCTCCTTGCATGCTCTGCTCAGAGGAAAGTGAGGAGAAATGTGTGGGACTCGCCGAGTGTTGCAGAGTGCAAAGAGTTAAATGGGCTGTGTGGATCAAGCTATTTAGCTAGCTTTGCTGTTAGGAAAATGGTGTAGAACTATGTTAAAGTTGAAAACAGCATTGCTACACCGACTTACAAACCATCTAGTGCCAATTGGAATGAATTGGTGTGGACTCTTTAATACCGTTTGGTCTTATCTTATTAAACTCTAGTGATGCATTCTAATTTGTAGATTACTTTTGGGCAGGGAAGCCCGATATATTATCAGTTGATATGTTAAAAATGCTCAACACTTTACCATCCAAGAAGCTCAGAATTAATGAATAATGCTTGAATTACTTCATATCCAGTCCCTCCTCATCCTGGTCTACACCTGCCTCGTTGAGGTGGAGTATAGGCATCAATTTTAAAAGCCCTTTGGGGTTGTCAGGATGGGAAATGTAGTGTAGACAAGCACATTATAAATTTGATCCAATATGGGGAATGTCAATCTAACGACATAGTGTAGACCAGCCCTCACTCTGGTGGTACAAAGTTGCAGTGTGTATACTGACATAATTAGGTTGACGTAAGGCAGCTTGTGTCGACCTGTGTAGTGTAGATAGCGTGACCAGATGTCCTGATTTTATAGGGACAGTCCCAATGTTCAGGACTCTTTCTTATATAGGCACCTATTGCCCCCCACCTTCTGTCTCAATTTTTCACACTTTCTATCTGGTCACCCTAAGTGTAGACCAGGCCTTAAATAGAGAACTCTAATCCTTCTCACTTCCTGAAACTCTAAAGCAGGAGTTGGCAACCTTTAATTTAAAATTAATTTAAATTAAAATGCAGATCTTATCAGTTTAGTGCAGTGGTTCTTAACCTGGGGTGCATGCACCCCCCTGGGGCGTGAGATGCCCATTCTGGGGGTGCAAGACATGTGAGATTTTCTTAGAAGGTAAATCATCGAAAACACAACTTAAGCACAGACCATAAGTACAACTACTTTGTTGCATCAGACCTATGTTTTTATTAACATTGTATATTACAGTAATAGTTAAATGTATAAACAACGTTTTTAAGTTTTCAAGCTAATTTTAGTGTAATTTTTTGATAAGGGGTGAGAACATATTTGAGAACTCCAGACCATCAGTGGGCTAAGTGGGGCCAGGTGTAGTGTATTAAATTGCTCCCCATAGGAATGTGGTACTTCTGGTGTACTACTTATGGCTGCCAGTTCTGGTGCTCTGAGCGGCATGGTAAGGGAATGAGGAACAGGGGAGGGTTGGATAGGCATGGGAGTCTCAGGGGGCCTCTCAGGAGTCAGGGGTGTGGATAGGGGTTGGGGCAGTCAGGGAGCAGGGGGGCTTGGATTGGGGGTGGGGTCCCGGGGGGCAGTCAGGAGACAAGGAGTGGGGAGTTGAATGGGTGGGGGGCTCTGAGGAAGGCAGTCAGAGGGCGGAGAGGGTGGTCAGGGGACAAGGAGTGGGGGGGGGGTTGGATGGGTCAGGGTTTATGAGGCGAGCAGATGGGGGCAGGCTGTTCGGGGAGGCACAGCCTTCCCTACCTGGGTATAATGTATTAAATTTCTCCCTGTAGGAATGTGCTACTTACGGTGTACTACTTACGGCTGCCAGTCCTGGTGCTCTGCAAGTAGCAGATTCCTACAGGGAGAAATTTAATACACCAGCGGTGGGCTGAGCGGCTCAGCCCACTGCCAGTCTGGGCTTCCATCTGCCGGCTCCTGCCAGCTGCGGTTCTGGCTGCCGGCCCTGCTCAGCCGGCAGCCAGCCCGGGGTTCTGTTCACCGCAGGCTGAGCGGGGGTGGTGGCCGGGACCCTGGCTGGCGGCAGCGTGCCGGTAAAAATCAGCTCGTGTGCCGCCTTTGGCATGCGTGCCACAGGTTGCCGACCCCTGCTCTAAAGTACTGCAGAATGTGGTAATTTCAATGGGAGTAGATAGATATTTGGTGCTTTTGAAAATTAGGCCACTTAATGTTGGTGCCTAAATATGGGATTAGGAATCTAATTCTAGGCACCTGTTTTGAAAATCTTGATCTAAGTGTGAGGTGAATTTGCCACCAGAAATTTTCTCCCTTCGCAGGCTTAACTGCTCAGTTTACTTTAGTGACTATAGATGAGAGCCTAGAGAACCAGAAGTTTCCACAAAGAGCTTTATGTAATTACTGGCTCCAGTCTGCCCTTTATCTTAAAATGTTTTGCCCTCTGAGAAAATAAGGCTGCAGATTGTGGAAAAACAAGGCTTGATGTCAGGCAAGCTAGCGTAATTGGAGAACATTCTGTTTAGATTCCACTCAGTACAATTTGATATTACTGTATTGACTTAGTGAGTATCGTTGGTTCTAAGACCTCGCTTAGTTTCTGGTGGTACTCCAGTATTCTCTTTGCTAAGAGTTTTTAAAATGGTCATCAAGAAACTAGTGCACTAGCAGCTCCTCCTCTTAATGGTGTTCCAGACTTGTGCAACTTTCATGCACCAGCTACTGGACAATAAGCTGAAAGCATCAGTGTTTGGTTCTGTTCTGTTAAAATCCCTGAAGGGGAGTGGATGTTCAAATTTCCAAGAAGGCAGTACAAGCAAAGTAAAAATTAAGGATTTGTGCCTTTACACTGTTAGTTGCACTGAAGATGAGATTAAAGGACACCTTGATTTAGCTCTAAGTGAAGTAACAAACTTTATGGGAACTTAGTCACATTTCACACTATCCATGTTCTAAGAGGCCAATGGTAGTGCTTCTAGCCTTTATCACTAACGATTTAAGCTGCCATCCTTGTTTCCCTGCAGGGACGCTTGGTATGTCTGTGGGTTGTTCTTTATCAAGCAAATAGATGTTAATTCCACTTCTTGTAGCTAAATGCAGCTCATCTGAAGCAAATATAAACCATTCAACAAAACATTCTCTCCAGCTCACACTGGAAAGTACATGTGCATCCACACATTCCATCAAGCAGCTATGGTGGATTCTTTTGTTGGGATGGTATGGTTTTGTCTGAGTTGATTAAACATTACAATACCAAATGGATTAGAATGGAAACCTGTGCAGCGTAAAGTATGGTAAAGGTACGTTAACATTGCTTGCAGGGAATCCTATCTTCCTTCAATGGGAGTCTCGCAACTAGAGCAGGATGGAAAATGGTTTCCTTTTCTGTTCTCTCTATTGGAATGAAAGAGACCTTTCCTAATAATAATAATAAAAAATAGAGAGTTAGAGCACCGCCCTACTCACTGCATTGTAGCCAATAGCCTGGCACCAAACTGAAGACTTGAATCTGCATATCCCAGGCGAGCACCCTAACCATGATGCTATTGACTATTTAGGAGTGAGTGGGTATCTTTCATTTTAATTGCTATTGGGCCCAATAGTAAGATTTGCAGGTAATAATATATTAGAAAAAGATATTTTAGAAATACACACCCATAGGCAGAATCTTGAAGTCCTTGGGAAGTGTTCAAACAGAACTTTATGATTTGCAGGTCAGAACTGCTCAGAGTGTGCGCCAAAAATGATTGTCTCAATTTATTTTTTGAAAGGCCTAACAAACTACATATTCTAGGACTTGCTCCTCCTATGTTAATCAGGAACACAATTCATGACCACTGTCTGCTTGTCCTGCTTGTGGGAAGTATATAGTAATATTGCCAACCCCAAATGTTTTAAAATCATGAGATTATATAAAAATAATTTAGTGTTTTTTATTTACCTTCTTTTTGAGCCTTAAGGTGCACTGGGGTCATATTCTGAAGCTTTTGCAAGAGCCTCAAGGGCTAGAAACTTACTACTTTAAGAATGAAGGCTGAAATAATCATGTAACCCCTTGATTCCAGGAGCTGGGGCTTTAAGGAAAACAATTATCAAGAGACTCATGATGAAATTCTGACAGTTGACAACACTGTAAATACTGAATAACTTCCTTTTTAGTAGGAGCTCTACCTACCTGGGAGGCAGTTCAATGCCTATTTTAGTAATAACTCTTCTTCAATGTCCTTATTCGTAGTGATTTGAAAAGGTGTGGGGCGGGGTTACCTTCTGTAATATGTGTTGTTTTTGTTTTTTCCCCAGGACACCTTTGTTCCCTATAAGGAAATCATCCTCATGTATTTAGAAAAAGCAAGGAGCTTTGTGAATGAACAGTGTGCTGGGATTGAACCCTGGCAGCTGATTGGCTCGACATTTGCTTCTACTCTGGTGGTGGTGTGGCTGCACAGTATCCTCTTCCAACCAGAGAGTGAGTACCTTTCAGCATGTCTCTCTGGAGTTGAGTTTCCTAACGTGCTTGGGGGGGGGGGGCACGGTTATTTCTCATGTAAATATTTTCTGTTTATACATTTGTGACTGGGATCCCAGTGCGGTCCCGCTGAGGTCACTCAATTAGGGTGAACTGCAAAGAATGGGGCAGACAATCCCAAAACTGGTGGATATTTCAATACTTAGATTTACCAAGCCAGCACAAAACAGCTTCTTTATTACCTCACTGGTTGTCCAGAAACTAGCACAGTTCCTTTAAAGTGACTCAGCCTTAGGCCTCCATCTAGGCCCAAGTAAAATATAATGAAGATTTTCAGAAAATTTTATTTCATCATATAAAAGAAAAGTTCTACCAATCCCAAAGGGTCAGACACGTTACCTCCCAGGTTAATGAATATTCCAGATCTTACCCAAATACATGCTTACAGCCAATTATTATTTTAATAAATTTTAATTTAGTTAAAGGGAAGGAGAGAGAGAGTATGGTTAAAAGATCAATATACATACAGACATGAGTTCAATTCTTGAGGTTCAGATACATAGCAGAGATGGTGAGCTTTGTAGTTGCAAAGAGTTCTTTTAGAATTTAGTCCATAAGTTATACAGGCAGTCCTCGGACTTACGACACAATTGGTTCCTGAAAATTGCGTTGCAAGTCAAAATGTCATAACTCGGAATCACAATGCACTCCATTGCGGGACTGAGCATCGTAAAGTCAAAACCAATTGTCCTAAATCGAATCAAGGTGTCAATTCAGAAACGTGGTAAGTGCTGTTTATCGTAAGTTGAACCTCAAGTCGAGGACTGCCTGCTGTCCAATATTATATTCAGGGTGTTTCCAGCTGAACTGGGACCTCAATCTTGAAAATCAAACTTCCTCCGATGAAGCTTAAGCAGATTGGAGATAAAAAGGATTGGGACCCAAGGATCTCTTATACAATTTCAGGCTTTCTTTGACAGAGTTGGAATCCTTCGGGGAACAATAGGGCCTCATTTCCTGAGCATTGTTGTTAATTATTCACACAGATGAACATAAGGCAATGGCTGGTTTCTCCACCATTCACAGATGATTTGCTATGCATTACAAAGAGATGAATACAGTGATACCCATGTTTACAATTAATTTAAATGCTAGGATGTTCTTTTGATCTCTGAAGTATCAGAATATGGCATAGACAGGGACTGTTGATTACACTGTTGACCACTACTCATATTTATGTAAATACACTAAAACACAAACATTATCTCCCCATATGTCTTTAAGGGTTGAATTTAAGTTCTTCATCCTGCAGGATGTTTAACCCTTTCTGGCCATGCATCACAATATTATAAACAGGCTTCTGACGTAACCCGGAATGTACTAGTAAAATCTCTGGTTATTGTATTAAGGTCAAGACATGGCGACGTTTCAAGAGCTAAACCATTCCATATTAGGGAGTTGTGGAAGACAGTCTAGAGTGTGCCTGTGTGATGCAGAAAAGTTGCCCTGCTCCTCCCCTCCCACTGGACTTTTGGTTAAACACTCATTTGCTGGTCATTCCTGTGGATCAAAAGTCAGAAACGGTCACCTTTTGAGTTCTGTGCTCTGGTAAGGTTCACGATGGGGAATCGTGACACAAGAGCAAAACATCAGGAGTGAAGGATTGTCCGGAACACATCTTGGGCTGAAGAAGGGGGCTTCCTTTTCTTTCCGTTTAATCATACACATTTACTGTCTGAGAGTCGGTTATTTAAGGTACATACCCACATGTTTTCATCTGTTCTGAGCCTTTTTCCTTGTTTGAAGTGTAAAAAATTAAATTGGATCTCTTGGTCTATTGCTGTGCATTCTTCTTTATTGTGGCAAGGTGGTACTAAAGATCACTGGACCTATCCGAGAGAGGAGGCTGTAGTTCCTTGTGAGTCCCATAGGAGTATGTAGTAATTTCCAGTGGCTGTTAGGAGTAACAGCGTATTAATTTGATGTTTAATTTTTGTCTTTCCCACAGTTTCCCAGGGGAGGGAAAAGTACATTTGAATAGCTAAAAACACTCTTTTTAGCAAGAATAAACAGAAGATTTCTTGGCTCTGAGTTTTAAGCTCACACAGTACTAGTACCTGAGTCTTTTTATTTTTAATAGTTTTTTAAATACTAGAATAGTATTGGGAAATCTTTGATTAAACATCTTGAATTTTATGTAAGTATATAGTAAAAATTTGAAGAAACTTGCATACCTAGGAAAAAACAACAAACAAAAAGCAGATTATCAACAACGTGTGTAATACAAATTCTTTCCAAAATCTAAGCTATTCAGTATTTACTGCAGAACATTAGTGCTAAAGTTAGCTGAGTTTGTATTCTCCTGTTGGTGTCTCAAGATGAAAGAAAAGAAGCAAAGCAAAGAAGTCATACTAGTATCAAAGATAAAGATTGTGAAGTCTTTAGAGTGAGATTTTAAGACCGTTTCAGATGTTTCTTCATGAAAGTGTTATCTGTAGCTGCCAATGTTTACTTAAAAGTGTGTATAAAGTACAGTGTCTTTAATTCCTCTGATCTGATCTAACCTTACATCACTTTTCTGTGGTGAAAGGATCCATGGCATCCCTCTGCTGGATTAAATCCTGATAGCTGTCAAGAGACTGTCTTCCAAAAATGGTATTGAGCATAGCTAACCCTATCATTGTTTCTCCAGCAAAGGTCAGAAGCAGAATCTGGATTTCAGTGAGATTTCTACATAACCCAGATGGAAAATTGGATGTGTGGCACAAATTGGGTGACTTTGTCCACACCAAAAAGGAGACAGTAGTTTAGCCAGAACACATGTCCAGTATTCTCCTGGTACCTGGCCTCTTGCTCTGACCATTTGACAACACAATCTCTGCTTTTTATTGCAGAGTGCAATCACTGGCTAGTAATATTCTGCATATGAGATTGGAAAAATGCTTTCAATAAGCATCTACTTCTTTCTCTATGAATAGTGGTCATCCTCATAGAAGTGAGGTCCCCCCCAGTAGTTAGAACTCTACAGACAGGTGATGCAGGCCGGTGCTATTCATGTTTCTTCTCCTCCTGTCTCACCTAAAACATGCTGGACACCTGAGGTGAAATTATGACTCCACTGAAGTAAAGAGAGAAACTCCCATTGATTTTAATAGAGCCAGAATTTCACCTCTGGTATTCCTCTTGCAGCTTTCCTATCCAGAATGCCAAATAATGCGAGAATATATGTATATGGTGAGTTGGACAAACACCTACTAATGATTAAACAAGGCTCTTAAATCACCTTTGCATGTAATCTGAGTCAGATTTGAATTTCCTTCTCCAGTGTATTACATCTCTGCACCTTAATCCCTTCTTCATTGTTTCATTTAGCCAAGAATTCCTGCCATATATCAGCAATACTAAACTCTAGGGTGTTTTTTTTGGGTTTATTAGCTCAGAGCCGGTTGCTCAATTTTCGTTTTTTGTTTCTTGTTTATCTCAGGTTTAACATCACGAAGTAAAAAATGGTTCTTTAAAACTCTAAGAAAACTGCCTTTTCTTGGCGCCATAGTAAGTATCTGACAAGCTTTCCTTAACATTCAGCCAGCTCTGACTTTGTCCTATTTGTATTGCAATAACGCCCAGGAGACCTTTATGCGAGGCGCTGGACAAACATGAAGTCCCTGCCTCAAAGAGCTTACAGTCCAGGTAATCTTTCTGTTGCAGTATTGGCTTCAGAAAAGCGAGATGATGCTATTTTCATTACCAGTAATACCAAGTGGCTCAGTTTTCCCAACTCCTTTCTGTATATTATCATGGATTCATAGATACTAAAGGTCAGAAGGGACCATTATGATCATCTAGTTTGACCTCCTGCACAAGGCAGGCCACAGAATCTCACCCACCCACTCCTGTGAAAAACTTCTCACCTATGTCTGAGTTATTGAAGTCCTCAAATTGTGGTTTAAAGACTTCAAGGAGCAGAGAATCCTCCAGCAAGTGACCCATGCTACAGAGGAAGGCAAAAAACCTCCAGGGCCTCTTCCAATCTGCCCTGGGGGAAAATTCCTTCCAACTCCAAATATGGCAATTAGCTAAACTCTGAGCATATGGGCAAGATTCACCAGCCAGATACCTAGGAGAAAATTCTCTGTAGTAACTCAGATCCTACCCCATCTAACATCCCATCACAGGCCATTAGGCCTATTTTACCATGAATATTTAAAGATCAGTTAATCACCAAAATCATGTTGTTCCATCATACCATCTCCTCCATAAACTTATTGAGTTTAGTCTTAAAGCCAGATAGGTCTTTCGCCCCCACTGCTTCCCTTGGAAGGCTATTCCAAAACTTGACTCCTCTGGTGGTTAGAAACTTTTGTCTAATTTCAAGTCTAAACTTCCCAATGACCAGTTTACATCCATTTGTTCTTGTGTCCACATTGGTACTGAGCTTAAATATTTCCTCTCCTTCTCCAATATTTATCCCTCTGATATATTTATAGAGAGCAATCATATCTCCCCTCAACCTTCTTTTAGTTAGGCTAAACAAGCCAAGCTCCTTGAGTCTCCTTTCATAAGACAAGTTTTCCATTCCTTGGATCATCCTAGTAACCCTTCTCTGTACCTGTTCCAGTTTGAATTCATCCTTAAACATGGGAGACCAGACTTTCTGAAAATAGCCTTAGCTGGTGGATGAAGGCTACAGAGTTTACTGCCTAACTTACCTTTCTGTTTGTGTCATCAATATGTAGTTAACTGAATGTGGTAACTGAACCTTGTGTTATGCAAGAGGAAGAGGTTATTCTCATCGTCTTTGATTGGTTTAGAAAGCCTATCTGTGTTAGGAATGGCTTGGACTCTACTCTTAAGAGAGCAGAAGTTATGTAATCATTACAACAAGAAATACAATGGAGTTTTTTTTTATTGAAACCTATTTACTACAAGATTCAGCAATTGTCATGAATTCTTAGCATCAAGAAAGGTATAACTTATTTTAAAATGCATTTAGTAAATGACAATACTGTATTTGGTGGCGTACAAGGTACAGTTCCTGCCCTGAGGAAATCAGTCACAATAGAAAGACTAAATAAAATGAAAGGATTCAGGGGCCAGGTTTGTCTTTTGATGTAACAGATGTATGGTTTAGCACCGTGGTTTTCAACTTTTTTTTTCATTTGCAGACCCCCTACAACTTTTTTTGAATGGAGGTGCAGACCCCTTTGGAAATCTTAAACGTAGTCTGCGAACCCCCAGGGGACTGGGGACCACAGGTTGAAAGCCACTGGCTTAGCATGATAAAGAATGCTTTCTCTCCCAGATCTTCTCTTGGCATTATTACTGATGCATGGAACTATTTTTAAAGCTTTTATCCAGCTCTTATAAGCTACAAGTATTTCCCTTTTTAAAGGGGTTGATGTGCTTATGCTGAAGTTCTGACCAACACATTCTGCCATCATTTGACCTGATTGTCATAGCCAATGAGCTGTGGCAGATGAATTCATAACTCCGTATTATATTCCATTTATGTCTGTCCCTTGCTTACTGGCAAAGGAGACGCACAGTAGTTCTGGGCTCCCTACAACTGTTCCTTTTTTGTATATGACCCAAATTTTCAGGATAGTGCTAGTGAGATGTTGGCCCATTGCAAAGGAATGTGTTAGTGTCTCATTTGCCTAGCACTTCCACTGATCAGTAGAGTCTGACACACAAACCTATCATGTTGCTTACAAGAGGCCTTGATGTCCAGGCATTCTAATGTTCAAAAGTCTGTTACTGTTGATATCTCAACAGCCATATTAGATAATGCTTCTGGGAGAGAGATCCGTGCTGCTGTGAGGGCAAGTCTGAGCCTTCAAACTGTAGACTGGGGGAGAAGTTAGTGTCTCAATCTTATCTGTATGTTCTTTCATTGTGTTACGTTATTGTGCAATATAGATATTTTTTCAGAGTTTCTAAATGTATATCTGATTTCTGAAGCGAGATGGTCATAAAGTAATCCATCTTGAAACTGTAACTGGTATAAAATCAGCTGTTTATATTGTCATGGTCATGAACACCATAAAAAGGCTGGGGTGGAGGGAAGCCTAATATCTTGCTTTGCTACATTTGACATTCAAAGTTATTTTCAAGATCCTAAATAGGCATTAAAAGATGAAATTAACATATACAATATTTGACAGTATCCGTTTAAGAGGTTAACACAGCTCACAGTGTTGAGCTTATTGTTCCAGTCAGTAGCACTGAATATTCTATGAACCATAAAATGTATGCACCCTATTGTTGAAGGTATTTCATTTTCTTTTTAGATACAGAAGCAGTTTAACAAGGCCTTGGATGATGTAGCCTCTGGTTTGCACTTTCTGCATGATGGAAGAGGTTATATCGAAGCATTGCCAGCGCAAGGCATGAGCCAATCTGTACTACTAGGGAAGATGAAGGAGTACAGCTCTATGGGTATGACAGTGAGCATATACTGGTGTATATATGCAGGCAAAGGCGCTGTCTTTCTGAATTGCTGGGGAGTGCTTGACCCCCCTCAGGCCATGCCCCTACTCCATCCCTTCTCATAAGCGCTCTTCCCAATCCCTCCCCTGAGTGTGTCCCACCCTTGCTCCTCCTCTTTCCCTCCCCTTCTCCCCAGCACCTCCTGCATGCTGTTGAACAGCTGATCCATTGGAGGCACTGGGAGGGAGGGGGAGGAGCTGATCGTGGGGGCTGAGCACCCATTGTTATTTCCAGGAGTGCTCCAGCCCCTGATCATCCACAGAGTTGACGCCTATGTATGCAGGTCTACTTCATAGGCCTAATGTTAGAATTATGCTATATGTTTACACACCTATAAAGGTAAAATGGACTCTGGTGACTGCTACAAATAGTTTCAGCTTAAATATTTTTCTTGGTGTTCATCAAATGTTAGTTGATGCTGTCCTGTAAATGACTAATACCAGTCTTCATGTTTCTAATTAACTGCAATTATTAACTAATACTCAGGCATCCCATTAAAAAAAATTCAGGTGCCTGGTGTTCTAATGCTGAAGGTAATGGAAAAGTAATTCTGTTCCATCATGGTAGTGAAATATAATGCAGACAATCTGGGTTTGAGGGTAATGGTTACAAAGGTAATTGGAAAGTTTTTATTCTGTTTTCAGTGACTGTCTGTCACAGTAAGGAGAAAAGGATTGTCTCCTGGTTGTCTGAAGTGGGGATGTGCCAGTTTGGCTGCTACTCTTCTTGGGATCTCTTTTCCAAAACAGATACATCTGTGCACTTTCATCCCTTCTCCTCCACCTCCAATCCTAAGGGAAATAAATCAGCAGCAGCAGTTCAGCTCTAATGGGCAACCCCACAGTAACAAACCAGTGATGGGGGGAGGGGGGAAGAACACTTTAACTGCCCTTATTGAAAGAGTGAGATCTTTTTAAACTGTTGCAGTGTCCTGACACTAAGTCTTTGGCCCAGAAAAGCAGGACAATTTCTTCTTGACTGACACTTGGAAAATATTTTGGAGTCAGGTTTGAATATGCTTCAGAGCAACCCAGTGCTAGGCTCTTGCCAGAAGCATGGTTTGTTTGTTTTGTAAAGCAAAGTACAAAACATTGCTTACATGGAATATCTCACTTATCTCTGTCACTGTGACTTATAGTTTGTTTTATGCCATAGTGTTTCCTTGGCTTGGTTCCATGTAGACAGCATTTGAAACTTCACTGTTGAGTCGCTTCTGTCGTCCAGTTAATGTACCTGCCACGTTCTAATCAGAAAACTTAGGGGGATTTACAACTTCCTAAGAGTCTGATTGGGAGGGCTGGCTAATATTGTACCCTTCCTGGCTTCGGGACTTTCTTCATGAATCAGTTTGACACCGCTAAACCTGAAATAAACAATATTGCATGTAGGAAAATTTCAGTAAAACCAAGCTTACAATTTTCCTATTCTCCACACTTCTTCTAGAGCTTGCTGTGTCCTCTTTTTCCATGTCTGTTTTCTATGCCCTCAATTTTCTATCTATTTTCAAAATGCTTTTTTCCTCTGACTCCCTCCTCCCAGTCTGTTTTTACCCTTATCGTTCACTTCTACTTTCTCCAACAGCTATTTGGGAGGGAGGCTCGGACCTGAGTCCTATGTACGCAAGTGAAGTTGACACTCCCTGAGTTATGAAAGTTTCCTCTTCCAAGTGGAAGAGGAACTTTTTTTAGGGTTTTAAAAGAAGGAAGATGGTATTGGGTAAAGCGGTGAACTGAATCCTATTGAAAACATTCCCTGAAATGGTGCATTTATGTTAGTTTTATTTTAGTGCTACAAGGTTACCAGTTAAAACACTTGAATGACGGACAACATATGGAGGTGCTTATTGGTAAGGGCGCAGCCCTAGCTCTGCCAGACATACCTCCTGTGTTCTGAAGTTGCAGTAATTTGCATGCACTTTTAGGTTAAAACAGTAACTGGAGTTTGCATTGCATATTTTACAAGTACAGATTGGTTTGAATTGTTTTTCAAATATCTTGTAACATTGTTGAATGTTCTGTTTTGTATAGTTATCACCTTTAGCGAATAGAATCCAGTAGTGTGGACAAGTTTTTGGAACTTGAATGGGAATTATTGCAAACTTGTTTACATATACTCTCTTGTAGTTACACATTGCTCAACTATTGGATCTTTCATAGCTATTGCATTCAGTAAAATGTGATGGAACACTTATGGCTTCTAATTTATTACTATGAAATTTGTTTTGTGCTAATCATCTTGATTCTAGGGAAATAGGAAATATGCTATAGGAAAGGTTTAGCATTTTACATTCTGAATGCTTCCATCCAAGTATAGTCTGGAAGTAACATACTAACCACAGCGCTGCTTTATTTATTTATTTATTTAGTTATTTCCTTTTCAAAGCTCTTTTACATTATGAGCCAGTTATAGACAATCAACAGGAGGGAAAAAAAACTTGACCTAAACATCTCCAAAATTTGGACAAACCTACATAGGACTTGCCAATTCTTAGAAGCTGCTAGTCAGTCAGGCCCTCCAGTTAAGTTACTTTCTTTGCCATGATTTTAAAAAGTAGAGTTTCCTCATGTAATTCTGAGCTATTTTAATGGTAGTATGGAGGGAATTGTTAGTGCTAATCAGTAACTGAGAGGATCACACTTCTGGTATGGATTGCTACTAGGATAGATGCTATTTTTGGCACTTTTGGGTAGCTTTCGTATCATCAGGATGGCTGCTTATGCAAACATTTACTGTTCATGCTTTTTATTTTTCAGGTAAAGTACATTGGGAGGATGGGAAAGTCTCTGGGACAGTCTACAGCGGGGAAGAGAAACTCACTCATTTGCTAGTGAAGGTAAATAAGTGTTCAAGAGGTATAATTTATGTGTGTCACACAAATACCTTTTTGTGGGATGAATATCCATAAACACCTTAATTACCTATTTATAATTCCTATTTATCTTGTCTTGGAAGATGGTAGAACAAAGAACATTGGTCTGAAGCCAAAGGAAAAAATTGAGATAGATATGGCTGAAGGAGTGAGAATCATAGCAAAACATTTGTGCCATGGAATAGATGACCAAAGGCTATGGCTGTCAAAGCACGTAGATATTTCAAGAACAGATTGGGTAAAACATTTGGAATGATAAAGCAAATAACAAATTACAAGGGAATGGGTAAACTGACATTGGCTGACTACACCTTGAATCTTGCCTGCAGCTACCTATTCCAGGATTAGGCTTCTGTGGAAGTTCTGACTGGGACAGCCTGTTAAGCTGGCCCCTGCAGCCAAGGCAAATGAAAACTTGTAACAAACTGTATAGTGCAGCCAATATTCAGATGGTAGTAGAATCAGAAGGCTGGCTTGCTTCAGCCAAGTCTCTGTTGTGTCATAGCCAGAAACTTCTCTCCTTGGGAAGGTGAAAGAGTTCTAAACAGCCCAAAGACCTGTTTAGATGCCTAGATCAGAAATTCTTCTCCCAGGAAGGAAGAAAGACTTTCCCTTAGTCAGCCCTCTTTTGGGGGTATCCTTTATAGTAATTGTAATGAGCTCCATTTGGGTACTTAACTCAGTGTTTGATTCCTATTGCCTGTTAATTTCCTTTGCTTTCAGGTGCTTGAGTGTATAAACCCCATCACAGCTTTTCTTCAGGAAATCTTGCTAAATTCTTTGGTTCCAGATATGTGGACGCTTGTTCTGTATTTTGGCTGATTATGCTGTCACTGACTTCAGTAGATAGAATTGCTTCTGGTTCTGGCGAGTGGAGAACAGAATTGGGCCCACACTAGTTTTTGCTTGTTAAGTAAAGCCATGGTTGCAAAATACTTAAGTATGAAATGGTAGCTTTTGAGAACACTTTTGATGCATATCAGGTGGACAGTCTTACTGCTTCAAAGAGTTTGTTTTCCCAGCTGAACCATCTGCCTGTAGTTATTCCAGAATTCTCTTCTGGCCACAAACTTGTCTGTTACTGTTGTAGATCTTGTTCTAAAGTTAATTATTCAAAGAAACGTATCAACTGCTTCTTGTACTAACGAGAGTTTGTCACTACTTCTTCTTTTTTTTAATTTTTTTTTTTTTTTTAAGAATAAAAGCTGGTACTTGTAAAAGTTCATCTTGTAAAGCAGCCATTTGTTTTCTTTTAGGTAAGCTGAGAACAGGTGCACCTTATAACTTAAACAACATTTATTACTAAAATAGGCCATTCCTCATGTCTTTGTTGTTGTTGCATAATTGTACCAAAAAGCTCATTGAATTAGCTCACTTGTAAGGCGGTCTGTATTGCCACCTTTGATTCCCATTGCAGAACTTGTTAAACAATAACCTAGATCTTGTTCTGCAATATATCATTTATAGGTTTATGAGGAGTTTGCATGGAGTAATCCCCTTCATCCAGATGTGTTTCCAGGCCTGAGGAAGATGGAAGCGGAGGTGGTGAGGATGGCCTGCACGCTCTTCAATGGGGGACCTAACTCCTGTGGAGTAGTAAGTAATCTAGAAGCTAAATCAGAGCCTCCCTTAAACATATTATCTTTCCTAATTTGACTCTGCACACTTCCTTTTCTACTAGCTGTGCTAAGATTATTCCTGTATGTCGCGTTAAGCTTTTTCTACACTAGAAAGAATTTGCTGGTATAGCTGCACTGGTAAAGTCTCCTAATGGAGACTCAGTTTATACCAGCAGAATTCTTTTATCAGTACAGTTTTATACCAGTTCCCTGAAAGAAAGAAAGTACTCTGGCATAGCCACATAGCTATGTCTTAATGGGCATGTGTCTTCTGACATGGCTATACTGGCAAAATATTGTTATCATAGACCAGGCCTTAGATGGGGGAAGGAAGTCTAAAATGTAACTGGCTTGGGGTGGGGTGTTTGAGGGCAAGTAGCTTTTTTTTCTTTAATTTTGCTCTAATCTAGAAATCCATTAGCATGCCAAAACTAGGATTGCAAACAATTCCAGCTGGTTGGCTTGGAGATCACTACGAAACAATTGAGGGTATTATATGGCTTTGATCAACAGGGTGTGGTACATATTGTCCTTGTCCAACTTGTAAGCTGTCTGAACAAGTTAGCTTGCATGGTTTTAAAGCTCACAGGCACCGAAATTAACAATTTGAAAGCGCTGACTGAATTAGTTCCTTGCAAAACAAGTTTTAATCCATGTCCCTCATTTCATACTTTCTAAACACTCACACTTTTTGTTGTACTAACAAATGGATCCTTCCCATAAAAAGTCAGTACTTATTTTCTTATGATCCTCTTGACGCAAAGTTAGACTGCAAGTTTCTCAGGGCAGGGACTGTAAATTTTTTTTTTGTAGTTGTGTTTGTGCAGTACCGAGCACAGTGGCATCCAGTCAGTAATTGATGTCTCTTGGTGCTACTGCAATACAAGAAAGAAGTAGGCTGTGTTTGTAAGTTGTAGAAAACTAATTATATCGTGGGCAAAGTATTGGTGGCAAATTATGAATTAAGTTGTCAGAACCTGCCATGCAGTAGCTGCTGGTGATCCTGCAACCCATGTGCTGGTGTACTATATGGCCAGTTGAAGGTTTAAAAAAAATTCTGTGTGTCTGTCTGAAAGACACTTACCCCCACCTCTTATCCATATTGACTTGCAGTTGCATAGAACATTGACTAAATTATCTGAGGAGGGTAGCTTGGATCACACAGATCTCTCTCTACAATTGTGGTGTTAATTGGTCTCTAATAGTTGTCATGTACTTAGCAGAATTTTGCAACACTTCTCTCACGTTTGGAGAACTTCACTCACAAACTTTCAACACTTAAAATGGTTGTGTTTTTTTTAAAAAAAATTTTTATTGTTCATGACAGCTTTAAAAAGTGTCTAGCTTTTGGTCTAAGTGCTATTACCTAAATGAAAATGCAAGCCACATAAGGTAAATAAAAGATTCGCCAACTGCTTCTCTTCATAACTAGAAAATTATAAAAATGACATTGAACCCTCCAAATGCCCCCTAATAAAAATACCAGCACTCAGCCTTCCCCTTTCTCTAAAGCCTGATTTCAGAGTAGCAGCCGTGTTAGTCTGTATTCGCAAAAAGAAAAGGAGTACTTGTGGCACCTTAGAGACTAACAAATTTATTAGAGCATAAGCTTTCTGTAGCTCACGAAAGCTTATGCTCTAATAAATTTGTTAGTCTCTAAGGTGCCACAAGTACTCCTTTTCTTTCTAAAGCCTGAGTAATTAAACGGGCCTTGCAGCATGTCCTGAAGCTCTGCAAATTGGGGTATAAGGCATTAGTTCCTGACTGCTTGGCTTAGGCTTTTGCTTCAATCTCAACAGGAAGTGTAAAAATTGGTGTGGAAGTTGCATACTACCTTGTTGAACAGTTACCCAATATGAAAGGCCAGTGGGAGAGTTAAAGTGGCTAGCCAGAAATGACTAACATTGACCTAACCCAATAATTAACTTCCTGAAACTAGTCTTACAGGTATCGAATTCTCACAAAGTACAAGACAAATGCTTTGAAACGGCAGATTTCAAAAATGGAACTAGCAATTGGATCCTCATGGTCCTGGGGAAGTGTCACAGAACTAAAGGAAGGCCCTGGAGAAATGATGTGGAGGCCAGATGTTGTTGTTTTGAGCACATAGTGTGACAGACTGTCTCAAAGGGTCAGAAGTGGGCCCTGATTTCAAAACAGTAACTTCTAGGTAAGGTTTTGTACGTAAAATATTTCGTCAAGATTTCTGATGGCTCAGTCATTCCAGAGAGTTGTGTCAAACAGTTAAAGGAATATTTCTTCTGAGACTTGCATGTTCCCCCCCACCTTCTGTGATTCAAATTAACACCTAAGATCACTGTCTCTGAAGGGCTAGAGAAAAGGCATTTTTATCTGTGCTTTCACTTTTTCTTCATGTATTTGACACTACTGAGCTTGTATGGGGCAGTCTGCTTTCCCTCTGTGTGGTTCTTTCAAACTTTAAAAGACAAACATTTGAGGCAGGGTGTGAGGCAACAAAATGAGGCAGACCATGGACAGCTGTAGTGCTTGAATCAGACTACTCAAGTTTGTTTAAAAAACAACAGAAGTAGAAAGTTTTTGTCCTTTTTTAATGTATAAAGTCTGATTTACTTTTATTCCACCTACAGTCTTGTAGTTTAAAATATACATTTGCTCCTGAAATTGTTGGCCATAACTGCTGTTTCTGAGACATATAGTCTGGCCATGTCTGGAGACATTACTGTCTGGTTTCTTTTGTTCTGGAGGAGGTGACCACAGTTGTTACTAATCTGAAATAGGGAATTGGGACTGCTAATACAATTTCAGTGATGCCCCCTAGTGGTCTATTAAAGCAGGTGGAGGATGTTGGATAAACACAGTAAAAATTCAGTGGCCAGGGTGCCTATGAAAATATAGGAAACAGTTTCTGTAACTGCTTTCCATTGAAGTCAAATCTGTTTCCTTCTTACTCTAAGAAATAAGAACTCCTGAGAGAAATCCAGTTCTAATCATGTATGACTGCTTGCATTACTTTGAATGATACTGATGCCTTGGACGTGTGTAAAAACAAAATAGAATAGTAGCGAATGTTAAATTAGAAGCACAACTTTTTCATTATTTATGGGAGTTTTCTTCATTCTGGACACAGTTCCTAAAACTGTTCCCCTTATGTTTTAAACACTACTATTGCTAACCCCTTGTAGGAGTTTTCAACTCACCGTTTTTCCCCTGAATTACTTTTTAAGATGATGCTCATCTTTCTGGAAATATTTCAAGCTAGTCTTTTCCAACAGGAAAATGTGTTTCCAGTTTTTTCCTAATCAATTCTTTTTTGTGGCACTTACTGCACCCTAAAATTAACAAGAAGATTCCAGATGGAGGCTTAAACTCAGTTCTGAATTATTTAATGTTCACTATATAGTTTGGGGACTTCTTTCTCCTATGATGTGGGGTTGGATTCTCAACAGCAAGCTTTCTCTTTTTGTAGAGGTCCTTCTGAGAATGTTTATGGATTTTCCCCTGTAATTCCAGTGAAGAAGGTTTTTTCCATGTAACCTCTGTTAATGAATTTCCTTTTTTTTTTTCCCTCCTGTTAGCAAAATCCATGACATTTTAAAGACTAACACTTGGTTTGAGTGTCGTGTCATTGAGGAGAATGGACCACTTTTAAAAAAAACAAAACAAAACTCTCTCCGTTCCTGTCTCCTTCATGCTCACCCTGTCCTCAGCTGGAGACAAGCAGTCAACTCGGAGCTCTTTTGCTGACTTCTGTGTGCCCCTGTTTTTGCTACCATAAAGTCCTGGTGGTGGTTTTTCTCTTTTTTTTTTTAAAGCTTTGCCTGTGTCTTTTTTAAGTTATTTGCTTAAAGTGTGTACATGAGGCAGAAAGAGGAAAGAAAATGTATCTTCTCTAAAACTTGGCATGTTTGTTCCTTCTGCCATTCTCTCCAAATTCCAGTGCTTTGAACTTTTGTCAGGTAGTTAGCTTCCCGTTGGAAATTGGCTTTTAAAAGTGTAAAGTGAGCACTGTTCTTGTGGACTTATCTAAGGCTTGCCCCTCTGCAGGTCTGTGAGGTTTGATCTACCAATGATGAGACTGGATCACCTTGTGAGGTGTAAGTAGTGGGATTGACAGGAGGTTGGCTTTTAGCAGCCTTGTGTGATGCTGCCCCCATGGAATAGCTGCACTGGACCTTGGTGTACATGCTTTCCCAGCAACAAACTACAATTTGTCGATATCGTTCATAGGGCTAGTACAACCTGGAAAATCTTGAGGATTTTTTGCCAGCTTTGTCTCCCGTCTCCAAAGATTTTATTTCCTAATCAACAATTTAAACTCTGGAACCCACAATTCTGTGAAAGGCCTTAAAATAGGGGTCAGATGGGTTTCTTCTTTTTAATGCAGAGGTAAATGAAGAGGGATATGTTTAGGGTGGTGGTTCATGGTAACTTGTAAGGACCCATAAGCTTTCCTTCCCTTGAGAATGGGACAAGGATAGAATCTAACTCTGGTTAAACATCACCGTTTCACTTTTAAACACTAACTTCACATGTATAAAGAGGTACTTGCTTTTGAAGTTCTGAGGGAATGGGTAAGGGAACAAATGACACCTTTTAGAAAGGGTGGAGGGATTCTGTTTTTTCTTACCCTCCATTTCCCAAAACAACTCCTGTTCTTGATTTTTTTGCATGTGCTTTTCTGCACTGACTTCTGAAACTGGAGTACTCGGGTAGGAAAAACACAAAAGCAGTGTCTGATTTTAATCCTTTCATACTAGACAACTTCTGTTACTGTAGACTTTCCTTTGAAGGGAGCAGAGAGAAATATCTAAGAAGGCTGTGAGCTGGTGCTGAATCACCCTGCATTGGCCAATTGTCTAGCTCACCACAGACACTAGAGGAAGAGAGATCCTATGACGTGATTCAGGTCTTGTGTACAAGAGAAACAGTCTGCCAGTATAGCTATCTACTGGCAAATCCTCCTAATGAAGCCTCAGCTTATACCAGCAAAAGAGTGCTTTTGCTGATGTAGTTTATAACAGTTCCCCAAATAAAATAAGCTTTAATTGCAAAAGGACATTCTCACTGGTATATCTGCATCTACCCTAGGGCTTTTGCTGGTCGGTTAGAATCGTAGGAAACCTTTTAATACCCATATCTGACTATAGCTATGCTGACAGAAATCTTAGGGACTCTGCAGCCTGGCATATACTTTGGTATGTGGCACAAACTGTACATGCAGGCAACTCTCCAGTGCAACAAGCTAAATAAGTATCTACTCAATTTGTCTATGGGGGTGTCCTCCTGAAGGTGAAGGAGAGACAGAAGCAAGATTGGGAGTTCCTCATCGAAGGCTGAGAGGACAGATATGGAAGACTAGGGTTGTAAACTCAGTTTGAAGGGTAAGAGGATTGTTTGTTTAAGTGGGCAGAAGCACCCACTAAGGACCTGATAGGGTAAACCACCTAGCATCTAATAGTATAAATGGAAGATTGTGGTAAATAAGTAGCAGAATGTAGTTGCTTCAATAAATCATGTTCATTTAAATACCACCAATTAATAATAAAGAGGAACAATTCTGTTAGTATTATACTACATTTAAGTAGGGAGGTCTCCAAATGTGTCAGCAGTCATCTCTTTTTCCCCCCCACCCCAAAAATTAGGGAGCTCGGAGAAGAATTTGGGAATGACTAGCGTGGCTTATAAAACAGCATGTTTATAATATTCCTGCCACCACCTGCTTGGTTAACAATAAACACAGCGGTTTCCCCTCCCAGTTTGAAGCTCTGTTACCTCAAACCTTTCAGTTGCTGCTTTTGCAAACTACAAAGAGCACAGTTTGTTTTCAGATCCCTGGTGTGGATACTGCCTGAAGCAGCTATTGCTGGTTGGCACGGAGAGCAACAGGAATAAATACAGGGGGATTTTTTGTTTCTGTGACCTTTGTTCCTGATATCTGTATGTGTTTAGTCACTGTCACGCTTCCATTTAGTTTTGCAGATGTTACTTTTGGGACTTTGTAGCAGACCAGCAATACATCTTAAGGCATGAAAACATTGACTGTTACCTTTTTTCTGATTTACATTCCATTAGTGTTGCTTGGATCAGCAAGCAGGGCTGGTGATCAAAAAGTAAAGATTTCCAAAGGCAAATTGAATGCCCCCTTCACTTTAATTATGAACATCTAGCCCAGTTAACTGGAACCTTTAGGCCACCCCTGACCCAGGGTAGCAGTAATTTTTATATGCAGCAGGTGGTCAGCAAATAACAGCTTACAGTCTGAGATGACTAATATGAAAATTAAATGATCAGCTTTTCCCACAAGAGCACCCTGGAATGTTCTCTTTAAAGCATTGTCTATGCTTTTTCTCCCTAATACCAATGCCTCTACGCTCCAAAGTTAATGGAGGCAGAATCAACTGTATAGGTAGCTGTAGTTACACAACGATTACTGGTATGTATTAAACAGTTTTCCCATATGATTAGCTCTCTCTCCTTTTTAGAGTGCTTCAGTTAAAGCTCTTTGTGGCATTGGTGTACAGTGATATGAAGATCAAAAGTCTGTAGATTTTTTTTTTTCCTCTGTATTGTGATCGAAAAAGCGCCATTCAGGTGCTCTGTTGCCCTTTGTAGTTTCATTTGTGGTAAAACTATCTCTAACAACTTGTGAATGAGCAACTATTCTGCCACCTGTCTTCCGAAATGAAGACCACTTGTGTTTTAGATATACATTTTGTGTTGCGATGGTCCCCAAGCTACTGTAATCTTTTCTTTGGTTTCTAGTTCACCTGTAGAACTGAGCCTTTCTTATGATGCTCTGGCCTGAAACCTCACTCAGAGCATCAGCATGTTAACTTCTCAAATCCTCCCTTCCCCTCTCACCAACATTTCTGCAAATGCTTTTAGTGTTTCATTTGTTTCTTCTATTCACAATAGACAACCTCTGGTGGGACTGAGAGCATTTTGATGGCCTGTAAAGCCTACAGGGATCTAGCCTATGAGAGAGGAATCAAGCACCCAGAAATGTATGTAGTACCTCCATGACTTGTTTTTTCTTTCAAAGATTGGTCTGATTTTATTGTTCCTGAAAAATGATCGCCTCACAGCCCTGGCTTGGGGCAGGTGGTGGGCCTTTCTCTCATTTCTCTTAATCTCTTACTCCACCCCCACTCCCCACCGTTCATCTGTCAACTTTGAGGGCCAAACCTAGGACACAAACCCAAACTGAAAGTAATAATGCAAAATAGAACAGCAAGCTTTCAACAGTATGAGATGACGTTGACGTTAACATGAACAGCATTGCTCATGATTCATCACTTCTAATTTGAATGCGAGTGTATATGTTCAGGGCATAGGTACACTTGAATCTAAAATTAAAGATAGGTGAGAAGCCTCTCCACTTCCAACCCCCAAAAGCTTTGCCAATACCTAAATGCTCATGTAACCCACGCACCTGGGTGTGGTGTTCTGTCTAGTGGCACCTAGACCCCTGGGGGGGGAGGGGGAGGGGGAGAGAAGAAAAAAGTCTGCTTTACAGCCTTAACTAAGAGCCAGTTGACTTTTTTAGCTCATGCGGTAGAGGCTCATGCATTAAGCTCCAGAGGTCCCCGGTTTGATCCCGCTCGCGGACAATCAGGGTCTGTTGGCGTTACACTCCCCTACAAAACCCAGACCGTTTCAGCTTTGGACTTCTCTGGAGCAGAGTTTGTCACCACTTTAAAGTGTGTTGGAGTTTTGATTGGCTCAAATAGAGGGGCTAGACTAAGACTACCAAAATACTTCTTGCATATGATTTTGAGCTTGAATTTGAAAGGCTATTGTATTGAGCACTAAATCATCAAACCCCAGTGATTCTTCTTCATACAGTGCATAATCTTTTAAAGCTTGTGAAGCAACAGTAAGCGTTCCTTTGGTAAATTGCTAATGGAGGAAATATTATAATAGAGATAAGAACAGTGTTCTTTTGTCGTCTTCCAAATTTGTAATCCTGAAGGAAGGAGCTCTCTTCCTGACATTGTTGCAGACTGCTAAACAACTGTGAAGTATCATGAATCTAAATTAATCCATTTTTGGTTAATCTTTTTGAGCCTTCAGTCACTGCCATCTGTTGGACTTACTATAGATTGCATTTGGTCACAGTTTGCAGGGTCAGCAGTCTGGGTGCTCTCCCCCTCCCAGAAGGCCTGGGCCACTCGCCGCTGCAGGAAGGCGCCCAGGTCCCGGCCCCGTACCAGCAGTTTCAGAAGCTCTGTGAGGAGTGGCTAGTGGAGGAGACCAAGTGGGGCCAGGACCTGGGCGCCTTCTTGCGGCAGTGGGTGGCCCAGGCCTTCCGGGAAGGGGAGAGCACCCAGATTGCTGACCCTGCAAACTGTGTCCAAATGTATGAGAGTTTAGTCAGAATCCACACCAATTTCTATAGATTGCATGTTACTTTCCTTCGGTGTCCTTGCATCTCCACATTTGTATTTTGATGTGCTCTTGCAGAGCAAACCTCAGTGATAATGCACAATTTTCAATACTTTTTATAAGCAGGACTTCATTTTGGAAGAGATGAGAGAACTTTATTTTAAAGAACTGGAGAATTGAGTTTTGTATTTACTTCATATAAGTCCATAAAAAGAGAGAGTCCTTTTTGAAGCAGTTTCCTCTAATTATCCCTTTAAAGTTTGAAGTGAATGGCGGAACATTATATATTTTTAGTTCAGAAAAGCACAGGACCTGTGTGTCCAAAATAATCGTCGGCCCGCATTTTCTGGTGTGTTTTTTTAAATCATGCCAATAGGCTGACTCTCTTGCCTGCAAGGGATCAGGTATAAAAATGCCTGCTGTATGAATTTTGGCTTATACCTGGACAGGTATTCAAATTCAACCTAAACATACCTTGGTTGAAGTATTGCCTTTCCTTCTTTTCAGACTGGTTCCAATAAGTGTTCATGCAGCATTCGATAAAGCAGCTCATTATTTTGGACTGAAGATTGTGCACATACCGTTGACCAAGACCATGCAAGTGGATGTTCAGGTATTGCTCTTAGACAGCACTAGACACCTCTTCTGTGGAAAACTTTCACTAATGTTCCTGAAATAGCAGTCTTCTGCCTATTAGGAATGGGTTGATAGGTAGAGATGGTGGTGATGAACAGTGCTTATCAGAAACAACAAATAAAACTGCAGCAAAAATAATTGTTGTTGCATTCTACACTGGGCCATGCTGTAAACCAGTGTTTCCCAAACTTGGGACGCCGCTTGTGCAGGGAAAGCCCCTGGTAGGCTGGGCCAGTTTGTTTACCTGCCGCGTCCACTGGTTCAGCTGATCGCGGCTCCCACTGACCGCAGTTCGCCATTCCAGGCCAATGGGGGCTGTGGGAAGCAGCACGGGCCCAGGGATGTACCGGCCACCGCTTCCTGCAGCCCGCAGTGAAGCGCGGCCAGTGGGAGCCTGTGGATGTGGGAGGTAAACAAATGGGCCCAGCCTGCCAGGGGCTTTCCCTGAACAAGCGGTGTCCCAAGTTTGGGAAACACTGCTGTAAACAATTTAGATTTAAACTATTCCTTTGACCTAGCACATTAATTTAGAATTGAATATATCCTTGTGTCTAGGCATTTCAAAAGCACTTTCAATTGGGTTTTAAACAAAATATTAGAAAACCTGGGATATAATTTTGAACTTGCAGGGGCTGGGTTAATTGACTTAATTGGTCTCTTATGTCTGTAATTGAAGTGCTGACTGTGCTACTTCATTACAACTGCTATGAAATTGAAGTGACGGGATACAGACTACTGTAGTTAGTTACAGTAATTTAAAGTTTTTACAGAAAGCAGAAATGAACACTCATCTACAGCCTGTGAACAAAGGTCCTCCTATATACACTGTTCATAGGCTCTTGTGTTTTGGTTTATCTTAAATCTTGTAGCTTCATTTTTTGGCAGGGTAGAAAATGCCATGTGATTATCTTCTCTTTTTAAATCTTCAGGCAATGAGAAGGGCTATTTCGAAGAACACTGCAATGCTGGCGTGTTCAGCTCCCCAGTTCCCCCATGGAGTTATGGACCCAATTGAAGAGGTGGCAAAGGTAGAGTGCCCCTTGAAATATGAGGCTGGAAGGGAAGAGGGGTTAAATAAGATTTGACTATCCTGGGCAAGTGTTTTCTTTGTAGAAAAGAATGTAAATACAGAATTGTGACACTGTTGAATGAATTTGGTAGAAGGAGGAACAAGCTAGTGAGAAATATAGCAACTGTTTTCAAGCAGATTAGCTGCTAATGAACAGTGATGAGGTTGGGAAGGGGTGGGGAATATAGGATTGTTAGGTTTTGGTATAACTTATTACATAGTCATTTAAAACTTGCCCCAAGAGCGCAGGATTTAAGTATTTGAAATGACAACTGGCCATTGTTGTAAAACTGGCTTTTCGGTGTTCTTTAAAAATTGAGCTGTTTCATTCAGCAATATGTCATGTTATGAGGATTCTTGCAAAATGGCAAATTTTAAATGCATGCTTCTGTCTTCAAAAGTGGAGTACACTTTTGTATCTTCCTTCTTTTGTTGCTGAAGATGCTTTGTCATAGGCTATTTCACAATTGTTTGACTCCTTCACTGCAGGACCAAGTCTGGGGAGAGCAGCAGGAGGATGAGCTGGGGTGGGGAGGTGGAGGAGAAACTGTTTTATTTAAACAATTATGGTTAGAAAACTACTTGGGGAAAATCAAAGGGTTTAGAAATACCTTTAAGTGGGCTCATAGCTGGAGTGGTGGGAGGAGAGAATAATTGGATGTATTTTTGATTTATATTTCACTTTATTTTTTTATGGTACAAATCAGGGGAACCTTTTTTTCCCCCCCCCCCCTTAATGTGGAAGACACCTTAATAGTGTATCATGGACACCTCCTCCTATCTCAAGTCATGTTACATTCTGTGTCAATAAAAGGACACGTAATACATTTTTTAGCAGTCTCTCATAATGGATTTTTTAAATCTAGAAGCAAGAAGGAACAACATCATATGATCAGCCAGATCTTCTGCACCCTCTCCCTCCCCACCCCCCTGCCCCTGCCCCACCAAGTGCTCCACTGCTTGAGAATTGATGTGGTAATGCTTTCTGAACCCTTCTGGAGATTCCGAATACTGTCTCAAATGTGAAGTACAAAATTAACTCTGCTGTCCCAAGAACTCTATTAAATTCACCTCATTGGTTTTGCTTGAGTATAACTAGAACCTCTTGTCTGTGTTTAGCTGGCACTGAAGTATAGAATCCCCTTCCATGTGGATGCCTGTCTGGGTGGCTTTCTCATTGCTTTCATGGAGAAGGCAGGGTTTCCACTACAGCGTCCATTTGACTTTCGTGTGGAAGGCGTGACTAGCATTTCTGCAGACACCCACAAGGTGAGAAGGGGAAATGGTTGGGGGGTATCTAAAATTAAATGGTACTGCTTGCACCAGATCCACTTTCTCTAGGCAATTGTAAGAGACTGTTACTGTTTAAAAGTGGAGTAGCCAGGCCTGCCATAATGGACATTCAAGGAAGAGTTCTAATGTCAACCCTATTTGTAGAATTCCTAAAGCACTTTGTATTACTTCTATTGCATTCCACTAGAATTGAGCTAAGAGAAGGATGTGGCAGAAGTAGCTGTAGCTCACGAAAGCTTATGCTCAAATAAATTTGTTAGTCTCTAAGGTGCCACAAGTACTCCTTTTCTTTTTGCGAATGCAGACTAACACGGCTGCTACTCTGAAACCAGGAATAAAAGTGCATGTGGCTGTGAGAATTGCCAGGGAACCAATGCACATAAATGAGCACCTTAGTGCTCTATATTCTTGGGCGTCTAGAGTAACACTTTTCTGCCTGGGTGTGGTCCAGTCCTACTGTATTGCAACAGTATGTATTTAAATGTCCCCTTTTTCTTATGGACCCAAGTTCCAAAGCAGGTAAGAACTTCTCAGATTCACTGCTGCAGTTCAGAAAAGATGTACTTCATGATGGGTACAGTAAGTATTGTTTAACCCCTTTTTCAGCCCTGTTCTTTAACACAAAAAGAAACCATCAATGAAAATAAAGGGCAGTCCATTTAGGACATAAGAATGGCCATACTGGGTCAGACCAAAGGTCTGTCAAGCAAGTATCCTGTCTATCGACAGTGGCCAATGGCAGGTGCCCTAAAGGGAATGAAGAGACAGGTTATCATCAATGGATCCATGCTCTGTCACCCAATCCCAGCCTCTGGCAAACAGAAGCTAGGGACACCATACTGCTTGATGCATTTCATCATTCAGTGTACTTTGTGTTTTGAACTTGGATTTGAACTCTTCTTTGTCTGAAAAATATATATCTAGTACTTATAATTAGTGTATTTTTATATATTTGTCTTTTCATATCTTGTAAGTTCAACAGGTAGAACGAGAATGGACAATTTTATGACCCCATAATACTATAGCTGTGTACTAAATAAGGGCAATGTACAACATTGTGGTTCAGAGAATAAGTTGATTCCTTCCTGCTATGCTTTGGCATTACTCCCCAGGCAGCCTGAGTGATTGGATCTGTGCCAGAGTTTGTCAAATTTTTTCCGGTGCCACCACTGTACCATAAAGTAGCATTGATATCCAGGAAAGGCAGGGGAAGGGGAGGTGTTAAAATGAACTATTTCTATACTTCAGAACATGAGAGAGGATGGGAATGTGGATGCCAGTAGTGCTTATCTAATGTGAGCTCGAATTTATCTGTAGTCTTACCTTTGTACATGCTCATACATACCCATTACCTGTCGTTGTGTGTGTCTCTTGCAGTATGGCTATGCCCCAAAAGGCTCTTCATTGGTATTGTACAGTGACAAGAAATACAGGCACTATCAGTTTTTTGTTGCACCTGACTGGCAAGGGGGCATTTATGCCTCCCCCACCATTGCTGGCTCCAGGCCTGGTGGCATCATTGCAGCTTGCTGGGCAACCATGATGTACATGGGAGAAGATGGTTATGTTGAGGCTACTAAGAAGATCATTAGTACTACACGGTTCATTGAATCAGGGTATGTGGGGTTTTTTTTGTGTTTTTTGGCTTTATTTTTGTCATCCCTCTTGACCCTTTCTGGAACTTGAACATAGAACCCCTCCCAAAATCCCTTAGCTCCTACCCTTCAGACTGGGGAAGCTAGAGCCCAAAGTCCAGTGTTACTCAATATGCTGTGGGCTTATTCAAACGCCAGCTAGCCATAAGTTTGTGCAAAGGATGAGGGTGAGGAGGGGACCGGGTCTCTGACAGCAAAGTTAGCAATAATGCTGTGGTTCAAACCCAACCCTTCCCTGCAACTTGCAGTTTGGTAGAAATTCCTACACCTTTTCCCCTCTCCACATCCCAAACTGTTGTCCCTGAACCTTGTTTTGGAGGTGTTGTCTTTTGTATCAGCCACTAGCTAAGGTTATGAAATGTGAAACTTTCCACTCCGCTAGCTGAAAGAAGGAGCAGCTGTTCTCTCCAAGACAAACGTTGGTGCTTTGTGGCCTCAAAGGGCTTGTGCTATTTGCTGCCCCACTCTCTTCACAGCCTCTATTTATAGATTCATAGATACTAAGGTCAGAAGGGACCACTCTGATCATCTAGTCCGACCTCCTGCACAGCGCAGGCCACAGAATCTCACCCACCACTCCTATGAAAAACCTCACCCATGTCTGAGCTATTGAAGTCCTCAAATCATGGTTCAAAACTTCAAGGAGCAGAGAAGCCTCCCTCCAGTCAACCATGCCCCATGCTACAGAGGAAGGCAAAAAAAACCTCCAGGGCCTCTCCAATCTGCCCTGGAGGAAAACTCCCTCCCGACCCCAAACATGGCAATCAGCCAAACCCTGAGCACATGGGCAAGATTCACCAACCAGATACCCAGGAAAGAATTTTCTATAGTAAATCAGATCCCATCCATCTAATATCCCATCTCAGGGGATTTGGCCTATTTACCCTGAATATTTAAAGATCAATTACTTACCAAAATCCCATTATCCCATCATACCATCTCCTCCATAAACTTATCGAGTAGAATCTTAAAACCAGATAGATCTTTTGCCCCCACTGCTTCCCTTGGAAGGTTATTCCAAAACTTCACTCCTCTGATGGTTAAAAACCTTCGTCTGATTTCAAGTCTAAACTTCCTGGTGGCCAGTTTATACCCATTTGTTCTTGTGTCCACATTGGTGCTGAGCTTAAATAATTCCTCTCCCTCTCCTGTATTTATCCCTCTGATATATTTATAGAGAGCAATCATATCTCCCCTCAACCTTCTTTTAGTTAGGCTAAACAAGCCAAGCTTCTTAAGTCTCCTTTCATAAGACAAGTTTTCCATTCCTCGGATCATCCTAGTAGCCCTTCTCTGTACCTGCTCCAGTTTGAATTCATCCTTTTTAAACATGGGAGACCAGAACTGCACACAGTATTCTAGGTGAGGTCTCACCAGTGCCTTGTATAACGGTACTAAAACCTCCTTATCCCTACTGGAAATGCCTCTCCTGATGCATCCCAAAACCGCATTAGCTTTTTTCACAGCCATATCACATTGGCAGCTCATAGTCATCCTATGATCAACCAATACTCCAAGGTCCTTCTCCTCTTCCGTTGCTTCTAATTGATGCGTCCCCAACTTATAACTAAAATTCTTGTTATTAATCCCTAAATGCATAACCTTACACTTCTCACTATTAAATTTCATCCTATTACTATTACTCCAGTTTACAAGGTCATCCAGATCCTCCTGTATAATATCCCGATCCTTCTCCGAATTGGCAATACCTCCCAGCTTTGTATCATCTGCAAACTTTATTAGCACACTCCCACTTTTTGTGCCAAGGTCAGTAACAAAAAGATTGGTCCCAAAACCGATCCCTGAGGAACTCCACTGGTAACCTCCCTCCAACCTGACAGTTCGCCTTTCAGTAGGACCCGTTGCAGTCTCCCCTTTAACCAATTCCTTATCCACCTTTTGATGTTCATATTGATCCCCATCTTCTCCAATTTAACTAATAATTCCCCATGTGGCATGGTATCAAATGCCTTACTGAAATCTAGGTAAATTAGATCCACTGCATTTCCTTTATCTAAAAAATCTGTTACTTTTTCAAAAAAGGAGATTAGGTTGGTTTGGCACGATCTACCTTTTGTAAAACCATGTTGTATTTTGTCCCATTTACCATTGACTTCAATGTCCTTAACTAATTTCTCCTTCAAAATTTTTTCCAGGACCTTGCATACTACAGATGTCAAACTAACTGGCCTGTAGTTACCTGGATCACTTTTTTTTCCTTTCTTAAAAATAGGAACTATATTAGCAATTCTCCAATCATTCGGTACTATTCCTGAGTTTACAGATTCATTAAAAATTCTTGCTAATGGGCTTGCAATTTCAGGTGCCAATTCCTTTAATATTCTTGGATGAAGATTATCTGGGCCCCCCGATTTAGTCCCATTAAGCTGTTTCAGTTTCGCTTCTACCTCTGATATGGTAATATCTACCTCTATATCCTCCTTCCCATTTGTCATGCTACCATTATCCCCAAGGTCCTCTTTAGCCTTATTAAAGACTGAGGCAAAGTATTTGTTTAGATATTGGGCCATGCCTAGATTATCTTTAACCTCCGCTCCATCCTCAGTGTTAAGCGGCCCCACTTCTTCCTTCTTAGTTTTCTTCTTATTTATATGGCTATAGAACCTTTTACTATTGGTTTTAATTTGCAAGGTCCAACTCTACTCGACTTTTAGCCTGTCTCACTTGATCCCTACATGTTCTGACCTCAATTAGGTAGCTTTCCTTGCTGATCCCTCCCATCTTCCACTCCCTGTATGCTTTCTGCTTCTTCATAATCACCTCTCTAAGATGCTTGCTCATCCAGCTTGGTCTACAACTCCTTCCTATGAATTTTTTCCCCTTTCTTGGGATACAGGCTTCCGATAGCTTCTGCAGTTTTGATTTAAAGTAATCCCAGGCCTCAACTGCCTTTAGATCCATAAGTTCTTCAGTCCAATCCACTTCCCTAACTAATTGCCTTAATTTTTGAAAGTCAGCCCTTTTGAAATCAAAAACCCTAGTTGCAGATTTATTTTTGTTAATCCTTCCATTTAGTTTGAACTGAATTAGCTCATGATCACTTGAGCCAAGATTGTCCCCTACAACCATTTCTTCTATGAGGTCCTCGCTACTCACCCAAATTAAATCTAAAATGGCATCCCCTCTAGTCGGTTCAGCAACTACTTGATGAAGGAATCCATCAGCTATCGCATCTAGGAAAATCTGAGCCCTATTATTATTACTAGCACTGGTCCTCCAGTCTATATCTGGAAGTTAAAGTCTCCCATGATCACGCAGTTTCCATTAGTATTTACTTTAATAAAGACATTAAAAAGGGCTCTATCCATAACCAAATTAGATCCCGGAGGTCTATAGCACACCCCAAGCACTATCGCAGGAGAGGCTTTACTAGTTTTTCTTCCCCAATGTAATTTTTGCCCAGACAGACTCTGTCTTATCCATTGCATCGCTTCTTATTTCTTTACATTCTAACTCATCGTTGATATACAATGCTACTCCACCCCCTTTACCTTTGTTTCTGTCTTTCCTAAACAGCACATACCCTTCAATACCTGTAGTCCAGTCATGACTACTATTCCACCATGTTTCTGTTATCCCTATAATATCTGGTTTCACTTCCTGCACCAGTAGCTCTAGTTCCTCCATTTTGTTACCTAGACTCCTCGCATTGGTGTATAAACATCTTAATTTTTGCTGTTTGGCCTCGCTCACATTTTGTACCCTATTAGGCACAGTCATTCTACAGCCAGTATAACCTATTAGACTAGTATCCACACCGCCCTCGCTCCTTATATACATTCTCCTACCCATGGCTGTATCCTTTCTTACTTCATCTTCTTCCCTCTCAATGCTAAAATCTGGCGTGGAGATTTTCTGGACATCTCCCATCCATCTCCCCCCAATTCCTAGTTTAAAGCTCTCTTTATCAGTTGTGCCAGCCTCGATCCTAGAAGTCTATTTCCTTCCCTACTCAGATGAAGTCCATCCCGAGAGAACTGACCTCTGTCCGTGAATGCCTCCCAGTGGCCATACATCCCAAAGCCCTCCTTATAGCACCACTGCCTAAGCCATCTGTTGACAGTCATAATCTTGTCACACCTTTGTTGCCCTTCTCTAGGAACAGGAAGGATCCCGCTAAAGATCACCTGAGCCTCAATTTCCTTAAGTGTCTTCCCCAGCCTAGCATAGTCTCCCTTGATACTTTCCAGCGAGAATCTGGCTGTATCATTTGTTCCCACATGAAGGATAATTAGGGGATTCTTTCCCGCTCCCTTGAGGATCCTTTTCAACCTCAGTCTGTTTGTCTGAAACCTATTTGTCTGAGCGCTCTTGATTGTTGGTCTCATAGCTTTCCTGAGTGGTTAGCTGCTGCAGCAGCGGTGTGATTCTAGACAGTTTTGCTGCTCCCATGGGATTTGTTCTGATGTTTTTCGCAGAGTGATGAACAACAAGCACAGGCATTAAAGCTGTGTGTAGACTTAAAACAGGAAAGTAACATGGCATTTTTGTTCATCAGATTGCTGTTAAGCATTTGAGCCAAAAATTTTTTAAATGAAAGGTTTAAATTTTCCAGAAATTAATGCCTTGCACCAATAAAGCATCCCGTGGGCCTCTGGTGAGTGACCAAGTTGTTCCTGAGTCGTCATAACATGCAGCTTCCATAGTGAATTGGCTTCTCTGATAAGAAAGCTTGAGGGGGGGAAAAATGCCTGCCCTTCAGTAAACATCGTAAATACACAAGTTCATTTCCCCCACAAGAAGTGGCAGGGAGATAGTGAGTCGTCATCCTTATGTACTTGCGACTCTTGGGAGATATGATTGTTTTGGATAAGTGGGGTTTGGATAATCTTGGTTCTATTCTAATGGATTTATCCCCCGAGGGATTTTGATGCCATGAATGCAGTCTGTATCTTTCACTGTCTGGCTCCAGCGCTATGGAATTCCCTCCCTCTGGGCCTGAGAAGGCCCACAAAATAGTTATCTTCTATTACTATTGAGAAAATAAATCACTTTTTAACTGTTTCAAGGTTGCGGAAAATTGACAACATCCAAATCTTTGGGAAACCTGAGGTGTCTGTCATCTCTATCGGATCAGATGTTTTTGACATCTATCGGCTGTCAAATTTGTTAAGCGCTAGAGGATGGAACTTAAATGTCCTGCAGTTCCCGTCAAGGTGAGTTGACTGCCAAAATCAACTGAGAGTGAACTATTAATTTAGGCCAGTTGTTGCCTAGAAGATGGTACAAATACAACTGTGGTCAAGAAATGCCTTTAGATCCAGGAAGAGCAACTTTACAGCACTTCTTACAGCCAGTTCTCCCAACATTCCTGTGCAGGAGGTAGTTAAGTAGCACCCTCACATGGAGGGGAATCAAGTCAGAGAGGTTATGTGGATACCCAAGGCCACACAGTTAGTCAATGGCAGTCTGGATTAGAATTTCAGAGTTTCTGAATCCCAGTCACATGTATGTGTCTCTGCACCATGTTGACTATCTGTCGAGATAGATCTCTGGTTTTCAGGAGTTTGTAGTTGTTGGCAGTCCTTAGCCAAGTATCTCTGAAAGCAGACTTCTAAAATGTGTTCATAAAAAACCAAGCACAATCCAAAACAAACTGCACAACACGGAGAAGAAAACCCACTGAGGTGCAAAGTTGTAGGGGAACCTAAATTATGCTAGTTCCTAGAGTTTTCTGGAAGCCTAGAAAGTTGTAAAATTTTGTGGGTTTCTACAATATGTAAATGTTCCTATTTGAGCTGTCTGCATAGCCTGACAAAAAGCAACCATTTTGTTTAATATTCTTTGTATGAAGTGGCCCCCCCCTTGCTTTGTCAAGAATTGGTTATGCACATCTGCCAACAACTTACATTTTAGGCCTTGTCCTCACTGCTCATCAAAGCATGGACATTTAAAATCCTAAGGAAGACAAGGCAACTCATAGCTTGAACATGAGTTGGGTCAAGGCAAATGCTGGGCTTCCCACTCGTACGATCTACCTCAACCTGCTAATGTGTGGAAAACTACAGACTGCCTTGTCCTTGCTAATATTGTATCTCACGTTAGTTAACGCATTGGCTAACACAAGGTAAGTACACACTTCCTGGTGAAAATGCCCACTAATTACAGAGCCTTTGAGGGAGCTTGTGTTAAAAGTTGACCACATACAACAATCTGCTAGAACTTGGTGAGTATTTCCCAAAGGATGGGGCCCATGCCCTTTGAGGATGTGAAGCAGTACCTGAGGGGGAGGCAAGGACAGAACTTCCTTGTTCTCCAGATTCTCATTTTGCAATTTAAAAAAAAAAAAAATTTGCAGTGATTGCAAAGAAGCCCTTCAAAACATGAAGCTACGGTAGAGGTGAATTTGTAGAGAAGCTGAAACAATAGTTCTGAGGTGTGAGCTGCCCCATTAATTTCAATGGGTGCTAGCTCAGATACTAATAGTTGACATTTTAAAATATTTCAAAGCATGTAACAAAGTGGAGGGAAGGATATTGTGAAGATCCACACAAGCATTTCCTAAAGTGTGTGTGTGTTGAGGGGAAGGATGAAAGATTAGCTAGAGAAAGGTGGGATGTAGTAGTTGCATCTGTTAAGATGTGTGGTCTTCAACATGTGGTGAGGTTGCAGAGGAAGGTGTGACTGCCATTTCTGTAAAGAAGGGCTCAGCTTTCAAAAGTTTGAGAAACACTGTTTAATGTGTATTCTCCCTGGATTTATTGTATTTGAAGGGGGCAATAGCAGTGAGTGACCTGCTTTTTCTTTCTGAAAATCAATAAACCTGATTTGTTCTTTAGAACACCTAAGTGCGAGTGCTGGCAGGCCTAACAGGTTATACTTTAAGTTTTCAAATGGGCCTCATCAGTCAAGGGGAGTGGCATGACTTAAACCTTCGTAGTTACTCTGAAAATGTAAGGAATAGTTTTCTGCCCTTTCCATTGTGAAATGGCTCATCTTTCCTCTCCCCTTTGCCTGTAGCCTCCATCTCTGCATTACGCTGTTGCACACAAAACCTGGCATTGCAGAACAATTCTTGGAGGATGTCCAAGACTGCGTCTTAGAGATCATGAAGGACCCTACAGCCAAGACCACTGGCATGGTAAGGAGACCCTGGACACAAGGGTGAAATTGGATTGACATGATTAAATCTCTAAATTCACACATCCCTGTTGGGATAGAGTTTTCCTGTGTAATTATTATTATTATTTTTTTTTAAACCATAGGGTGCCATCTATGGAATGGCGCAGTCCATCCCGGACAGGAAGATGGTATCAGAGATTTCTCATGCATACTTGGACTGCCTCTATAGCACAGACATTCCTTCTAGTGACAAACACATGAACGGTTCTCCTGGACACTCCTGAATGTAGTAACTGGTACTTTGCCAGCCAGATCTGAGGTGGTATTCTGAATTCCTGGAGGAAGATGATCATACTAAGCTACTGTCTTTGATCAGGTCAGGCAGCAGCTTATCTACAGAACTTTCCTCCCCTTTCTCTGTCTCATCCCTCTACTTTCTGAAATCAACTTTTGAGTAATTTCCACTGTCTTTGTCACTTCTCAATAGTTGGTTTAGTTTTAATTTTTCTATTATATCTCCTTGGTTAGCTACCAAGACTAGTCCTAAAAGTCTTGGATGGAATGGCATTGTTATGGCAATTGAATGTCCATTCCACAACCCCCTAACTCCTCAGGTATTCTGTCTGTTTATTCTGTACCCTTTCTTTTCCTGGAAGAAAAGCTCTGGATCTTCTATTTAGTGAATGCCCCACTAGGATTTGGGTTTTCTGTAGTTGTCTGAAACATAGAGACACTGAAGTAACCTCCCCAGAAGTTGGAGGTAGAAAGTGAATTGAACACAAGTATTCAGTGACTCTTTCAACTGTACTGCTACCTACTGTAGGAAACCGTGTTTAACAAATTGCGTGACGGGGGATTATATCTTGTTAACACTGAACATGATCGTCTTTCCTTTATTGATTCCCCAATCCAGTCTTTGAATTCTTTACATATGGAGATCCAGTTAGACACAGTTATCAATTTATAGATAGTAATTTCTTTGGATGATTTTCTTAATGTAAGCAACTCTTCCTGAGTCTTCTATAAATTGCAATCGAAGTAGAAAATTAATTTTAAACCAAATGGGTAGGATAGGGGAAAGAGTCTGAAGGTACTCCTCAGGAACCACTCTTTATACAGTATCATTGCTTTCCTGCCTCTTGTTCTAGAACTTTTACATTACCACCCATAATGCTGTTGAATCTTGCACAACTCCAAGGGAGAGCAAAATGATTATTTTATTTTATGTAACTTGAAGGTTTTGCACTATCCTAAAATGCTGCAGTGAATTCAGTTGAGCCTTGCTCTGTGTAATGGCTGGGGATTTATGTGCAAACATATGGCACCAAAGTTAACTTTTTTTACACCATCTTTTAATATGAAGTGGTGACTTTTGTAAAAGAAAGTAGTGGTTTCTGTCTGCTCTTTGCACTGACTCTTTTTTAAGGCACATTTTCAAAGGGCATTCACCAGTGTGCCTTGACACTGCTCTAGCTTTTCCTGAGACGTCAGGAAGAGTCTGTTGGATCAGCTGCTGACTGTGATGTTGCCATGGTCCTCTCCTTATGGTACTATATTGAAAATAATCTGTAGCAAATTGGACTCGGGTACAGTACACTCCACCCTCAATGTAATACTTATTGGGCCAAGTGTTTTCAGTGTTACAAAGGTGTTGACATAGTGCTGAGTGTGAGGTGTTAAGGTGGGATCTAATTAATATTGAAAATATGAAGGTCTTGGGTTCTAAGGAGGGGGTCTCTATCAAGAATTATCCCCATCTTCCCTACTTTTTGCATCACTTTGTCCTTTATGCAGACTGCATTGAGTAGACTTGTAAAATGGTTGCAGCCCCCTAAACAAACTAGAAAAGCTTTTGATGCTCATCTTTGGTGTGGTTAGCCCTGTAGAGCCTTATAATTAGGGTGGAGTGCATTTTCCAATACTCGTTCTTTTGATCCATTTCTGCATACTACTAAAAACTTCAAATGCAAACAACTCTCACAGGAGGTGGTTGTGTTATGCAATGCTTTCTGGGGGGGGTGGGTGGAGGGGAAGTGCTGTAAATCTTAAAGGAGGGGCCCCCCCTCAGCCACAGTAATGTATTTGCTTGCATCCAAACTGCTTCTGAGTGACTCAACATGTCTGAAACGCACATTTGCACAGTAGCTATGCAAAGTGAGAGTGAATTATGAGCCATTGCTAAAGCAAGCTTAGTGCTGGGTTCAAAGTCTAATGACAAGGATATTCTTTTAAAATTTTTTTTTATTAATTAAATATTAATTTAAAATACTATTCTGTACTCTGAGTCAATAGGTTTGAAAATAGACGAAGGTTTCTAACCATCAGAGGAGTGAAGTTTTGGAATAGCCTTCCAAGGGAAGCAGTAGGGGCAAAAGATCTATCTGGCTTTAAGATTAAACTCGATAAGTTTATGGAGGAGATGGTATGATGGGATAATATGATTTTGGTAATTAATTGATCTTTAAATATTCATGGTAAATAGGCCCAATGGCCTGTGATGGGATGTTAGATGGGGTGGGATCTGAGTTACTTCAGAAAATTCTTTCCTGGGTATCTGACTGGTGAATCTTGCCCATATGCTCAGGGTTTAGCTGATCGCCATATTTGGAGTTGGGAAGGAATTTTCCTCCAGGGCAGATTGGAAGAGGCCCTCGAGGTTTTTCGCCTTTCTCTGTAGCATAGGTCACTTGCTGGAGGATTCTCTGCTCCTTGAAGTCTTTAAACCATGATTTGAGGACTTCAATAGCTCAGACATAGGTGAGGTTTTTCGCAGGAGTGGGTGGGTGAGATTCTGCATTGTGCAGGCCTGCGTTGTGCAGGAGGTCAGACTATATGATCAGAATGGTCCCTTCTGACTTTAGTATCTATGAATACAACTTAGCCATCTTGTAGACTTCAGTAAGATAAGGCTGGCACATGTCTACTTACTCCGAGAATTCTTTTCAGCCCTCTTCTTGAAACAATTAATTCAAATTTGCCAGATACTTCATTTGTGTCTTGCTGACTTAGTCAACATGGATTGGACCTAATAATTAGCATCCTGCCATCTGAGGATCACTACATCTCTCACAGCATACTGTGCTTTGGAAAGGGATCTTCTATATAAATACACAGCTATTTTGATAGTTGACTTCCAACCCAGACCTAAAAAAAGGGGAAAAAACAGTTCTAAAAAAACCCTCCCCAATCCTCCTCATCTTCTTCCCCGGGAATTACATGGGGCTAACAAATCAGTGTTTCAATTCACATTTTTTTTTTATGTACTTGAAGAGATGTTTGTCTCTGTGTACTCCATTCTGGGCTTCACGTACTGTTAATGGTTGTGATTTTGATTGTTTTATGTACATTTGATCTATACTGTAAATGTAATCTGTTCTGTACACTGTATTTTACTATTATGCAGTCTTTATTTGCCTTTGTCATTTAATACAGAATCTGTATCTGCTTTATCATGCATACTGTTTTTAGAAAAATGGCAACATTAATACATTATTTACTGGGTTTTAAACTCTACAGAGTGGATTGTAATCTGAAACTTGATGGTACTTTCTAGAGGCAGGAGGTTCCCAAAATATCAAATTCTATCTTCCTGTAAGAGTTTTTCAAATAAGGTATATAAACACTGGCAATGTTTCCAGGTGGAGAGGAATTAATGTGCCTGTGAAGGGCTCGCAAGGAAGGTAGCTGCTAGCAGATGTTTGACCTTTATTTGCCAAATGGAACACTATATCCTGTGTAAAGTGTCAGGGTGCAGTTGATACTGCTGAGCCATTGATTCCATCTGTGCTTTCTTGATGCTTTCAAAAAGATTAAAATACATACAATGAGAATATGACACATTAAATATGCACCCATTGTTTTTAAGGGGCCTCCAGGGCAGGATTCGCTCTGATGGTGATATTCTGTAACATTCATTCTTGCTTATTACTGGTATAAAACTCTGTAGGCTGAAATTATTGAAAAGATAGTAAAATGCTGTAGTGGAGAGGCCTTTTTGTATTAAAATGGTTCACTTAATTATCCAAGCCCACTGTATCCATTTTTATTGAAGAAGGGTTTTCTAAACCACTAGCCTCAATCCTTGGTGATCCCGCCATGATTTTGCAGGGAGGTGTCTTTTTTTTTTTTTTTTGTTTTTTTCCTTTCAGCGCTGATTCATAGCCTAGGCCACTGCTCCTGGCTTGTGCATTCGGTGTGGTTTTCTGTTCATTAATGGTGAATTACAGCTTTGCAACTGCTTTTCTTCCTGCTGCCGAGATAAGGGCATTGACTCTCATTGCTCTTCACGGGTGGTGTTTATGAGTATTAAAAGGAAGGCTATATTAAGGAGCAGTGGATTTTCTATAGTGAAGTCTGGCGTTAGACAAATATAAGGGTTAGACCTGAGTCAGCCACTTGTAGAGCTCCTCTTCAGAATTTTGGTCTTGTAGTTTGGCCTTGACAACATCAGATACCCATATTATTGCATCCATGAGAGGTGACGGTCCTACAGTGCCAAAATAGCCTTCTAGGGCAGGAGTGGGCAAACTTTTTTTTGGTGCGAGAGTCACAGTGGGGGTTTCAAAACCAGTATGGAGGGCCAGATAGGGCAGGCTGCACCTCCACAAACAGCCTGGCCCCCACCCCATCCCACTTCCCACCCCATGACTGCCCGCCTCAGAACTTGCGACCCATCCAACCACCCCCACTCCTTGTCCCCTGGCCACGTTCTCCCCAGACACCTGTTCTTAACTGCCCACCCCTGGGATCCAACCCCCCCACTCCCTGTCTCCTGACCGCCTCCACCCGCTTATCCAACCCTCCCCTTTCCCCCGCCCCCTTACCATGCCACTCAGAGTGGCAGGACAGGCTTACTAGAAAGCCTGAGAGGTGGGCGAGCGTAAGCCGTGCTGCCCGTGCGGTGGCATGACTGCAGGGGAGAGAGGGGCTGGGGGCTAGCTCCCCGGCCAGGAGCTCAGGGGCCAGGCAGGACGGTCCCATGGGCCGTAGTTTGGCCATCTCTGTTTTAGGGGAAGTCTATGCTGGAATAAAAGACTCTTCCCCCACTCACCGGGCCCCAAAGCTTGGGCAGCAGCACCTGAACGCAAATGTCTGCACAGCAGTTTTGCAGCCCTGCAGCCTGAGTCAGGTGAGCCAGGCCAGCCATGGGATTTAATTGCTGTGAAGACATACCCTTAGAGTCAAACTGGTTTCATCCCACTTTGGCCTAAAGGTAGAGTGCCTTTTTACTTAACACTGCACTATGCTCTTCTACATGTTCTCCTGTTTTTCAAAGTCCTATCCCACCTACAGTACAATCTTGAATACTGACTCTTCAAACCCTGTGAGCCAAAGCTACCTTTCCCTATTTAGAATGGTTAGATATTTATTACTACTAGCTTTACCAGCTCCATTTCATGGATGTCCCCCTCTGGAGCCTGTTTTTTGTAGTTTTTTTGAGCACTTCACTTTGAGGCACATGCAACTGCTCCAGAAGTTATTTATGCCTCAGGAAGGCTTCCCCCTGCAATGACCTGGAGACATGTGGAGTGAATTATATGGGGAATAGGAGGAGAGAGTAAATATGAATAACTTGCTTAGTTTTTTCAACTTAGTTTGTTCAGTCAAACTTATGCAGTGAATGGTCCCTTCAGACTGACAACTGGTATGTTATGAGAACTTTATTGCAAACACTTATATTTTCAGCTGACATTCCTGGCTCCCATCTCTGTAATATGGCCAGTTGCAACCCAGGTAACCCCACATACCTGCTATAATACTACTTGAACAAAGCTTACAAATGTAACCAAACTGCACATTAGATACTGATCTGCTAACAGACGAGACCAGGGGACATAGGCTTCACTGTAGACAAAACAGTATAATTGTAAAGTAAGAAGCAACTTAGATTAAATTGTAAACAAAGAAGCAACACAACTGTCTGGGATTACGATAGACTCAAGCTGCTTGCACTGACAGTTGTATAATATTACTTTCTTCTGCTAAAGGCCAGATATGCCAAAAGTGCCCGAGGTCAACCAATTTTACACTGGTACTCACTGGACTAAAAAAGAAGGCAACTGTCCTCCTGGTAACTGAGAAGTAGAAAGTATTTTTACGCTAGGGCAGTTTATTCCCTCTGAAACTTTGAGCTGTGGAGGAAGAGGAGCTGAGCATAGCATTGTCTTCTGCTTGGATCAGGAACTGCTTGGAACCAGCAAATGGTTCTAACTACAGTTTTAAGAATGAGAGAGGAGATGGTGGCTGCTTAGCCAATTCAGGCTTATATACTCCCAGCCTCGTTCAAGACAGAGAAGCTGCAACTTGCTCTATGAAACTGGCCAAATTGATATCCCGCTCGGATAAGCCTGCACACTCGTGTGTGCTCAGGATAATGTGAACCTAAACAAAACAAAAATACTTGCAGTTGGTGGAAAGAGCAGCCATATTCTAAACTTAGACAACCATTTACAATGTTGTTGTGATATCTGAAGTAATGTTAAGTACTTCCATTACTTTTCCCCCTGCAGTACCCATAAAATCTCTAATAGTGGGACAGCAGAAACAAGAGATGGGTGCAAATTTCATGGCACTCCAACTTTTGTGAGTTGGATCAACTACTAGAACTTCATTGTGATGCTACAATACTATTATTGAGGCTAGGCATGATTTATACAATGGTCTGACATAGTGCAAAAATGTCTTTCCTCACTACATGTAAACAACCTCTTCCCTTTTAACAGACAGAACTGCTAAGTGTTGTTGTTTGCTTGTATTATCATAGCACCTAGGGGCCTGAGTCATGGCCCAGCATCCCATTGTCCTAAGCACCCTACAAAGAAAACGTTATACTGGTTATCCGTCGTTAAACCTGAAACACCTTCCATGTTAAGAGATCTAATTGCTCACTGCTATCCTTTACCTTGCTGTAAACGTTGAACCATTCAGGGTGGTGGTCCAGTTTTTCTGCCTGCAAAGCTACTCTGGTCATGAACCCAAAGGCCTGCCCAGAAGAAACAAAAAATAAGTTAGTTGTAAGCCAACTCTAGTGGTGGTTCACACTTATTTATGGTTGGCATGTCTTTGATGGAATTAACTTCCTTTCCTTTTTGGGAATCCAGGTACACAAAACTTGCCTAACACTATATTGCCTTTGCCTAAGATTTCCACAGAAGTCCACCTGTTTGTGTGGGAAAAGTTCTGCAAAAAACACTGGCTGATGGGTTGAGTAGTTAGATGTTTTCAATAATAGATGCTGTAGCTCAGCCAGAAGCTTATGAACTGGATGCAGGAATTGCTGGGTTAGATTCTATGGCCTATGTTATGCAAGTGCTCCGAACAGAGGAGAATGATCCTTTCTGGTTTAAATATCTATGAACAGAGGAAAACAGAGTTTTTAAATAAAATAAGCATTAACTTTCTGGGTGGGATCCCTAAACTGAAATGCAGACTACTTGCAGTATGGACGTAGGTGTCAGTTTCTGTACCCGACTGAAGTCCTTGAAATGGAACTCTTTGAAGATGGCATCTCTCCCTTCCACCTCATTCCACCCTACAGCTTTCAGGTTTGGCAACAGTTGCTCCCTCTCGTCAGTGCTCAACCTGTGGGCTTTTCCTGCCTAGGAGAGAAATAAAAAGTAGAAGAATGGACCAAGACGACACAGGCTATTGACATTTTGTTTGAGCAGAGGTAAGACTTCCTTTCCCAGAGTAAACAGAAAGTGGGTGCTCAAATCAGTGAGGCACAGATAAAGTATACATGCAATGAGGCTTTTCTTACTTCTGTCATGAGCTGCAGCACCCACCTAGTAACTTAAGCCCCTTAGGCTATTTTACATTTATCAATGCATATTGGTCACAAAATGACAGGAGTGCTGCAGGTCAGGGCTGAGCCTGCCTTCAACATGTACTACAGCAGTGGTTCCCAAACTTGTTCTGCCGCTTGTGCAGGGAAAGCCCCTGGTGGGCTGGGCTGGGCCGGGCCGGGCCAGGCTGTTTCTGGCAGCTGCTTCCTGCAGCTCCCAGTGGCCTGGAGTAGCGAACCGCAGCCACTGGGAGTCACGATCGGCCAAACTTGCGGACGCGGCAGGTAAACAAACTAGTCCGGCCGCCAGGGGTTTTCCCCGCACAAGCGGTGGAACAATTTTGGGAACCCCTGTACTACAAACTGGGCTAAAATGAGTGATGGCTGTATGATGTGAACCATCTCTGCTATGCACTACTGAGAGGCTCCCAAACAAGTATACTTTAAACTTCAAGTTTCAGAGTAGCAGCCGTGTTAGTCTGTATTCGCAAAAAGAAAAGGAGTACTTGAAAACTTTGAGTACTTTGAAAACTCGTGGCGAACGGAGGAAGTCCCGGATGACTGGAAAAAGGCTAATGTAGTGCCCATCTTTAAAAAAGGGAAGAAGGAGGATCCTGGGAACTACAGGCCGGTCAGCCTCACCTCAGTCCCTGGAAAAATCATGGAGCAGGTCCTCAAAGAATCAATCCTGAAGCACTTAGAGGAGAGGAAAGTGATCAGGAACAGTCAGCATGGATTCACCAAGGGAAGGTCATGCCTGACTAATCTAATCGCCTTTTATGATGAGATTACTGGTTCTGTGGATGAAGGGAAAGCAGTGGATGTATTGTTTCTTGACTTTAGCAAAGCTTTTGACACGGTCTCCCACAGCATTCTTGTCAGCAAGTTAAGGAAGTATGGGCTGGATGAATGCACTATAAGGTGGGTAGAAAGCTGGCTAGATTGTCGGGCTCAACGGGTAGTGATCAATGGCTCCATGTCTAGTTGGCAGCCGGTGTCAAGTGGAGTGCCCCAGGGGTCGGTCCTGGGGCCCGTTTTGTTCAATATCTTCATAAATGATCTGGAGGATGGTGTGGATTGCACTCTCAGCAAATTTGCGGATGATACTAAACTGGGAGGAGTGGTAGATACGCTGGAGGGGAGGGATAGGATACAGAAGGACCTAGACAAATTGGAGGATTGGGCCAAAAGAAATCTAATGAGGTTCAATAAGGATAAATGCAGGGTCCTGCACTTAGGATGGAAGAATCCAATGCACCGCTACAGACTAGGGACCGAATGGCTCGGCAGCAGTTCTGCGGAAAAGGACCTAGGGGTGACAGTGGACGAGAAGCTGGATATGAGTCAGCAGTGTGCCCTTGTTGCCAAGAAGGCCAATGGCATTTTGGGTTGTATAAGTAGGGGCATAGCGAGCAGATCGAGGGACGTGATCGTTCCCCTCTATTCGACACTGGTGAGGCCTCATCTGGAGTACTGTGTCCAGTTTTGGGCCCCACACTACAGGAAGGATGTGGATAAATTGGAAAGAGTACAACGAAGGGCAACAAAAATGATTAGGGGTCTAGAGCACATGACTTATGAGGAGAGGCTGAGGGAGCTGGGATTGTTTAGTCTGCAGAAGAGAAGAATGAGGGGGGATTTGATAGCTGCTTTCAACTACCTGAAAGGGGGTTTCAAAGAGGATGGCTCTAGACTGTTCTCAATGGTAGCAGATGACAGAACGAGGAGTAATGGTCTCAAGTTGCAATGGGGGAGGTTTAGATTGGATATTAGGAAAAACTTTTTCACTAAGAGGGTGGTGAAACACTGGAATGCGTTACCTAGGGAGGTGGTAGAATCTCCTTCCTTAGAGGTTTTTAAGGTCAGGCTTGACAAAGCCCTGGCTGGGATGATTTAACTGGGACTTGGTCCTGCTTTGAGCAGGGGGTTGGACTAGATGACCTTCTGGGGTCCCTTCCAACCCTGATATTCTATGATTCTATGATACTTGTGGCACCTTAGAGACTAACAAATTTATTAGAGCATAAGCTTTCGTGAGCTACAGCTCACTTGTTAGTCTCTAAGGTGCCACAAGTACTCCTTTTCTTTTTTTAAACTTCAACTAATGCTAGAACTAAATTATCCAGAGGGATAGATATTTACAAGTTCTGTGTAACTGAACAGTTTTCAGAAGGGAAGAAAAGGCAGTCCAGCACTCTTCACAAAAGGATCTATCCAGACTGCAGCTTAGGTATGGAATGCCCCTTTCAAAGTTAGGGGAGGGAATCCTCAAATTAACCAAGATTTATTTACTTTGAAAGCTGGCTGCAATATGCCATCCTACCCAAACTGCAGTGTTTTCCTTCCAGGAGGGTATAGGAAAAGTTGCATGAACGGAAAAACCATTTCATAGTAACAGATTTATTGCTCTGTTAATGTTTAAGCAATTGCTTTCCCCACTCTGCTCTCCCTGGATGTCTTTGGATCCTGGGAGGAATATTCTATGATTGGTCAGATTAAACCAGTGCTTAAACTTTTCCATATTATGCTCCTACATTACAGCAGAAAATTCAGAATGCCTCTTCCATCTAACCACTAAATAAAGGGAGGCTATTTGTGATCAACAATTGGGAGGGAAGAGTGGTTATTTTGCATTGTCTTTCTCTATTGTTGGTTAGAGCTGTTGCTGTTAGGTTTTTTTCGAATAATACTGCCGTTCCTCATGACTGTTTTACAACACATCATGCTTGGGTGGAGTAATTCAGCCCAGATAAATTGGGGGCGTGCTCCAGTTTAGTACGAACATAAATGGAGAAGTGGGGGTAGGCCAATAGCACCTATCCTGGGCTTATTGAAGAGGGCAGGAGCAATAGGTGAGCTGGTATAGAGGATTGTGCCTTATTTCAGCAACCCAAATCTTTGCAGATTAGATGATCTGTTTTATAATGGACCTTTTAAAAATCCTAGCTTCGCTGGGGCTGAGGTTTGATGTATTTTTGGAATTGCATACACACATTTACATAAGATGTGGAATCTTAAATGGTGAATAGCCAGGATGCCTTGGGAGAGTGTCAAACGTTTGATAGCTGCTTAAAATGGAGCATGTTGTGTGTGCTACTTTGAGCATATTATTCAAACTAAACTCCCCTCTGTCATCTTAGTCTTTGGTCAGTTACTTGTATTTATTTTATGAATCATCTGCACAAAAATAGAACCCGGGTTCTCTCTGATTCAGATAGTCTGAGGATGCAGAGCCCAAAAGGCTGATCACTGAGCAGATACTATATTTCTCTAGTGTTGTGGGTTTCTCTTTGTGCACGTGTGTGTGTGTGTGTGTGTGTGTGTGTGTGTGTGGGGTTGTGCTCCACAAGCCATTCAGTATCAATACTCTTTTTGAATGCCCATGTTTAAGCACACTGGACTATAATTACACATGTAGGCAAAGGCACACTATACTCCTCTGCTAGATAGGATTTATGATAAATCTACCTACTAACCAGTAATGATGAGGTACAGGTATGTGCCCTATAGTGACACCCAAACTTAAGTTCAAACCAGTGGATGGGCTGTGGATATACTGTATCAGAGAAAATGCAAGATGAAACACTAAGTTAAATGTGATGCTACTGAATTTATTTTGTAACTTCTCTGACATACAGATCAATGTCAAGTATCATTTAAGGTGTGTGATTCATTCAAAATGTATTTTGTGAAAGCATTCCTTGTACCTACCTAAAGTGGCCATCAGAGTGAGGAGGTTGGCCGATGGGAGTCTCCTGTGACTGTGGGGCCTATTTCCAATCCTCCATCTGTTCACGCCTCCGGTAAGAGTTCCTCTGGGCGGCGTCCACTGACTCCCTTGATGCCTTCGAGGAGCAGTGGGCGCTGTCCGGGGTTCTCTGCTCGGTGTCCCTGTCCGGTTCCCTTCATTTGACCCTTTGACCACACTCCTGTCCCTGTTGTTCATTAGTTGTCCCATGTAATTATTTGGCTTTCCAGGTCCTGTGGACCCCCTCTCTTTAGGCGGGGGGGGGGATCCTTTAGCATTGGGATCCACTTCCTGGATCCCAATAAGAACAAGCTAATTATAAGCACCCTCACTGCTCACAGAAGCATTACTTTTTAATGGTATCCCTGTTGCTGACTTCAGCCCTATACCCCATCAGGCTGCTTTGATCTGAGGCAGAATTTGTTTTTTATTTTTTATTTTTTTTTTGTATTGAAGATGCACTGTAAACACTGATCAGCAGGGTAAAACCTCAGCCAATGCCCTTTATGTGATCCTAGATAAGCTTATTCTAGGTATCTTAGCAACCAGGATAAAGCAGGGTGGAAGCTGACTTACCATAACGCCATCAGAACCAGACACTTTCTCCTGTGCTGCACAGATACTAGCTAGAAGGGAAAAAGCTGTTAACATACCCCATATGCTGTATGTTTGTGCGTGAGGCAGGGGGAGAATCACTTAGGTTATTTCAACACTTGGAAATGTTTTCTGGCTGCCCGGTAATCTGCATGACAGCCTGGAGTGCTAGCCTCTAGGAGTTAAAGTATGATTCCTCCAGTCTGACCTGCAACAGCTGAAGAAGAACAGTGTGGCCAGAATGTGACTGATTGGGTTATTGCTATCCTCTTTGTTTGTTATAAAATGGCTAGACACACCTGAATGCCTGAACAGCTGTGAACAGGTTAATAGTCTAGCCACTCTGTCACTATGGAGGTGCGTCAGGCTTCTAGGCAAGAATTACAGTGGGGAGGGACTGTGATGAAAGCAAGATAAGCTAGTGATGACTAAGCAGGGTACAGGTGTACTTTCCCCTTTATTATGGGAACATGACCCTTATGGTCTCCTCACCCATGCTTCCCCCCCCCCCCCCCTTTGGAACAGTCTCTTACAAAACAGCAGCTGTTGTAACAGACACTGGATCACCATAAAGTGCACTGTGGTGGTTGTAGGATGACAGGTCCTCAGTTCTGCTGGTAAGTCCTTGCCCACTATATTGAAATCAACTGTGTTCCTATTCTAGCTCTTAATGAGTATTCCTTCCCCCCTTCACCTGTGACTCTGAATCCAGCTGCTTCTGCTCTGAAGCTTTACTTTCCTATTGAATTAAGGGTCTGATGAAGCTATGGGATTTTCTAAATCCTAGCTTCACTATTGGGAGTACCCCAGACACAACTGCATGTCTGAGTAGCTCAAAGCCAGGGTAAAGAGGCAAAACAGTAAAGCCAGTCTCCCTCATCAAGGCTTGAACTCGCTATAGGATAAGGCATAGCCTTGTATTGGTCCCAATAATCTTTAGCTTCTGAATCCTCTTGCTGCCTCCCCTCATGACAAGTACACAGACTTGCCTTCCTCCTAGTTACCAAAGCTGCCTGAGTTCTCTAAACCCAAATGCTCCTATATAGCCTCCTCTCCCCCTTGGACAGTATTAGAAGTGTCCTAGTTTTCTGTCCTGAAGTCTGGCCCTGCAAGGCTGTTTCTTTGTCAGTACTGCCAGCTAATGCCTTCCACATGCTCTCACTGCTTAAAACATGTTTCCCATTACAACTAATTTAATAAATCTTAAAATGTTTTGCTGGATTTTTCCAGCAGCCATGTTGTTTGTTCTTGTCCCAAACAGCAGACTTGCCACACAATGGTGCACAGAAACCAAGTTGACTTGTCTTTGCAATTTCACGTGAACCTTAAAAAAACAAAACAAAAAAACCCCCACAAACACACCAAAATCGCTGTACACATCCAGCAATTTCCTTTTAGAGTTTGCTTGTTGCTTATGAAAGTGAGAAGTGCTATTACTGACGTATATTACAAGCAGGGCTGCAAACGACCAATGTGACCAAAGCAGTGCATCTCAAACCTGATATGCAGCATCCTCTGCTCTTGTAGTGCTCCTCCCGTTCCCCTTAGCCCTGGTCTGCAATTTCTGTTATTCTAAGCCTGGGATCCCATGGAGCTCTATTAATAAGATACAAGTCCAACCTGCAGCATCCCTGCTTTAGCTGTACTGGAGTCCTGGCCCTATGCAGCTGGAAAAAAAATGCAAAGGTTTTCTATGCAAGAGTCTGTGGGACTGTGTATACGTTCAGCAAGCGGTGTTATAAATCTGTACTAATGTGGTTCACAAGAGAAAGTGATTGATTGCAGTGGATGTTGCATCTCTGATGGAGTGTTAATGGGGACTAGTCAAATTTGTAACTCCCTTTGCAGAAAGGGAAGCCAAGCAACAACCCCCAGAGAGATTCCCATTGGTGAACACCCACTTAGTACTGGAGTAGCTGCCTATAGGTTTGCCAGGGTTAGTCATTACTGAAGAATAAAGCTTTGTTCTTTTCTCCCTCCTCTTGTACAATAGAGCAGCCGGCTTAAACCTTTCTGCCTTTCCAAATAGCACAGCTGTTACTTGCAAAGCAAAGTCTGGCCTTCAAAGCCGTGACTTACCATGGCTGTAGATTTCCTGTGGACTCAGTAACTGGTATTCAGATGCAGCAAATGCGTGTGTGTGTGTGTGTGTATATATATACGAAAGACCAGATGAGCAACAGGCAGAAGCACAGCTTGTGTCTGAGCTCTTCTTGCAAATGGGGAGGGAGGAGAGGAGGCGTGGCAAGTGTTTTAAATCCACCCACTACAAACAGCTGCAACTGCTGCCCAGGTCCTAATGATTTACCAATAGCAGAATCAAAGGGCGAGATTGCCTGTTTTCTGCTGTACTCTGTCATGGACACAGCAGGACCTATTGGCGGTCTATTGAGGTATGCTAAAATTGCCCTATGTTTTCATCCATTTTATGTAGAAGCATCAAGGGTCTGTGTCCACCTTTCCTTTCTCAGACAGAGACTAACTATTTCTGCTGTCACAGGCGCCATGCTGAAGCAAGAACAGGATAATGATTAAAACAGAAAGCTTACATGTACAGTTGCTGGTGGGGATACATTTGATTACATAAGAGGGTTGTTTGACTAATCACGAGATGGTGTGATAACATCTTATTTACCCTTCCCTCCTGGGATTGCATAATACAGTTTCTGAAAATTAGCACAAATGAAAACTTCAGGGGGGACAGGCAATAGGGGCCAGCCTATCCAACCTCTTTAAAAACACGTAAATAAGTTAAGGGAAGAGTCTGCAGGGTCAATAGCACACATCCATAAGGCATTCACTTTCATCACCAATAGAGACTGAAATTATATGCACTCAACTTCATCCAACTAGTGATCTGACCAGATCCTTCATGGCAACCTCAAATGCTCTTGTTTCAGCAGATCCACACAGGAGTCTCATGGTCTGTTCATTTGGAAAGTTATTCTAACTCAATGTTGCTGAAGCCACTGAGGCTCTAATGAAATACAAATAAAAATAAGTCTTGGAGTGTTACATACAGCTCTGTGTATACTTACTTCGCAGTTTCTCTAAAACAACATGCTTGGACAACTTAAAACACTTCCCTACCCCCCAAGTAAACTCTGTGTGTGTGTGTGTGTGTGTGTGTGTGTGTGTGTGTGTGTGTTGGAAAAAGTAGAGCTTGAGTTAATCATTACATCACCCACTCCTGAAATGCAGGCATTTCTGGTGTATAATGCTGCAAGTGTTTTTACTGGACAAAGTCATGCTATATGATGATGTAGGCAGGAAGTAAAGAATACAATATCCTATTATATGTTAGATGGAATTTATTGAAACAAAATGGAATTGTTCACACTTAGATTTGACCAAGGCTAAAATGTGACTCTTGTGAAAAATGCAAAGGAATTTGACAAAGATCAGTTGGGGCATCTGTGGGTATGTCAGAGTTAGTGAAACTCAAGTCTGCAGACTCTGAGTTTGTAAGCCCAGGGCTGGAGCATCTACATTCATTGGTGACCAAAGGTTTACAGTTTCTGGACTTGGCCCCCCAGACCTGGGCTCCAGCATCCCCATGCAGATCCAAGTCAAATTACCATATCCCAGGCTTCCTAGCATCCTCTCCAGCTCTGGCCGCAGTCGTCTTTGGCTCATGGTTCAGTGTAGGAAAACTTGACTCTCCAACCCGCACGTTACAGGAAATTGTTGCAAGCTGCCAAGACCTCCTGCTGAACCCTCTTGAGTCTGCACGCTCGTGGCTACCAGAGCCAGTAATGTGGAGAAGTCACCACTTGGAGAGCTTCTCTTGGGCTTTCCATTTCTGTTTCAGGAAATGGGCAGATCATCCATGAGATGCTGGTGGACGTTCCAGTGGCCTTCTCTGATCTACCAAAGGTGCCTGACAGAGGAGGATAATACAGGCATGGAAGACTCTAACTGGCTGATGCTGTTTGTAACTCTTGGTATAACGACTGATGCCCCCGATGTAGACTGGTACTTCTGTAGCAGAGCCACACGCACAGACTGGTGGGATCACATCATCATGTGGACCTTCGGCGACCAGCAGTGGCTCCAAAACTTTTGCATGAAGAAAGCCACATTCCTGGACCTTTGTGACCAGCTTGCCCTGACTTTCCAGCATCAGGATACACATGAGGACAGCCGTATTGGTCCAGAAGCGGATTGCTATCATTGTCTAGAAGTTGTCTACCCTGGACTGCTAAGGGCGTCTTACTAACAAGTTTTTGGCATTGGAAAGTCATCTGTGGGTAAGATAGTGAGGGAGGTTTCTCAGACAATCAGGTGTGTGATTCCACCAAAGATGGTGGGGATAAACAATATCCTTGAAGTAACTGCTGGTTTTGAGAGAATGGAGTTTGCAAACTGCACCAGAGCACAAGTACATACACCACATATGGCACTACTCCATTGTTATACACAGGCTCATCTATGGACACCAGTGTGGGCTGCTAGGGGCTTTCTGATGATTGGGAGTTTACATTCATAGGAAGGGACACTTCTCACCATAGGACCTTGTCATAAACAGAGTTACTGTCCCCATTGTTGTTCTGAGGGACCCCATGTACCTCCTTTCACATTGGCTTATGAAACCATATCCTGCTCTCAGAAGTGCAATTACACTCTCTGTAGGTTCAAAATGGTTCTGTTTATGGACTCATTTGGATTGGTGTCATCAATGCCATCTGTATTATTGTGGCTTGCTGTGCTCTTTGCAATCTTTGTGAATCCAAAAGTGAGCCATTTGTCCCTGAATGGAGCTATGACAGCAAAGGATTGCTGAACCAGTATGCTCATCCAGAAAGTACACTTATCATTAGGGTGACCAGATAGCACCTGTGGAAAAAACAGGACAGGGGGTGGGGAGCAATAGGTGCCTGTATAAGAAAAAGTCCCCAAAAATGGGACTGTCCCTTTAAAAATGGGACATCTGGTCACCCTACCTATCATAGCTGGGACAGGATGCACCTAAGCAACATAAATCGGGGATGCTCTGTACTCCCACATTATGGAGTTGCATGGGCCAATAGTAGAGGGAGAATACTATGTTCATGATTGTTACTGCAATGTTTACAGTAAATGAGGCCACATCATGCAATAAAATAGGTGGGAAGAGTTGATTGCCATACATTATACCTATGGATGACATGACTGCTTATAAACATGAGTATATGTGTGTCTTGGCGGGGGCTCATTGCCATCCATTGTAGTTATGGATAACATGATCACTTATGCAGCGGGGAGGGGGACATGTGGCAAAAACTGTGGATTTACACTACTGATTGTAGATAAAAGTACTCAGAACTTGTTTGGCTATTTCTTCCCAGTTGTCCCTTACCGTATGTTTCTTTATTATTTGAAATACACATTGTGATGTGAGGATAATAAACATCCTTTATAAAATAAGTCTTTATTTGTGAACATGGGTGTATTACAAACAAAAACCCCAATATTAAACCATTGCTAGGTAGGCCAGCTACCATTACCACACCAAAACATCAGTAAGAAACCAACATCAAAACCATTAATAAAACAAAGTGCATAAATCAAACATTGAAAAGTGCTAACAAATACATCCCCCTAGTGTTTGCGTGCCCCTGTTCTCCTTTCTCTTCCTTGCAAGTTTATTGTAAATAGTGCCACTCCACAGGCGTGAGGGCCTGCCCTGGGCTTGCGGTATGGGGTATATTTGCCCTGTCCAGCTGCTAAGTCTGTTGCATAGGCCACCCAAACATGGAATTGTTCAGAATGTTCCTGGGCTGCAGCCCATGGTGCTGTGGTTGGGAGTCAGGCCATGGTGTGGGTGCAGTAGGAGCCAGAACGCTAGCACCATAAGCAGCTTCTCAAACAGGTCTTTCTGCTGCACTTTATCTTTCTCTCTCACCTGATGTTCCTGCTCCAGAAACTGCACTACAAACCTCCCCTCATGTGCTGCAATTCCATCTTCTTGCTCTGCAGCCTGTTTGTGCCTTTCCACATGCTGTGAATCCTTCTCCCTCTGGTATTGCACCTGCTTGTTGGCCCTGTCCAGAATGTCCTTCAGAAATTCAGCATGGAAACAATTCTACTTGGACCGGTTCATAATCGTTCTGAATGGAACTGCTGGATTGTGCTGATGCTGCTGAGGTCAAAGGGCCTAAATGCAGACATCCAACAGTGCATTAGTGTCTCAATTACTTCAAAACAGGTCTGTGCATCTGCAGACAAAAGTGCCTTGGCAAATCTCAAGGCCAAAAAATGATTACCATAAAACTGAGCTTCTGTGTATTCTGAGAGGATGCTTCAGTTCCCAGCAGCTCTGTGGATGAACCTGAGTTAATCACAGTGAAAAGAATGCACAAAAAATATTAAGTTTAAAATGTATTGTTGCTTTTTGTTTTAAAATTGCAGACCCAGCTTTGCTGTGGGGGAGGGAATCTCTTGGCAGGGGTGAACTTATTACCAAAGCCTTCTCCATATTTTCAAAAAGAAAAGGCGTACTTGTGGCACCTTAGAGACTAACAAATTTATTTGAGCATAAGCTTTCATGAGCTACAGCTCACTTCATCACAAGTACTCCTTTTTCTTTTTGCGAATACAGACTAACACAGCTGCTACTCTGAAACCTGTCCATATTTTCAGGCATTCCACATTCTGGAGGACATGGCCATTCAGGAACCTTAAAATTGTTATGGCACATTTTACTCCAGGCTTCCAGTGGCAAACCACCCACATGTGCCACAGAGGTTTTCAAACTTACCGTGAGTGGAGTGGGCTGGTGCCCTATAGAGGTTTTTAGTCTTTCTCTGCAGCATGAGGCACAGATCACATGCAGGTTTAAACTAATGTAAATGGTAGATTCTCTGTAACTTGAAGTTTTTAAATCATGATTTGAGGACTTCTGTAAGTCAGCCAGAGGCTGTGGCTCTATTACAGGAGTGGGTGGGTGAAGTTCTGTGGCCTGCAGTGTGCAGGAGGTCAGACTAGATGGTCCCTTCTGGCCTTAAAGTCTGAGTCTATGAGATGGGTTTGGAAAATACACCCTTACCTGAAGTTGACTACCTCTCTGGAGATTTTCTATGTGAAAAATTTGTGGCTGCCAGCACCTGGGAGTGGGGCAAAATTTATGGGGAAATCAATGGGATGCTGAGTTAGCGTCCACATGGATTATTGTCTCCCTACAGCTCCTGACACAGACTGCTCTGAATGCATCTATGTAGAATGCATCTACGAACAAACACATGATGATACAGACTCTCAAGGAACACACAGTCATCCCCCACCCCCAGCATATTTCTGAACTACATACAACTCCCCAGCCATTCTTCACACACAGATTTAGTCACCCTGGCGTACATTTAACCTTCTTCCTTCTTTCCAACCCTCCCCCACTCCCCTTGAATAATGTACTGTTGAGAGGAGGCTCATTAATTTGTCAATTTGTACTGCATGTACATGGTGTATTAAAAGAGAAGGCAATATAAGGGTCTTACTTTTAACACCTTGGCACATCTTCGTAAGATTGAGCAAGGTTGTTTTTTTATTTTATTTTATTTTTTAAAATGTTTGTTTCACTGTTGTTTGTGCTTCCTGGTCTCCATTTTGAACTCCTGGGGGTGGTGAGGTGATGCTGAGACACTGGAGTGCAATCTGATATTAGCAGATTCACACTATCTGTGGGTTGTAATAAATTTTGCAGTGGGTCATAAACCGGAAATCCCTCCTATATCAATTACAAATGTGGATCATGAAATTTACAAACACAGGAGAAGGTTCACACTGCTTGTAGCTCAGGGGTCAGAATAAAATGGAAGGGTTAAAGGCAGAGCAGCTGCACTTGAATCGGGTGGCTACTTCCTTTTCTTGGGAGTCAGTTGGCCAGTCTTGGGATAGAAAGGACACCATCCCATGGGATTGTGCGATAGGGTTGATGGACTCTCAGGACTCAAGCCTAGGGGGCCCTGGCCCCAGCGGAGTCCACACTGCAAAATGATGAAGTTTGGGCCTGAGTCCTGCAGGACTTGGCTTTAACCCCCACCCCCTGCAGCATCCTGCAACACAGGCCAAGAAGGCTTGCAGGCCCAAGCCAGACAGAAGTGTGTGTAGACTGAATGGGGGTTGGTCTTGAGCCTGAGCCCAGGTTTACATTACAGTGTGGATATGCCCTGTGCGACATCTCATCCAAATGACAGCACTTCTACTACAACAGCACTCTGTTGACCCCATTGATTCAGATGGGGGGACAAAGAAATTTACTTCATCAAATTACTACATCCTGCACTACTTTAGGTTTTCCTTGAGGGTTTCTTGGCCAGCACTGCCTAGGGATGACCCTGCTTACCTTGTGGGAGCTATTCAGAAACAGGGAAACCCAATTCACGTCTATCTCAGCTCATTAAGGTGAGGTTTTTGTGGGCTGAGCAGATATTCCAAAGTGGTGCAATATGAACGAAGCAATTCATTGTTGTCTAGTGCTTTCAGTTGCATACGGTTCCCTTCTAATGCCATTTTCTCTTTGTCACCGCTTTGTTATAATTTAACCCTTAATCATCACTAGATAGGTGGAAGATAAGCATGTCTCAATGGGAGCAGTATGTATATAAAATCACAATGTGAATGACTGCTCAGGCACAGTAGAGGATTTGTTATAGATCTTAAAGCCAGAAGGGTGCTTTGTGATCATCTATCTAGTCTAACCTTCTGTATAACACAAGCCATAGGATTTCCCTACATTAATTCTGGTTTGAACTAGAGCACATCCTTTAGAAAAACAGTCAATCTTAATTTAAAAAGTACCAGTGATGGAGAATCCACTACAATCCCTGGGAAGTTGTTCTAATGGTTAATTACCCCCATTGTTTACTGGAAAAAAAAAAGTGTGCCTTATTTCTATTCTGAATTTGTCTAGCTTTGACTTCCAGCTAGTGGATCTCATTGTACCTTTGTCTGCTAGCCCTCTGTCAAAATGTCTGGTCCCCATATAGGTATTTTTAGACTGTGAGCAAGTCATCTCTTAACCTTCTCTTTGTAAGCTAAAGAAATTGAGCTCCTGGAATCTATCGCTATAAGGCATGTTTTCCAGTTCTTTAATTGTTCTGGAGGCTTGAATCCAATTTATCAACATCCTTCTCAAATTGTGGACACCAGAACTGGACACAGGAGCGCTAGAAGCTCCCTAGAAGTGGGAGGGGCCATGAGCGCCAGAACAGGGGCCCTGCCTCCCTTCCTCTGCCTCTTTTCCTGAGTCCACTCCACCCCTTCCCCCTAAGGTCCTGCACCCACCATGCCTCTTTCCCTGAGGCCCCACCCACTCCTCTCTGCCCCATACCTCCCGTCGCTTGCCATTAAGGCAGGTAAAACATGATGGAACCATGGCCCCCTGCCCTCCTCCCCGTTCCAGCACCCCTGACTGGACACAGAACTCCAGTAGTGGTCACACCAGTGACAAATACAGAGCTAAAATAACCTTTCTACTCAGTGTTCCCCTGTTTATACATCCAGGGATCACATTAGGCCTTTTGGCCACAGCTTTGTGTTGGGAATCTAAGTTAGGTTGGCAAGACCTATTTGCCATAAACCCATGCTGAAAGGGATTAATTATATTACCCTTCTTTAATTATTGAGTCTGTGATGGTGTGTATGTCCACACTGACACTGAAAGAGTTAAAGGAAGCTGGCATGCTCATTTAGGGCACCTGGTGGCAGAGGTGAAAGTAAGCCCGTACGCCCCGGTGTGGCTACCGGCAAGAGCCGGTGCACCATACTGGGGCAGCCCGGCTTCCCCAAGCAGGGCCGGCTCTAGGCGCCAGCAAAATAAGCAGGTGCTTGGGGCGGCACATTTCTAGGGGCGAGATTCCGGCGCCGGCCACGCCGCCCCTAGAAATGTGCCACTGCCGCCTGCTCCCCTGAGCGCGCTGCCGCCGCTCCGCTTCTCCCCCGCCTGCCCAGGTTTGCCGCATGCCAAACAGCTGTTTGGTGCAGCAAGCCTGGGAGGGAGGGAGGAGAAGCCAAGCGGTGGCGCGCTCGGGGAGGTGGCGGGGGTGGAGTTGGAAGTGAGCTGGGGCGGGGGGCGGTTCCTCTACCCCCCTGTTATTTCCTGTGCTCTCCCCTCACCCTCGCTCCCCTCTGCTCTGCCTGAACATGCTGCCTCTCCCTCGTCTGAGAGGGAGGGAGGAGAAGCGGAGCGGTTCAGGGGAGCAGGCGGAGCAGAGGTGAGCTGGGGAGGGAGCCACAGGAAGCATTGGCGGGGGGGAATGCTGCACACCTGGGGGAGGAGGTGGGGAAGGGGCAGAGTTGGGGCGGAGCCGGGGGCCCAAAAAAAATGGGGGCAGCCAAAAATTTTTTTGCTTGGGGCAGTAAAAATCCTAAAGCCGGCCCTGTCCCCAGGGGGCAATTTAAAGGGTCTGGGGCACCAGGCCCTTTAAATTGCTTCCAGAGCCCCACTGCTGGAGCTCTGGGATAGTGGCTGCAGGGCTCTGGTGGCTATTTAAGGGGCCTGGGGCTCCCCTGCTTCTACCACCCCAGCCCTTTAAATAGCCGTCGGAGCCCCGTGGCAGCTACTCCATGGCTCCGGGGGCTATTTAAAGGACCGGGGCAGTAGAAGCATGGGAGCCGTAGGCCCTTTAAATAGTTCCCAGAGCCCTGGGGTAGCGGAAGGCTCCAGGAGCTATTTAAAAGGCTGGGTCTCCAGCTGCCTCTGCCGCCCTGTCCTTTAGATAGCGGCTGGAGCCCCGCTGCTTCCCCAGGGCTCCGGCGACTAATTAAAGGATGGGGTAGTAGAAGCAGGGGAGCCCCGGGCTGCTGCTGCTACCCCGGTGGGGGGGATGAGGAAGAGAAGGAGGGGGGCACTTACCTTACAGGGTGGGCTGGGGCTGGTCCTGCCCCTTCCGCCCTAGGCCCTGCCCCTTTCGGGGGCCGGAGCTGGCCCCAGCGTACCAGTAAGTCACTCAACTTACTTTCATCCCTGCCTGGTGGTAACTACAGGGCATGTCAGGCTCAACTAAGAATGAGACCCAGCTGAGGAAGAGCTGGGTAGCTAAGGGTATATCTACACTATCCGCCGGATCGGCAGGCAGCGATAGATCCAGCGGGGGTCGATTTTATCGCGTCTAGTCTAGGGTTGATAAGTCAATCCCTGAGCGCTCTCCCATTGACTCCTGTATGCCACCGCCGCGAGAGGCGCAGGCAGAGTTGACGGGGGAGCAGCAGCAGTCGACTCACCGTGGTGAAGACCCCACGGTGAGTAGTTCTAAGTACGTCGACTTCAGCTACATTAATCACGTAATTTAGATCGATTGCGTAACTTGGATCGATTCTCCCCCTTCCCCTCCCGCCCCCGCCAGTGTAGACCAGGGCTAATATAAAGGAAGGGCTTCGAGACAGAAAGAAGCAGGAAGTTCAGGAGAGAGCAGGGTTAGGGATGTTCTCCCAAGAGGGGAACCCTGGTAAAAGTTTAGGAGAATAGGGGTAGAGTAAGCTCCTGGAGTGAACCTTGATTAAAAAGTCAGGAACTGGTTCTCCAGGAAGAAAGTCCTGGGCAATGGTGCTTGCAGCAAGGCCCACAAAGGGTCTAGGGACAAAGCTAGGTAGGAAGTAATCCAGCAAAGAGTCTGAGGAAACAGATCTTAGCTACTCATCCCTGCACTGGGAACCTGAGTAGAGGGAGGGCTTGGCTTCCCCTAATGGCCACCGAGGAGGGTGGTGTGAAACACCTTGTTACAAGGGGTAAGGACTATTGAAAGCGCAGAGACAAGGGGATGTAAGGATGACTGGGCCCAGAGATGAGGGCTGAACACCTGGTGTAAGATCACTGGACTATAATTCAGGGGACCCGGTCCCCTCAGAAGGGGTGGGAGTAGGGTGACCAGACAGCAAGTGTGAAAAATCGGGACGGGGGAGGGGAATAATGGGAACCTATATAAGAAAAAGACCCCAAAATTGGGACTGTACCTATAAAATTGGGATATCTGGTCACCCTAGGTGGGAGTCAATGTGACCTGGATGGAGGGTGGCGTCATGAGAAGAAGTAGAGCACTGCAAGTCTGGGGGGGCTGCTCATGGGGTGTTGGAGGACAGCCTGCTATATCATACCCAGCTATGAGGTGAATTACACTCCTACAGAGTCCTATAGCAGCTGTTGTATCATTTTGCCTGGGATTGATGTCAGGTTAACAAGTCTATAATTACCTAGGTCATGCTATCTTACCCTTTTAAAATACTGGTACAACATTAGCTTTTGTCCAGTTCTCTGGAACTTCCCTGACATTCCAAGACTTACTGAAAATCCAGACTAGTTGTCTGGAGCACTCCTTGGCCAGCTTTTTTAAAAAAAACTTTTGATGGCAAGTTATCTGGACCTGCTGTCTAACTTTGGTTGCTGCTGTTTAATATCTCCCTGAGTTACTGTTGGAATGGAAAGTATTTCATCACGTGATAGGAATACATCTGCCTTTTTCCCAAATACAGAACAGAAATATTTATCGAACATGCCTGCCTCTTCTGCATTATTACTGACAATTCCATCTAGTATCTACCAATACCTTCATGGCCGGAGAGCCAAAGGAAAGGTTGATGCACAATGCCTCCCCAAGCTTCCCCTGGCATCCAACAGGTCTGCCCCTGTCTGGCATAACATAGTCCTAAGCGCTGATGAAAATAACAATTTTCACTAGTTTAAACCCTAAGTAATGTACAATTGATGCTGCAGTTGCTATAGGGATAGAACTTCTGCCAGTTTCCCACAGGATCCCCTCCTTTGATGATGTAACTTGGTCCATACTCACTGATGTTGACATCTGCCAGACCTGAAGGGGTGAATGAGTTACTGTGAACATCAATACCCCTGAATATTTCACACTGCATTTCAATGAAGCACCGAACAGGGGAAGGACGGTATGTCATACAAGTTGAGCTCATTTCCCCATTGTGAAAGCTCCCAAGGTAAGGTGACTTGCACTTTTCACTGTGGATGAACTATAAATTGTATTTGAAATCAAATACTTTAATTAAAATGGATATGCCTGGCTCACCTCTCTTCCTGGAAAATGACATTATTTGTGACTCCCACAGGAAAGATGTCTCAATATTTAAGATTATCAGTTACCCACTTTCCATCTGTAATCCTGCTTTAAGAATCACATGGAGAATTTTGCTGTTCATATTTGAATAAACTGTTATCCTTGTTTGAACAGTATCATTCTTTTCCTAGTAGACTGTGTGTGTTTGACTACTGAGAGAGCCCAAATTTGCATAGTAAAGGAGATCTGACTTTCACTATGATACAAGACGCACCTTTAGCTCACTGGTACAGTGTCATGCTGGTGTCTTTCCAGAACCCCATTCAAATTCCCTCCATTTTGTGAGGTGGAATAATAATCACACTTTGCTTCAATCACCGGCCTTGAGCTAGCGGAGGCAGTGAGACTATTCTCTGTGCACAGAAGGGGAGTGAGTTGCTGGATGGGAGGAAAGGGCTGGTGTTTAGGACTCTATTCTGCCCTTGGTTTGTCCATTTGAGGGACTGCAGCTCACATGTTGAGGGGAGAAGAGAGCTTTTAGTCTGGGGGATAAACAACCTCTACTAGAGTCTCAAGAACTATATGTACGCATGCATGCATTTTCAAAACTTAATTCTACATTAGGACCTTTGAATATTCAATCAATGTCTGTATAACGGAATTAAGGCCACCAGAGTTAAAGCACAGCATAGGCAGAAAAGATGCAAGCTTCCTCAGACTACCCCCCTAATATACCTCAATACCAACTTGGAGGGGCTACCGTTAGAGGGATGTGGGTAGCTTAGTCTCCAGGTGCATTTACCTTTGACCCCTCTGCTTGTATTTGTAACTGGGATATAATAGGTTTAATGAGAGGACTTCTTTAGCTTTGGGGATTTATGGGAATTGTGACAACTTTACATTGATCCAGGGGCCAGATAAATAGAGATGAATTGTTAATTTTCCCTGTGAGGCAGTCTTTTGTCAAATCACTTCACCAAAGTCATTGAGGACTCAGAATTCATGTCAGAGCAATGAATAAAACAAATTGGAGACCCACACAAACTGGGACTTCTCTAGTCAACTTGCACAATGTGTGTGTTAATTTCAGATGGGGAGCTTGGCAGTGCAGGGGTTTGTCTTTCCCCTTGAGAAAACTAGATTTAATATATTGCGTTAAAGGGGAATACAGCTGCAAGTGTGTAGAGGATGTTAACGCCAAGGGTGGAGAGGAATTGATTAGGCCTGTAAAAGGGATATAATAAAGAGTAAGAAGATGAAATGAAGCCAAGGAATCGAGACTGAACATTGGGGGGTGAAAAAGGGGAACTGCTTTTCGATGGTAGAGTAGTTTTCCAAAGGAAGTGATGAAAGCACCATTCCAGCACATCTAACAACTATACTGTAAGGGCCATTCCTACCCAGGCAGGGCGTGGATAACATGTTCCAATGGGTCTTTTCTAGAACACCCATATTTCCAAGACTTGGAGTGAGAATGAGTTTGGTGCCCTTGATTCAGTCTTTGCTGCCCACAAAACGCCACTCACAGTTTGGTATACTTTCTGTTTTGTACAAAAGATATTTGTAAAATTAGGGTGTATTTTCCCCATCTTCCCCCTTTTGGGATCCATTGATCAACATGCAAATGCAGGTGGAGGTGGTGTTGGCTACCATTAGGGGTTTCCCAAAGGTAAAGTGAGTTGTGTAGGAATGCCTGTTGGTGAGATCACGAGGTCTGCCTTCCTCGCCCACCTCTTCTAGATAACTCTGGCTCACAGAATAGCCAGGGTGTTGCTGTTTTAGACTCAGAAAATTTAGTTTTGAAATCTTATGAGAATGAGCCAAGCCAGAGTAAATGCCCACTAGGTCATATAGTTCATCTTTGTTTCCTGGACTGAAGAAAAATTTGTCTGGTTTTAAATGATTCAAATGACAAGTCTTCTGCTTCCCTTGTGAGACTACAACACGATCTAATAGATCCCACTGTTAGGAAGACTTTTCTGATATTCAGCCTTCACTTTCTTTGCTTAATGTCAGGGTGTTCTCTGAGGAGATCATAGATTATAGGAACACAGTTTGTGAGGGTAGCACTTGTCTGAGTGCTGGGATTTAGTATGTCTCCTCGCTCCATCTGTAAAGGTAAATATGAGTAGCAAAATAGAAGAAGTGTAGTTCACTTTCTTGTGAAAAGTTTCATTTAGGTGTTGTAATGCCCTCTTCCTGTCACGAGGGGTCAGAAAAACACTAAGAAGTTTGAGAACTCCCTGAAATTGTAGTGTTTGTGCGCAGAGAGAGGCAGTTTTAAGAAATAGAGTGCAGCTTTGAAGTTAAAAGTGAAAGCTAACTCTATCAGTCCAGCTAAGAATTTAAAGAGTAGTTATGCTCAGAAAACTGACTCTGTGACAACAGCCCCTTGTTACTGCCCAGATCTGCTTCCCAAGTGTCTTCTGAGTCATATCTGTTTTGTTTCAGAGTAGCAGCTGTGTTAGTCTGTATTCGCAAAAACAAAAGGAGTATGACCTAGTGGGCATTTATCTGTTTTGGTGGCTGATAGTAGTTAGATTTAAATTTTTTTTATTTTTTTTTATCAGCACTGTGGAGACAATAGAGCTGTAGTGCAAAAATGAGTTCTAATCTGCCTTGCCATATAATTTCTGTAAATTCTACTTTCCAAATCTTTATTGCTTGAGCCTGATATAGGATGCAGAAAGAATCCAGCTTGAGTTCTTCCAAATGTCAGGCTGACCTTGAGGTGCCTGCTGTTTAGTAACAATGACAGCTTGCGGTCCCATGTTTTATTTCCCTGACCTCAACTACTTCCAGCTCCAAAGCAGATTCTCTGACTTGCTGAGATTGTGTGACAAAGCAGGAAGGGGTGGCGTGAAGGAGGAGGGGTTATGGTTCTTTAATTCTCTGTCCGGTAGGTAAGAGCAGTCCGGGAGCTGCTCTGATTTGTTCCAGTTGGCAATAGTCCCCAAGGGAATGCCCAGTAGCTGAATATAGCTCCATTTCTACCTTGTTCTGGTGAGTTTATGCTGCATTTTACAAACTCAATTAGTATGTTGACCACACTGCCTCCACTGTTTGTCCAAAGCAGGGTAAAAGTAAATTGGAAAATACATATGGTAATGCTAAGAACACAAAATACCAGTATGGCTTTCCTGTAAGGGGTTGTAGAGTAAATAAATAGTGACTGATGTAAGACCTGTAGAAGGGCCTGTTTGTCCCCATAATCTGACAAGATGGGAGGAATTAAAAACTGTACCCTGGACACCTGCCTGTGGCAACAGAGGGGTTGTAGTATTGATTCTCTGGATGGACTGGGAAATGTGCTTACCCTCTACAGCACAGTGGTGCTGTGCTAGTTTCTAGAGATTTAAGGTACTCCCTCCCTTCCTGTTGCCACAGTATTTAAGTGTCTCACAATTTTTAATGCATTTCTCGTCAACATCCCCATGAGGCAGGGAAATACTATTCTCCCCATTTTACAGATGGGAAACTGAAGCACAGAGGGGGACTAAGAGCCTTGTCTGAGGCCAGACAGGAAGGCTGTGGCAAGTTTCAACCCAGGGAATTGAACCCAGTTCTCCCGAGTCCTACGCCAGAACCCCAATCACTGGGCAATCCTGAGCAGCATCAATAGAGACTAGAGATTGTCAGGGCTTGTAAATGTGTATGTGTACTGTATGATGAGTTTACTGTGTTATGAATTAATAGTAGAAACTTATTTTGGATAGCTTGGACTAAGGCCCTTACCCAGTGATGAGCTGCCAAAATCTTAACCGGTTCCCTATAAAAAGTTCCGATTTAAGGGATGTGCCCCAGTATGTATTTTTTTTTGTACCAACAGGGTTACCAAATGTCCGTATTTTCCCGGGAGGAATTTTTAAAATTTTAAAATTTAAAAATTCCTCCCGGATGGCGATTTAAGAACCAAAAAGCCTGACCTGTCCGGGAAAATACGGATGTATGTTAACCCTGCCTAAAGTTCTTTTTTAAAAAGATGGGCCTGAACTAGAGAGGATCTCCGTTTCACATGTGGGTCCCCGCTACTCCATGGGGGTGTGCTAGGGTGACCAGATATCCCGATTTTATAGGGACTGTCCCGATTTTGCGGTCTTTTTCTTATATAGGCTCCTATTACCCCCCAACTCCTGTCCTGATTTTTCACACTTGCTGTCTGGTCACCCTAGAGTGTGCACATGTGTGGGTGCCAGCTGCTTCCTGCCCCCTTCATTGAAGCAGGTGTGCAGGGTTACTGCCCTGGGAACTGCAGGGCAGCAGTGGATGTGGGGCCAGCTGCAGACAGGGGCGTGGGGCAGGGCTAGCTGGAGGCAGGAGGTGCAGGGCTGGCTGCGGGCAGGGCAGGGGGTGCAGGGCTGGCTGGAGACAGGAGGGTGCGGGGTTGGCTGGAGGCAAGGGGGTGCAGGCATGGCTGCGGGCAGGGCAGGGGATGAGGAGCTGGCTGGAGACAGGAAGGTGCGGGGTTGGCTGGAGGCAAGGGGATGTGGGGCTGGCTGGAGACAGGGGCAGGCTGTGGGCAGGGCAGGGGGTGCATGCGGCAGGGAATGGCTGGATACAGGGCGGGGGGTGCGGCAGGGGCTGGCTGCAGGCAGGGGTGCAGGGTGGGCTGGAGACAGGGCAGGGGGTGCGTGCGGCAGGGGCTGGCTGCGGGCAGGGCAGGGAGTGCGTGTGGCAGGGGCTGGCTGGATACAGGGCAGGGGTTGGCTGGATACAGGGCAGGGGGTGCGACAAGGGCTGGCTGCAGGCAGGGGTTGCAGGGCTGGCTGTGGGCAGGGGCTGGCGGTGCATGTGGCAGGGGCTGGCAGCGGGCAGGGCAGGGGGTGCGGGGGTGGCTGGAGACAAGCTGGCTGCGTACAGGGCAAGGGGTGTATGTGGCAGGGGCTGGCTGTGGGAGTGGGTGCGGGGGTGGCTGGAGACGGGCTGGTTGTGGGCAGGGCAGGGGGTGCGGCAGGGGCTGGTGCGGGCAGGGCAGGAGGTGGCTGGAGACGGGCTGATGCGGGCAGGGCAGGGGGTGCATGGTGCAGGGGTGGCTGGAGACGGGATGGCTGCGGGCAGGGTGTGCGGGGGTGGCTGGAAACGGGCTGGCTGCAGGTAGGGCAGGGGGTGCGTGCGGCCAGGGCTGGTTGCAGGCAGGGGTGGCTGGAGACAGGGGCTGGTGTGAGCAGGGGGTGCCAGGGTTGTGGCAGGGGCTGGCTGCAGGCAGGGCAGGGGGTGGCTGGAGACGAGGCTGGCTGTGGCCAGGGCAGGGGGTGCGGCAGGGGGTGCGGGGGTGGCTGGAGGCAGGGCAGGGGGTGCAGCAGGGGCTGGCTGCAGGCAGGGGGTGTGGGGGTGGCTGGAGGCAGGGCAGGGGTTGGCTGGAGATGGGGGTTGGCTGCAGGCAGGGGGTGTGGGGGTGGCTGCAGGCAGGGCAGGGGGTGCGGCAGGGGCTAGGTGGAAGGAGGAGGTGTGGGGATGGCTGGAGACGGGCTGGCTGCGGGCAGAGGGTGGTTGGAGACGGGGGCTGGCTGCAGGCAGGGGTGCAGGGCTGGCTGCGGCAGGGCAGGGGGTGGCTGGAGACAAACTGGCTGCGGGCAGGGCAGTGGGTGCGGCAGGGGCTGGCTGGAAGCAGGAGGTGTGGGGGTGGCTGGAGGCAGGGCAGGGGTGGCTGGAGACGGGGGCTGGCTGCAGGCAGAGGGTGCAGGGCTGGCTGCGGGCAGGGTAGGGGGTACGGCAGGGGCTGGCTGCAGGCAGGCGGTGCGGGGGTGGCTGGAGGCAAGGACTGGTTGCGGGCAGGGGGTGTGGCAGGGGCTGGCTGCAGGCAGGGGGTGTGGGGGTAGCTGGAGCCAGGGCAGGGGTGGCTGGAGACAGGGGCTGGCTGCGGGCAGAGGGTGCAGGGATGGCTGAGGCAGGGCAGAGGGTGCAGCAGGGGCTGGCTGCAGGCAGGCGGTGTGGGGGGGTGGCTGGAGGCAAGGACTGGTTGCAGGCAGGGGGTGTGGCAGGGGCTGGCTGCAGGCAGGGGGTGTGGGGGTGGCTGGAGGCAGGGCAGGGGTTGGCTGGAGACGGGGGTTGGCTGCAGGCAGGGGGTGTGGGGGTGGCTGGAGGCAGGGCAGGGGTGGCTGGAGACGGGGGCTGGCTGCGGGCAGAGGGTGCAGGGGTGGCTGGAGGCAGGGCAGGGGGTGCGGCAGGGGCTAGGTGGAAGGAGGGGGTGGCTGGAGACGGGCTGGCTGCGGGCAGGGTAGGGGGTGCGGCAGGGGCTGGCTGCAGGCAGGCGGTGCGGGGGTGGCTGGAGGCAAGGACTGGTTGCGGGCAGGGGGTGTGGGGCAGGGGCTGGCTGCAGGCAGGGGGTGTGGGGGTGGCTGGAGGCAGGGCAGGGGTGGCTGGAGATGGGGGCTGGCTGCGGGCAGAGGGTGCGGGGGCTGGCTGCGGGCAGGGAGTGGTTGGAGACGGCCTGGCTGCAGGCAGGGGGTGCAGGGCTGGGGCCTGGCTGCAGGCAGGGGGTGCAGGGCTGGCTGCTGGCTGCAGGCAGGGGGTGCGGCAGGGGCTGGCTGCGGGCAGGGGGTGCGGGGGTGGCTGGAGACGGGCTGGCTGTGGGCAGGGCAGGAGGTGCGGCAGGAGCTGGCTGTGGGCAGGGGGTGGTTGGAGACGGGGACTGGCTGCAGGCAGGGGGTGCAGGGCTGGCGGCTGGCTGCAGGCAGGGGGTGCAGGAGTGGCTGGAGGTGGGGGCTGGCTGCAGGCAGGGTGGTGGGTGCTCATGGGGAGAGCGGCTCGGAGCAACCCGAGCAGCAGGATGCAGCCCAGGCCCAGCAGAGCAGCCGGGGACCCACCAGGCAGCAGCGGGAGCCCCAGGGCCAGGGGAGCAGCAGCAGCAGGGCTCATGCCCAGGACCAGGCGGCAGCCCACGTGGCTCCCGCAGCACAGCGCCCCTGGTGGCCAGAGGAGGAAGTACATCACTTCCTGGCCAGAGCCCATCAAAGCCTCAGCGCCCCATGCAGGGAAGCAGGTTAACAACCGGTTCTAAAACTGCTTCAAAATTTAACAACCAGTTTGCGCAAACCGGTGAGAACCGGCTCCAGCTCACCACTGCCCTTACCAAGTTAAACTATTCAGATGGGTGGTGGTGGATGCTGCAGGAGTTAGCTAGGTGGCAGCAGATCCTCCCATATTGTTCTCTATACTAATGAGACTTTGGGAGTATAATCTTGGTTACTGGTTTGAAGGTCCTGCTGTAAAGAAATCGTTTTTCTGTATGTTACTGCAGCTTTCTCCATATACAATACAAGCCAAGACCCCGGGGAAAGTGTTAGAATCCATACTTCTGGGAAACGCTGTCTCCCCAGTCACAAAGAGGTGACTCCCTGAGTGGTTCGCTCAGTGCTGAAGGAGGTGAAATTCCAAGGGCCCTTTGGAATAGAAACTGCCAAAAGGATATAGGGATAAATAGCATCGTTAGGAAGAGAATTTTCCTAACTGCTAAGTAGTTTTCTGTGGCTATCCACCCTGGCAGGCCCTCAGGTTGAGGAATCAGATGATGTACCTAGTGCAGAGGGTGCAGCGTGGGCCAACCAGGTTATTGGACAGCTTAGAAAGTCATGGATTGAGCAGTTAGTGTCTGAAAGAGGAGAAGGTTGATGCCGAATTTCTTCCATTGGTTCTTTGCTGCCTGACTGACATCAGAGGAATAGAATCACCTCCTTACTAGTTTGCTAAGCGCCCCCAAACCCAACAGCAGATAGTAAACCATATTTCTCATCATCTTGGGAACTCTGTCACATACAGAGTATGTCTACATTACAAAATTCTGTTGACCTAAATTATGGCAACATACAGCCACTACAGAAATTAAATTGCTTTTGCATGTCTGCACTATGCTCTTTGTGTCAGCAGTGCACATCCTCACCAGGAGTGCTTGCACCAATTTAACTGCCAGTGTGGGGCATCATGAGACAGCTTCTGAAAGGCAGCTACAGTCTATGTGAGCAATGCAGTGTCTATACTGACACTGCGTTAACCTAGCTATGTCAACACTGACTCTCTGCCTCTTGCGGAGGTGGAGTTATTATGTCAGTGTAGTGGGCGAGTTACATCAGCAGAAGCCACATTTTAGTGTAGATGCTTAGTTAGGTCAACATAAACTTCCTTACGTTGACCTAACTCTGTAGTCTAGACCAGGCCACAGACTGCCAACCTCCCTAGAGAGGCTCAAGACATAGTCCTGACAGGTTGTGAAAGAAAGGGTGGGTATTTGTGCCTAATACAACTTCTCTTACTCTTCTCCACACAAGAGACAGCAGTGGGACCAGGAGGTCAAAGGAAGGCATGCCTTGGAGGTGGGCTTAATGGAGCTCCTGGGGAGGCCAGGGGCAGTAATATGAGATGCTGGTGGGGAAAGGAAGGATCACTGAGCTAAAGGAGTGGGGCGGCCTGATAATGAGATAATATACACCCTTGGAGCAGCTACCGGCACAGATCTAGGAAAGCAGTGAGTCCAGGATTGAGATGCTGGCATACTAGCAGTTCCAGCTTAACTGGGAGATTCATGGTATCTGAAATAATAGTAATGGCATTTCTGAGTAAGCTCTTCACATTTTAGCAATGTTAATGACCACCTCTCTTTTGTCAGGGTCATCATTCAATAAACAGAGTGGATGCTCCCACTCCTGTCTGTCTGGAGTATCTGTCTTCAGTATGCAGCTGTTGATCGATAATCTACAATAGATCGGTAGAAAAAGTAAATGAAATAGATATTGATGAAATGTCAGTCTGTACCCATCTATGTCCATAAAACCATGTGTTGTACAACATTTCAGCCTTTGCTTTCAACATGTGATCAAGCTTGCAAAGTTGTTTTCAGTTTAGAGTGATCATTACAATTGTCAGTTTAAGTAATTAATTTGTGGGTCATTAGCTCCTTTGAGACAGGTCCTCAGTTTTGCAGCTGAATTTGCTCTGTGTGCCCTGAAACTGAAATTTGACCTAGGATCCCCATGTTCTAACCCTAACCCATGTTCTATATGCAGCAGCTCCATTGGTGCTAAGCTGGAAGTAACTCTTTCAAAGTTTATTCTTGGCATACAGACTATAGCATAAAACTAGCATGGATCCTTCAAAGTATCTTGAGCTAGGTAAAGAGATGCTATTGAATTTCACATCCCTTTTGCTCTTGTAAACAAAATGTCAGATTTTCAAGGTGCAGTTAAATTCAGCAGATTCCAAGCTATAGGATCTGGATAAATGAATGGCAAATGGGATCCCTTAGGGAGATACAGTGAGTGTCATGACCATAGTGTCAGAACATATAACATGAAGTCTGGGCTCAAAATGGTTTCTCACTGACCCTTAATCTGGGACTAGGGCTTAATAAAACTGATTGCTCTGCCAAATTGTTTCTTGACCTCCAAAGTGTAGGTGACACTGAATTTATTATTCTTATTTTAGGAATTAAAACTGATTGAATTAACACTTTGAAAAGTTTTCATTAATGCCATAAGGGTTGGATACATCAATGGGTCACATTTTACATGCAACTTGTTGAAAACAAAGGATTCCTACCAAAGATGAACTTGAGTTCTGTTCTGGTACAGCAACCCACTTAAATTAAGAGGAGGAAATCGGTAGTATAGTTGAAAGTAAACACTGGTGAACTCAGTTTATCCACTTCTCATTTGGGGAATATGGAGTTTAGTTTGCCTGATAGCTCATAAGCCACCATCACTAGAAATAAGTTAGTGTACCAGTGGAATGCTGAGGATATATCAGTTGTAAGGAGATTTGCATGTCGCTTCCCTTCTGACAGGGCAGGAGGCCACACCCCCTTACTGCTTCTCAAGCAGGGCACAGCTCGTGAATCCACCTGGTGATTAATCCAATTAGCAGTTAGTCCTTCTGCCCAACCCCTCAATCAGAGCAGTGAGTATTTAGCAGGCCTGGCCGACAATCGGCCCAGACCTTAGCCTTTCTGCCCCAGTCCCTCAATCAGGGCGGTTCACAGTTTATATCTCAGGCTGAGTCCGTGCGATACAGCCCATCAGTTCAGGGTGGGGAATTAGCTCCCAACTGGGAGCAACAGCAAATACACCTGGCGCCCTAGCTCCAGCGGGCACCAGATCAATTCAGGCCTCCTGGCCTATTAGTGAGGAGGTAGCCACCCTTCACAGGTGGGGTACCTGGGATAGGGGGACACAGGCCCTCCCACTCCACTGCATCCCAGCCCAGGGCCCTATTAGGGGCAGGATATTGCACCACTAGGTCAGCATGGATCTGCCCACAACACGCTGGCCAGTTCACTATAACACCACAGCTGAACCCTATTCAGCATCCCTGGGCTCCTTCCTACCCTTCCTAGTTTGGAGGACCTGGGTCATCCTTGGACTCCCTGGGGTAAACAGCCAATGGCAGTCCCAGCAGTTCATCGGCATTGCTAGTCTCCAGCAATTCAGGTAATGCCTCTGATCAGGCAGCTGTCTCCTTCAGCTCTGGTCCCCGACAGCAAGGAAAGCTCCTCTGGTAGCCCTCTTCCTACTGAGCTAGGAGGCTGGCCTTTTTATAGTGCAGCTTCCTGTCCCGCGGCTGCAGGTGGCCTGGTTCTGCCCACGAGGGGGTGATCTCAGGTCTCTACCCTTCTGACAGGGCGGGAGGCCACACTCCCTCACAACACAGTTTTCTGTTGCCATATTGCACTGGATTCTGGCCTATGCATCAGTGAGATATCAGACCTTGACTGGCCCGGTCCATCAGACCAGCAGGTTGATTTTAGCACTGGTCCAGGATTAAATACAGCAAGTCCTAAATCTTGGGCCAATACAATTTTCAGTGCTTGGAAATAGCCCAGTAATACGTTTTATTGGTGTGCAGGTCCCTGACTTCCCATCTGTGTGGTCTTTGTTTTAACAAGCAAGCAGGTGTGTGTGTGTGTGTGTGTGTGTGTGTGTGTATATAACATAGACATTTTGTTGTTTGTTTGTTCTTCTACGGATGCTCATCTTAGATACAGCACCCCTTTCTCAGGAATTCAGTTTCATTGTTTGTTTGTATTGCAGTAGCACACAGAGGTTCCAGTGGAGAGCAGGGCCCTGTTGTTATAGGCTCTGTACATAAACAAAAGAAGTTCCTGCCCCAAAGAGCATATAATCTAAATAGACAAATCAGAGTAGAAAAAGAAGAGTCAATTGTCCAAAGTTTACAGGTGGGGAGCTGACACAGAGATTGTCTTACATAGGGCCCAAGGTTATAGGCAGAGCTAGAAACCAAACCCAGGTTTCCTGGTCCCCAGTCAGGTACCTTAGCCACAAAACCACTCCTCCTCAAACTTTCAGTTTGCTTTTATCCAATTTACCAGCAGAGTCAGAACGCAGTTGAGTGCGTAAATCTAGAGCATCCGGGCATGCTCCCAGCATCAAAACTGGGCACTCAGCTCTTTCCTCTAAGCACTTGACCATATAGCTTCCCAGATCCAAATTCCACATTAATTGCAGGGGAGGCAGCAATTTATCCTGGGCACATCCCTTTAAAGGAGGAGGTCAGAGAGATACAGACCTGTTGCCTTTGTTACTCGTAGAGAAGGTGAGCTGTGATCCTGCAGTTACATCCTCCTCATCTTTATTGCTATGCTATCTGACTCTATTAGTAGTAGTTGGGGTACCATTAGATTCTGTCTCCTCCCTTCCTTTGCTAATTAATCAACTCTTCCAGTGACAGCTCTTGACCATTAAATAATTTTCATTAGTATCCAGGGACCAACATCTTGGATGCGTCCATCTGTCTTCATTAACTCTGATTTCAGCACCAGGAAGAGTGACCTGAGTGACAGCAACAAGTCAGTCTCTTTCCTTGTCCCTTCCCTTCCTTGTTTCTTTCTTAATGAACATTGATCATTCTGATAGGGGTTTTTTTATTGTATGTTTTAAGAAGGAGACAGGGGGTAAGTAACTCTACCTTCTCCCTCTTTCCCCAAAGAACTTCAGTGTACAGCCTTAAGAAAAAAGAACAGCATCCTTTTTAAAAGTAGATAAATAATGCATAATTGCCCTCATTTTGTCAGTAACCTAAGAATGTCTGTCCAGATCAAGAAGGAAGAAAGGAAGATAAATCTTTATTGATGTCTGAATTATGTTCCTCCAGACTAAAAATTAACTTCTTCTGTTGCTTATCAGAATCTACCTTGTAGGCTGGCAGATCCTGGTGCACATTGCCAACCCAGGGAAGGAGAAGTTGGATTTCTTGGACAGTATGGCTACCTTTCCCTCAACCATGCTAAATGAATTGTGAGAACAGATTTGTATGTATTTGATGTAACAATATAGTCTGAGAGGACATTAGTGGCCTCACACATCACTGTTTGGAATAGCAAATACTCAATTATGGCAATTGGGCATGACCTTGGCTACCAAATTCTTTTACAGCAGGTGGAGGAAGCAGTCTATTCTGCTCACCTGTTCAGTCACTTCTGGAAGGCATGCAGTTTCTCTCCTTCCAGTTGGAATAGCATTGATACAGGTTCTTTCTCTCCCGAGAGCGAGTGCTTTGTATGCAAGGACTTTGAAAGGAGGTTCTTAAAAGAGCTCTAAAATGAAGAGACAAATTAACATCTTGTGGACGGTGGTCTTATGTGTACAGCTACATCACAGATGGAAGGAAGATGTGGTGGGCTAGTAAAGGAAACAAGAGTGACTGAAAACTGGAGTGGGAAAAGCAGTCATCCCTTTTTTATCGACTACCTTGTGTGAAGGGAGAGGCTGGATGGACTTTTTAGAATTGCTCTGAGGATAAGAACTGTTTGCCTGAGAGAGATTGACATGACATAGGAAGCAGAAGCATGGCCTTTACCAAGAGGAAGAGCAGGAGCTAACTGTTGGGTAGCAAAACATAAGAAGGTCTGCTTGCCTGCATGGAGAACATGTCTGGGGATCAGGTAGCAGAACCATGCGACATTGTAGCCCCCAGGTCATGACCCTGTGAAGAAGCCCAGGTCTATCATTCACCAGGTCTACCCCTTCACCCTTTTCCCCTCCCCACTCCCCCATGCACACATGCTTCCAGCCCCGGACACCTGTTCATCTCATAGTAGGAGCACTGATGTGTGTAGTAGGCCACCTGCTCTGGGTGAAAGAACTCTGTATGCCACTGTGCTGCTGCTCTGCTTGAAGAGCTGACAGGTTTTGAGACTGAGCTAGGTTGTCGCTCCCAAGTTGTCCCCTCTCTTGGACTTCTGACTTCAGGGGAGATTTACGCTCCATTATAGGATCCCACTCTCCTAACATGGGGGAACTGGTGGGACAATCCCACCCCATGAGAGACTTGGGAGGCTAGGGCTAGCCTTATTGGGATCCAGGAATAAAGGATTTTCCCCCCCCCAGCCTAAGAGGGGGGTACACAGGACCTGGAAAACCAAATAATTACGGGGGGCTAGGAGTAGGCAGATTTAGTGGCGACTTTAGTCTTAGAGCTACCCATGTTCCTTCCTCCTTTGGCTTCTGTGCTCTGTGCAGAACACCAAGGGGACACAGAATCTGACATCCTGTGCGTGTTCAGTGCCCAATCTTCTCACAGTACTTTATTGAGGAGAGCAGGTTTTTATATTATTCTTTTCTCTTTGGTTCTGCAGTGCTAACAAGAGTAATGTCATGCTGGAAGAGTGAGCTGGAATCTAGTCTCTCTCCTGCATAACCAACAGGATTGTTAAAGAAACTTTGATTGCAGAAACTTGTTTACAGTGAAAATGGCTGAAATAGAACAGAACTTGACCCCTCCAGCTATCAGGCTGTGTTTGGAGGTCTGGCAGTCATGTGTGGAGAGAGGGAACATTTTACAGATGGGTAAACAAGCATAGAGGAGCTTAGGTCAAAAGAAACCATTGGATTTTTTGGCACTCAATTTGAGACAAGGGGTAAATACTCTGATGCAACTCTGTTGACGTCAGTGGTGAGTTTGGCCCAAGGGGCACAAAAACTGAGAATCCTAGAAGAAGTCACCAATTCTGAAAATGACCTAAAGTGGTTGGCCCAAGCTAGCAAGGCAGGTCCGTGGCAGAGCTGTGAGAGGAACCCAGGATTCCTGGTTCCCAATTCCCAGCTTTTAGCACAGGCTCACGTTCTTTACTAAACTTCTAGCCTGTGTGTGTGTTTGTTTATGGAATTTTCTCTGGTTTAACAATTCTGTGAAGCAGAGGGAAGGAAAGAGGATCTGAGATGGATGGAGAGGGGTAATAATAGGAAAAGAGGTAATACAAGTAAGAAGCTCAGGAACCGGTGGGGAGGGGAGGGGAATGAGGGGGAAAAAGTGTAGTGAATGGCTATGAGAATGACTCTCTGGGGAAAATGGTGTATGTTCTGTAAGAGGTATGCAGCTGTCTGGGTCATAGGGTCAGTGCCCCTGCCTGACCCTCGTCAGTGCTAATAATGTATTATCAAGTGCTTGACTGCTCACTGCAGCTTGTTAATTGATTGACAGAGTAAAAAGGAAAACGACAGTGGTTACCTGAAGTGAAACTGAACTTTAATTGTCATCCTGTCCGTTGGAAACACCTACCCTCCCCCTCATTTGTAATGTTTACTGCCCTCTCCTCCACGCTGTCCCTGCTGTTCCATCTGCCCATAAACTCTAAGTTAATAGACACTGAAGTCAGTTCTTTGGCCCTTAGTTTAAAGAACTTGAAACTGGGAGTCCATCTAACAGGACCTTGCTTGTGTGAAGGGTGAGACCTGTGGTGAATATGTGCCAGGAAGAACTACTTCCTGCCCTCACTGCAAGTCTAGCAGGGGCTGCTGTCCAAGTATGTGCTGTAATTAGATAATTAAGATCAGTGGTGGCTGGAACAATTTTTATAGTGGGAGTTCTGAGGGCAGAAACCATGTATTTGAGTTGTTGTTACGACTTCAAGCCAGGGGATGCAGCAGCACCAACAGCACCCATAGTTCTAGCACCTATGATCCTTCTGAATGTTCCCTCCTCCCTCTTGTAAAACAAGAATTTGTTAGACTTTCCTGTGGCTGAATCTTATGTGGTGGTGACTTGTAATTTAAAATCTACCTTTGTGCAAGTGGTGGGAGTAGCACATGGCTCCATCATCCCACCTGTCTCATCATACCACTCGGTATAGTTTTCTCCTGGGTTTAAGCAGGGAATTACTAATTGACTGTGTACCACTGCTGGGTGCCATGACTACATAATTCTACACCACCTTGCTCAAGTATTTCATGATATAGCACAGGGAAAACAAGTAGTTTGCTTGTTTTCTTATCTAGAACGGTGTCCCTGGGGATGTTTCCTGATGCACCATGCAAAGGAGTATGTGCTGTCTGTAAAGTTCAGGGCAAAGGACTATCTCTGAATATATTGTATTTAATTCAGCTCCACTTCACTTGTTTTACAAAATAAAAAAACCAATCACTCAGCTCTCGAATTAGTGAATAAGTTCTGAGAAGGTGTTATTTAGTTGTAGTAAATCACAGAATGGAACCATGCATTCATAAAACATTTTATGCATCCATACATCAATATTTCAACATGGAACACAGACATCAACATTTCATTTTAACTACATTGCAGATCTCCCTGTCAGGGAAGAAAGTTGAAATCTTCAAGCCAGCCCAAGACAACCTCCAACTCCCATTCTCCCACGGGGTCATGGTGACATCATATTAGCAGTTCCTTCCATGTATTCTTCTGATATGTGAGGCACCAGGCCTGCCTTCAGCCTAGTGAATCTCCATTGCAGACCATGGAATTATGCAGGGAAAACCTGGCCAAGTTTTGTCCTTGTATAAACTTCTCTTTCCACAGGCTAAAGAGAGGTCTAAAAGCCATGGATGAAAATATGCGTATGGGGGAAATGTTGCCATAAAAATCTCCAATGTATAGGGGGAAAGAGCTCAGGAAGATCTAGCAAAAACGGGTGTCTAGAGATGGGCCATGACCATGATTAGAGGCAAGGGAAGACTTCCATCCTACAGTGACTGCACTATAATAAAACCTAAGAAAGGACAGATTTAAAAGATACTAAGATTATTTTATTGAGAGACTAGAAGAACAAGGGGGCAAGACAGAGGTACAGAAGCTAATGAATGATTATAGGTGAGGTTAATCAGCATCCCTGTTAATCCTTTTTATAATATAAGAACAAGGACACATCCAATTAAATTTTAAAGGCAACAGCTTTAAAACTAATAAAAGGAAATGTTTTTATATAATTATCTTATGGCAAGGAGTTCTACAAGTTGTCACTGAGTGTAAGAATGTCTGAAAAATAACAAGAACATCTGTAGTTACATCAAATAGGATAAAAAATACAAGGGAATAAGGAAGGGGAATAAGGAAGAAATTTACCTAGTGGTTAAGTTTCACCATAATTGACACTTATGGGGGTTCTGTACTTTCCTTTGTAGCATCTGTTGTTTACTATTATGTGTATTATTGTAGCACCTAATGGCCTTAGCTCTACGCATGGACACCATTGCACTAAGCACTAAACAAATATCTGGTAATAGGCATTATAGGCAGGATACTGGAATAGGTGGACATCAGTCTAATTCAATATAACAATTTCTATGTTCTTAATATGGGGAGAAAATATCACTTTCAATATTTTTAATATTACAGGAGTAAAGTGAGCTTTTCAGAGTTGTTATACATTACCTTGGTCAGTGGTAAATGTAGATGGTGGACACTTTGGTAATCGTTTCAACGATACTTAAAAAAATCCTCTTAAATCATTTCTTTTTTTAAGCACATAGCTGTGAAAGAGATTGAAGGGATTCTAAACAACCCAGGAATCATTACAGAACCAAAAAAATAAAAGTGAATTGTGGGTGAAGTCTACTGGAAAAACTGTTCAAGGTTTAGGTCACCAGCAAGTTTTTCAGCTGACTTCCTCTTTTGTGCCTATCATATCACAGGTTCTGGGATTTGTATCTACAAGGACAGGGCAAGGAAAGGCTAAGGCAAAGCTGGTTTCCTTTTGCTGTTTACATAAAGTGAGAGAAGTCTGCATGGGTGTTCTGATCAGACTATTCTCTCTGACTACTGAAGAAGCTAAAATATTGATTCATTGGAGTTACACAAAAAGAATTCAAGTTACTGAGAATGTACTGACTTATGATATTTTTCCCTTTACCTGGAAGCTACTACTAAGTATATGTGAAAACATTTTCTTCTCCCAGAATCAGTCCTCATCAAGACACAGTTGTCTTTGAAAGAGGACACATTAGAAATCAGTGATAATCTCCTGGGGATTTTTATGCAAACAATAGAGTAGAATAAAATCTGGTTTTAAAAGGTACAGTGTCTTTGTGATATCTTGAGTTTGAAAGTACTTTACAAACCATGAGTACTAATGGGCAGTGACCACTGTGCAGTGTAGTGACCACTGTATTCTCAGTAATAGCTCCAACAAAAAAGTGGGAGTGAGGAAAATTGTCCAGGACACCAAAATGATCATCTGTTTTTTACAAAGGTCTTGTCTTGGCCTGGTATCTTTAGCTCTGCAACCCCTTCCAAATCTGTACTGCAGTAACAGCATTTGCATATGATCCCAGCTTGTGACATGGAATTTTGAACTACAGTTTGCCCCACCAACAAGAGATCTGTTAAGTAGACTGATGGTATCAGATGAACCATCATGGATTTCTGGGCATGGAGGAGGCTTGTATGTCTTTGTTTTGTTTTGATAGTCCTCAGAGTCCCGTCTCATTCTTCAAGTGCATTTCCCATTGATATAACCCTCAAAGTAGAATTACAGCCATAATATTTGCTGCATAGGTTAAAAAATACAGCATGTATGTAACCTTTATGAGATCTATATTAAATAGTAATGGTGAGGGAGAAATGCCATTATCTCTAGGTAAAGACTAGGAGTAACTCAAGACTAGGAGTGTGATGTTCTCTATATAGTTGCTAATGATGGTCAGATCTTGAAAACAGCGTACGTAGGGTGTGAGAGGCACCTACCAAACAAAAAGAAATGGTAAGTGGGAGGGAAGGAAGCATTCTTTCCTTGTTATCACATCAAAATGTAGTTGTGTTAATATATGAAACTTAACTGCTCTTCTTCAGGAAAATGTCCTTAAAAGCATGTAACCAAATTAAAACAATACATAAAAAATAATTCTAGATTACTTTATATGCATTGGCTGCAAACTCAACATTTCCTCCAAATAGTCTTTTTAAAGACATTAGGAGGCCACTTGTCCATTTGGGTGATGAAGTAAATTTCTCTTTGTTAGTATAGCAACAGCTGCAGGAGCCAGGAAGTTGTGAGGCCATGTCAGCTAGGGGGAAAACCCCTTCCATAATTAGAGGGGCCCAGAAGAGAGCTCCTCTTGGATGAAAGCATTAACACCTCCATGTGAAAAAAATAATTTAAATCTACTCAATCCCAAAGAAAAAGAGAAGTCATTGTTTTTGTGTCTAGCACCTTGTTTTGATTTCCCTGAATGCTGCAATTGTGGATTCCATAATGGAGAGTAACAGACTTCAGATTAAAAGAAAAGGAGTACTTGTGGCACCTTTTTGCGAATACAGACTAACACGGCTGCTATTCTGAAACTAGACTTCAGACTGTATTAGAATTCAAGGAGAATTAGACTTTATTCAGCACCTAACATTGAATCTCCTCAGAAAGGGTGAATGCTGAATTTGAAGCTGAAACAGTGAACTCTGCCCCCTAAGAGTAGCAGCTCTTTTTCTCAGATTATGCAGAGGAACAATAAAACCCTGGAAACACATGCTAAATGAGTGTGATACACAGGATAATGTCTATCTTCATGCTTAACCGCTGTGTGCTGCACCCATCTGCTCCAACCACCTTTGGTGTGGTTTCTGGTTTTTTTAGAGTTTAAGCTCTGTAGGGTAGGGACCATGTCTTCCTATGCATTTATACAGCACCACAATGGGGTTGTGGATCTTGACTGAGGCCTGTGGACTCTACTGCAGTATAAATAAAAGTAATTATTTTTAGAAGTAGAAAATTGTTGTACAGAATGGAATTTGCATTGAGGGTTAAGACCTTTCCCAAATGTTTTGCTGTCTAAACTTATGTTATTTCAATGAAGGTGGACTGGGTGGCTCATTGAAGCTCAGTTAATAAGACCTAGAGGGCCATGTCTTCAGCTAGTGACTTGAGGGGAACTATGCTAGTTTACACGAGCTGAGGATTTGGTCCAGAATCTTTTCTCTCTACTCATTCAAATATGGAACCAGGCCATTAATGACACAACCCTGAATCATTCCTTTACAATTTACATAGTTGTCTCTCTTGGTAATGCCCCTTTTAGGAGTCTTGCTTGTTGAGTATTCTATGGAGCTGTTTTTATGAGGGGGTGGAGTTGTGGCCCCCTGCTGGAGGCCTCAGGATTCTGCCACACCCATCCCAGGAAAGAAACAGTGGAGCAGTCCTCCAAGTGGACTAGAGTGGTTGAAGGGGAAGCAGCCAGTCAGAGAGGCTGCAGGGAGCAGCCAATGAGGGCCCAGGAGGCTCATTTAAAAGGAACTGCAGGACCAGCCTGAGTTTAGTCTGTTTGTAGGGACTGGGGGAGTAAGAGGTGTTCCTTGCTGGCTGCAGGTGTAGAAAGGGCCTGGCTAGATCAGTCTGCAAGCAGGGACTGAGGGAGCAAGAGGTAGGTAGTTGCTGGTAGGGACCAGAGAGGCAAGGGAATAGCTTCTGGGCTGCCAAGACTCACTTAAGACAGGCCCAGGGAAGGAACTATGGAACTATAACCCCTGGGAAGGGGCTGATCTAGACTGACCCAGCTGGAGAGCTGAGGTCAGAGGACTAAAGGACAGGTAAAGAGCCTCCAGGGAGGAAGCCCTGAGGCTGCTGCTTCACCCCAGAGTGGGAACCTTCATACATAAGCTGGCCAGCTAGGATACTGAGACAGGCCCTGTTGGTCAGACTGAGGACTGGAGCCCGGGGAGGACTACAGGACATAGACTTGGTTAGACAGTGTACCTTGGAAAGGGAGACGGTGTAGGCGACTTGGCCAGAGGACTCAGTCACTGAAAACCTGCCAAGATCCATCGGCCAGAGGTGGGTTCAATCCCGCTGAAAAGAACAGAGAGATTGCAGGCGCTATTGGCCAGAGAAAGGGGGCACTTGTGAGAGGCAGGTGCTAACCCTGGTACAGGCTGATAATTTATAATTGAGTTTAATGTATCTAAAAGCCAAGTTATATACATCATAGACCATTATACCTGCCAACAGGAACCCTTAGAAAGAGAAGTGGGAGAACAGATCACATCAGAAAGTTTGAGCTCTGAGCTGGTCTGTCTTGGGAGATCAAAGTCGAGACTGAACTTTCTAGGCAGACTCAGCTTTGTGATTATACATTGACTGGCCCCTTTATTAATTCATACATCTAATCAACAGACCTGTTTCCATAACTGTAATATCCTAAATAAAGCTAGACTTGAGACTAAAGCACCACTCTATTTCACTCTCCTACACAGGGCCAGGTCCTTGGATCTGGCTGCACTGTGCTTGGTGCAGGATCTCAAAGGGGTGTGTGTGTGTGTGTGTGTGTGTAAAGAACAAGTGCTTTAAGCCATCTTTCTGCTTGTTGACACAAAGATAGGACTGAGCTGTTCTAATTGGGCTAAGGGCCAGTTAAGGAACCCCTTAGGACCACCCTGCTTGCCAGAGATCACTGGAGTTCATCAGTGACTGATTCTACCCCTTCCCAGCTAGTCCCTCTCTCCACTTGGGAAGGCAGCCTACACCAGGGAGAAGCAGATGGCTGACAGCTGATTAAGGTAGCTAAACATTGTTAGGAGAATCTTCAACAGCCGTGGCAGGAGAGCACCCCATGGCCTCTGTGCTGCCAGACTGGCAAAAAGGGATTGGAGTTTGGAGCCAAGACCTGGTTCCAGGAGGCTTGTAAACCTGAGCTCTCTAAATGAGAAAGGAAAGAATGCAAAAGAAAGTCCAGTTTAAGCAAAAGTCCTGACTCTAACATGACCCATCCTATACTTCTCTCTTCAGTCACAGTGATTTCTGTTACAGCCCAACCTCCCCTTGTATTTTGTCTAAATAGGCTGTGAATGCTTTGGAGCAGGGCCCTTTTCTTCTACTGTACAATGAGCCTACAGTATTATACCATGGGTACTAAATAAATGATAATAGCAATACCTCATGGGGAGGGGGCAAGGGGAAGAGAAAAAAAGACCTCTGTGCTTTCTTCTCCAATAAATGAATCTATTTATATGGCTACAGATCTATTCTATTCCTATCCTATAAAACACATTGCATCCATGGTTAGTTTGAAATAAACTAGGGAGTCATTTGTCTAAAGGGTGTTGCTACTACCGCTAAGCGGGATGTGTTCCTGCCTTTGCCTTCTCTGGCAGATATCACATTTCATTACTTTGATGAGACCAAGCAAATTCTTCCAGTTGTGTTAATTTGCCCCCAAGCCAGTTTGTGTCATGTTTGCAAGAAGTCTGTGTGACATTTTTTAGCCTTCTCTGTCCCTCCTGGTTTTGAGACCTAAAATAATAATTACAGCATATCCCATTTAGTGTATCGTTTCTGAAGTGGAAGAAGAGTTGGCATGTGGAGAACAAGGCCCTCTGATGTAGTGTAATATAACTTGCAACGGTAGCAACCCACCAGGACCCTGAAGAGACTTTCCCTCTGGTCACATAGGAAATCAGATGTGCTCACCAGTGGGATGGATGAACAGCAACACACTAGTACAGAGTGTGTGGCTCTTTCCTCTCCAGGCTGAGTGGCATATTTCTCATCCTTGACAGAAAGGTCACTATGTAGAAGAGCTCTTTGGGGGATGGCAACTAGGGGATGAGTCTTTTGAATGACTTTGATCTCCCCAGTCAGCAGACCATGCAGTGGAATAAGTTGGGGGAGGGGGAGGGAATGCTGCTTTCTTCACTGGCAAAGCCTACTGTTCCCAAGTTGCCCACTGCTATGATATTCACGATTCCTGCATGAATATATATTGACAAGAGACTATTTATGGATTTGTTAGTACTTCCTTGGTGCTCTAGGTCAGTGGTTCACAATCTTTCTAAACTACTGTACCCCTTTCAGGACTCTGTGTCTTGCATACCTCCAAGTTTCACCTTACTTAAAAACTACTTGCTTACAAAATCAGACATAAAAATACAAATGTGTCAAGCATACTATTACTGAAAAAGTGCCTACTTTCTCATTTTTAGCATATAATTATATAATACATTTATTGGAATATAAATATTGTACTTACATTTCAGTGTATAGTATATAGAGCAGTATAAACAAGTCATTGTATGAAAATTTAGTTTGTACTGACTTTGCTAGTGCTTTTTATGTAGTCTGTTGTAAAACTAGGCAACTATCTAGATGAGCTGATGTACCCTCTGGAAGACCTCTGTGTACCCCTGGCTGAGAACCACTGCTCTAGATGCATGGTTTGTGAAGCACAACGGAATCCCTAGAAGGTGCTAAATGTTAGAGGTTATTCTTTCTATGTGAGACAGTCACTGCCCAAATGCTCCCAATTTGTGTCTGTGTTTCATGTTAATGACATGTTTCATAGTGCATATGAAACCAAGGCTGAGTTAGTATGTTGAGCTAGCAATGAACATCACTAAGAGTATAAGGATGGGGCCAGATGAGAAGTAGTTATTTGTATCCTGAGCCTGTTGCATTCTCCGCCTTCCCTCTGCCCCACCCTGCCCTTCAGTTTCATAGTTTATATTTCTGACTACATTGGTTGTGGGTGAGACTCGGAACTATTTTTCAAAATTTTAGTACCATGCCATTATATAGGATGACTTTTCACCTATAGTCTTAAGTTTATTCGTATTTTATTAAAGCTTTTAAAAATAATGATAATCCTGCTTTTCTTCAATCAGCATTTTTTCAAAAGAAAAATCTGTTGCATCCCAGTCTTTAACAAATGGTTTTTGTGCTAAGGACAGGTGTGAATAGCACAAGGAGTCACGCTAGGTATGCTAGGAGAGAGAGCATTAGACACTGATTATTTTTAGGAGACATGAAAATGTATTTTCAAAATACCATGAGAATGACACCCATCATTGGCGGGGGTGGTGGGGGGTGGGGAGAGAATATCCTAGGAAAGAAAGCCAACAGGCTTTGGGAGAATTAGATATGATTTATGGTCTTTATTGAAATATGCTTTTTCTATAATGATTGCTTTCCCTATTTATATATCAAGAGAGGTAGGCTCAAACATAATTTTGAATGTGGGGAAATGCTTCAGACTGAACACAAAGGTGCCCTCACTCCACACAGGAATCTTACATTCTACACAGAAGACTCTTAGGCCACGTCTATACTACCCGCTGGCTTGGCGGGTAGTGATCAATCTATCGGGGATTGATTTATCGTGTCTAGTGTAGACGCGATAAATCGATCCATGATCACTCTGCCGTCGACTCCGACACTCCACCACGGCGAGAGGTGGAACAGAGTCGACAAGGGAGCGGCGGCCGTTGATCCCGTGCCGTGAGGACGCGAAGTAAGTGATTCTAAGTCTATCTAAGATATGTCGACTTCAGCTACGCTATTCTCATAGCTGAAGTTACGTATCTTAGATCAATTCACCCCCACCAGTGTAGACCAGGCCTTAGACTGATTGAAGAAGTACCTCAAGCTAAACATGAAGAAGACTAAGGGCTTGTCTACACTGGCAATTTGCAGCACTGCAACTTTCTCGCTCAAGAGTGTGAAAAAACACCGCTCTGAGCGCAGCAAGTTTCAGTGCTGTAAAGCGCCAATGTAAACAGTGCACCAGCACTGGGAGCCACGCCTCTCATGGAGGTGTTTTTTTTAGAGGGCTAGGAGAGCTCTCTCCCAGCACTCTGCCGTGACTACACAAGCCATGTTAAAGGGCTGCCAGTGTAGACTAGCCCTTAAAAATGAACTTGGATGTATCACAGACTGATCGGGAGGGGGAGGGTTCTTAGACAAAGCACAAATAGCCTTAGACTGAATATGAATATGTGTGAAATCAAGGAGAAGGGGTCATTGCTTGAACATACACAGATCTCACAAGCAGTGGATTAGCAGAGTCAGAATGTAGAAATTTTGAGGCAGGAGGAAATGATAAGCAAACTGAGTCCAAAACCTTAAGTTACTATTTAAGTGCTTTAAATTTAGATCAGATGAAGAAGTAACAACTTTTGTATGCACCTTAACTCAGTCTTACTTGACAGACGAGAATTTAGCTGTGATATGCTTCCATCTAGGGCAGTCCTGCAGATTTGTGTCCTGTCTTACAAAAAGAGTATGTTGAAATCAGGTGAGACAATGCCTATGATTATGTGGCTGAACACTGCCAATCCTCCTTTTACTCCTCCTTCATGGTGCATAAGCAAAACCTTTGGCATTCCCAAGAAATCTGGCACCTAAGGGTAAACACAGGAGTCTCCTTGAAACCAACTGTGATGAACTGGAAATAATAATTATTTTTTATGACTACAGTTCAGGCCTCTGTGTGTTTCTGATGGGTTACTTGCTATGGAGTTAGATGAAAAGGGGTTGTTAGAGGAATGAAGCAGGAAAGGCAAAGCAATGAGAGAGATCAGAGTGGGGAAGCTATTTGTTGGGAAGAACAACCTACCTGGCTCCATCTAGGCTGGAATAATTTATTCTTCCCAAGGATAAGCCTAGGATCAAAGGAGGCTCCTGCACCATGAAAGGATCCTGGGTCTAGAAAATGGATGGGGGTTTGAGTGAGTTGGGAGAGGCTGCTCAGGGAGTGTTATGAGAGCTGACAGGTGTGCAAGGAAACCCAGAGTATGCCTACACTACAATCAATGGGGGTGATTGCAGCTCATGTAGTCACACCCAACTTAGTTTCAGTCTAGCTAGCTCTGGTAATGCAGTGGTGAAGCTGCAGCTGCATGTGCTTCAGCCCGGACTGTGCAAGCCCACCCAGAACCTTGCCTAATTACTCGCAGGACTAGTCTGCAGTGAAGTGTCTGCTGCTGCTGCGTCTACCCTCCTCTGTATCTGAGTTCGCTAGATTAAAACTGCCTTGGATGTCTCTACATGAGCTGCAGTGGCACCTTCAGTTGTCGCCTAGACATATCCACAGAAAGAGAGACAGCAACTGGGCACCATTTGCTTCTCCCAGCCCAGAGGTAGAGATGGACCTTTGTACCTTTTGCTCTTTGTGCTTTGTACCTCTGGGTGAATGAATAAACAATGCCTTGTTTTGAAGATGCTGTCTTTGAGTCACTTTAATCAACTTTCTGCTCACAAAAAGAAAAGGAGGACTTGTGGCACCTTAGAGACTAACAAATTTATTTGAGCATAAGCTTTTGTGAGCTATAGTTCACTTCATCGGATGCATGCAGTGGAAAATACAGTGGGAAGATTTATATACACAGGGAACATGAAACAATGGGTGTTACCATACACAGAGAGTGATCAGGTAAGGTGAGCTATTATCAGCAGGAGAGCGGGGTGGGGTAGGGAAACCTTTTGTAGTGATAATCAAGGTGTGCCATTTCCAGCAGTTGACAAGAACGTCCGAGGAACAGCGGGGGGAGGGGAATAAATATGGGGAAATAGTTTTACTTTGTGTAATGACCCATCCACTCCCAGTCTTTATTCAAGCCTAAGTCAATTGTATCCAGTTTGCAAATTAATTCCAATTCAGCAGTCTCTCATTGGAGTCTGTTTTTGAAGTTTTTTTGTTGAAGAATTGCAACTTTTAGGTCTGTAATTGAGTGACCAGAGAGATTGAAGTGTTCTCCAACTGGTTTTTGAATGTTATAAGTCTTGACGTCTGATTTGTGTCCATTTATTCTTTTACGTAGAGACTGTCCAGTTTGACCAATGTACATGGCAGAGGGGCATTGCTGGCACATGATGGCATATATCACATTGGTAGATGCGCAGGTGAACGAGCCTCTGATAGTGTGGCTGATGTGATTAGGCCCTATGATGGTGTCCCTTGAATAGATATGTGGACACAGGTGGCAATGGGCTTTGTTGCAAGGATAGGTTCTTGGGTTAATGGTTTTGTTGTGTGGTGTGTGGTTGCTGGTGAGTATTTGCTTCAGGTTGGGGGGCTGTCTGTAAGCAAGGACTGGCCTGTCTCCCAAGTTCTGTGAGAGTGATGGGTCGTCCTTCAGGATAGGTTGTAGATCCTTGATGATACGTTGGAGAGGTTTTAGTTGGGGGCTGAAGGTGATGGCTCGTGGCGTTCTGTTATTTCCTTTGTTGGGTCCTCTTCTGGCTCTGTCAATCTGTTTCTTCACTTCAGCAGGTGGGTATTGTAGTTGTAAGAAAGCTTGATAGAGATCTTGTAGGTGTTTGTCTCTGTCTGAGGGGTTGGAGCAAATGCGGTCACAGTATATAAATCTCCCCACTGTATTTTCCACTGCATGCATCCGATGAAGTGAGCTGTAGCTCATGAAAGCTTATGCTCAAATAAATTTGTTAGTCTCTAATGTGCCACAAGTCCTCCTTTTCTTTCTGCGGATAGAGACTAACATGGCTGCTACTCTGAAACCTTTCTGTTCACAGTTCCCTGGAGGTGCCACCCAAAGATCCAGCCCTAGAGTAGTAGAACCACATGGTTCTGCCAAGGGGAGGACTAAAAGGAGTCTACAGGGCAGTTTGCCCTATAACTACAAGACCAGTACATATGTAATCACTACATAGATGGGGTTGGAAGGTATGAACCCCAATTTGAATCTCATGGATGCTGCTTATCTCTAAACTCTCTAATGCTGAAGAGAAACTGCTTCAGTGATTTCTAGTCCGAGAGACGTATCTTCTGCCAGCATCACTACACAGCACTTCCTATATACTGAAATGATAACTCCTTGTGTGAAGAAGAGTTTGTTAAATAAGCCTGATTCAGTTTTGCTTAAAACAAAGAAGTTGATTTAATGGATCTATAGAATGGCCAGGTACCTGTGTTATTTAAGAGTAATGGGACTTTGGAGGTTGAGTTCTAAAGCATTTCATTTTTATTTGAGCTGTTAATTGAAAATCAGTTGATTTGCGCTGTTCATTCAGCAGTTCCTCTCCTTCTCCTTGTCTCTTCTTGCCTGCCCTCCCCCATACAGATACAATAACAGCTGTTAATGCAACATCCTAAACAACATGTTTGTAAAAATGTGGCCTGGGGCTAGACTTTCACTTGTGGTTTATTGATTTAATTAACCATGGTCTTGCAAGTACTCTGGAAGTCTGATACCTTTGATGAAGAAGAGATGAGAGAGAATCTAACATCTCATGGGCTGGATCCTCTGGCAGTCTTTAGGCACCAGCCGTAAAACTGGGGTCATATGATTAATTTTGGCTACATAAAATCGTATTTTGGAGTCGCATGATCAGCCACCTTGTGAGTTGCCTTCTTTTTCTCTTTTCTTTAATTTCTTTCCCCTCTCCCTTGCAATAACAGACAGTCGCTGATGAACCAGGGAATAGGCTTATTAAAAAGCTGCTTATCTCTCATGGAAAAACTCTCTACTTAGAATGAATTTTCTTTCTACTTTTCCATTATTCTGTTCTGTCTTTTACATACACAAATGTTTGCGTGAAAATAACAACTTAGGAGTTGCTTAAAGGTGACCCTAACCTAAGGTTACCCCAAATAGCTGGGGTAAGTGGGGCATTCATTAATAGATCTTAATTTTAAAAGTCTTCCTGTGTGCCACCTCAGGATGTCATCTTGTCAGTGCTGGTGAGCTAAGCAGTGTCAGGCCTGGTTTATTCTCGGGTGGGATGCTTCCAACAAAAGGCAAGGGTGCCACTAGAATTGGTGTTTGGTGACTTACTGTCATCTTCCCTCTGAATCACTTCTGAAGTGAAGGTCCATCATGATACTAGCAGGCACTGTTCTGTTGAAGGCATGATATAGTATTTTGGATGGGACATAAAATAGAAGCCCTGACCACTTGTAGTTATTAAATACTCTGTGGCATCTGTTTAAAATAAATCCTATGGTATTTTTCACAGGAAGAGAGAGGCATTGGCTCCAGTGTCCTGGACAAATTGCTTTATGAGCGGAGATTTTCAAAACCACCTAGACGATTCATCTGGATGCCCTAGGTGGTTTCAAAAACCTCAGCCCTGTTGTAATTACATTCCCAAATGCCACTGTGGGGTACAGACAGTTAACCTAGTTGTTTCCTCAAGAAGTTACAATGAGATTCTTTACTCTTCTCTACCTCTCTTGCTAAACTGATATCTAGTCGCATTGCATACTTCACAGAGTTCCTGAGATCTGCCTCAGAGGAGACTGTTTTACTGGCAGGTGAAGCGATTCCTCTGCATAGTTTGTAGTGGCCTTCAGGGTCAAAGGTGGTACATTAATTAATGCCGGATTTCACTGAAGATTATCATTTTAATTTATCACTATTTTGTTTCAGTTCTCCTGAAGTCATAGACTGGCAGCTCCTGCTCCAAGCATTCACTATTATAACAGCATGGAAATTCTCTGGAACACGGACTTCGCCTTTTCGGGGATGGGAGGGCCTGGTCTGGTAAATGCCATTGTTTACCATAGCTTTCAGTTTTTACAATGATGTTTAATTATTATTTTTTAAAGCAAATGGCAGTGGCTCATTGTGGTGGTCTGGTAAAATAGTCGTCGTCTTTTGCCCATCGCCATCAATAGTGTGAGCCCTAGAAGTCAATGGGTGAATGGGAGGGAAGATGGCTGGAGCAACCATGATGGAAGGTTAGTTCCAAGCTTGCCTGACTATGATATAAAGTATGGTTGAAATCTGAACCAGTGGCTGTGTAGGAGATGAAGAAAGGTTTCTTCTCCTCTATCACAGCGTCTGTGAAATTTCAGTCTGCAGAGCTGCCTGGACAATGAATAATCCAGTTAGCAAAGGCTCTTTATATTTGGTAACAGGGCCTGATCCAGAGGTGTCTAAGTCTAGATGGAATCTAAGTTAGAGTAAATTACATCACTTTCCTGCTGATCCACTCATCTCCCTTACATGTATGATGCCACTGGATTCTCTCATTCAGATTCACAGCCAGCTGCCGACAGCTTTAGACATAGCTTTCCATCTCCAGAGCAACAGAGCCATGTTTAGGGAACAAACATAGTAGTCTCTTCTTGATTTTCATCCGTAGCTGACATTAAAGTTCTGAGATGCTAGGAGAAGTTTGGGTTATGACTTGTGATTCAGTGAAGAAATATAGGCTACCTTAGAAAAATATAGGCTACCTTATCTAAGATGAGATGAGCATTATTGTCAGATGAGCATCCAATTGAATGATTTATCCAGTGCCTGTGGATTGGATGAGGACTAGCTGGTTGAGACTTAATTCAGACATGACTGAAATAATACTTATTTGCTGGTGGGAAACAAGCAGAAGAATTGGATTCCTTTGTTGGGGGTTTGCATGCCATTTGTGAGACAGGTTTGGCAAAGAAGGCTTGGCTACCAAGTAGCAACCTTTTCTTTATTGGCATGCACTCGACATGACACTATATCTGAAAGTCATTTAGAAACTTCAGCCAGTATACAATTTGGCAGCCCATGTGTGTGGCACTTTTTTCTGAATGAAGTACACTGAAAGTCTGTTGTGATCTGCATTGGTGCAATTTCCAGATGCAATATTTCCAGGTGCAATTTAAGATATTGAATTAATACAGTTCTAAATAGTTTGGGACCTAGCTATCCTAGGAGATCACCTTTTTCCTTGTATAATACTTCAGATCAGCTAAGGTACTTGAGCGGCTAGTCCCTTAGTTTAAACACAAGGGGCTTGTGGGAAAGGGCATTTTATATATATAGATATAGGGCCACTTGTTTGGAACTTGCTTTCCCTTCTCAGTCCAATGGAGTCTACTAACCTCTGCCATACAGCAAATTCTATTTGTTTTTTTCAAGCTTTTAAGGAAAGGGCAAGTACAAGAAGGGGTATTTGTGATAGTTCATAATCAGTAAGTGTAAGACTTGTTGTTCTTCTTAAGGTGCAGGCAGATAGGGAGGAAGGATAAGTATATTTTTAGAATCCCAAATAATCAAACCATTAAAAAAGTCATTTGCCTTCTCCTTAACAAGACAGCTCCTTGGCTAAAGGGAGTCATAATGACACCAGATTAATGCATCCAGGAGTGCCATTCTGAATAGCATCTGGAGATCTAGGCAGTTAGGGTACCTAACATGAAACGAAAATATTTGCAGTAGGTTATGTGCTGCATTCTCCTCGTAACCCAGCAACCTGGGATGATCACACATAAATATAATTAAATTAAAAATATATTGCAAGTCACCCATAAGAAACCCTTAAGATGCTATTTTCATGCAAATGTTCCTGTATACTAAAGTGAGTTTAAGAACCACAGAAAATACACTACATGTGGGGAGAATTCTTTCTAAATGTAAAAGTTTCCCATGAGATGGCAGCAGCTCTTTAAGAAGTGTATTACCCAGTTCTTTCAGCAGCTTCTCTTTGTGATTGCTGGAGAAAATACAACATTTACCAAAACTGAAAAGATTCTAAGTAGTTGTTGCACTGAAGAACAACTCTGGAGAAATGATAATGGAACAATGACATTCTACCATCCTCCTTTTTGGGTTTGATGATGATCAAGATGACAACAATATCTGAACTATTTTTCTGGCTCTAAAATAAGACCAACCCCGCTCCCCGCATCTAAATGGAATGTTTCATAAACCAGAGTGAGTTACTTCTCCATACCACATAGAGTGTTCACATGATACCTTTTTCCACGGGCAATTGAGTTTTAAATGTAGGTGATTTATACCTTGGAAATAGAGACGGTCAATATTTTTTCAATTTCAAAGACATTTTGAAATTAATAAAATAAACAGGAACATGTTCTGGAAATTTCGCCATTTACTTCAGTGGGCCCAGGCTTTCACCCATTGGAAATCCTTTTAGAATTTTAATTTTGTTTTTTCTATAGTTGCTTAGAAAACCTGGGCACTGAACACAACATGTAGAAAACTGCAGTGGAGCACCTGACAGGTGCCATTAGCATATCCACAAATGTAGTCACGATGAAGAACTTCCCAAACAGGTGTAAAATTGATCATTGTTAGCCATTTTACCACATGAATTCCTACTCCTTAGATATTTTTATCCATTGAAATGAATTTGGAACATTTACAGCTGCATCTTTTTTCAGCACCATGTGATCTGTATTTTTATGTGGAAAATCTATTTAGTCCTCTGATGGATGAGGTAAGAAACTCAGGTGACCCTCACTCTATTGCTGGATTTTCAGTTTGCCATTAAAAATATTACTCTTTTCCAGAATATTGGCTGTAAAACTGTGCCTTGTTAAAGTTACAATCAGAGGGTGCAATAAATGGGTGATTCAAGCATATATTATTCAGTGTAATGCTTGTCTCGGGGCACTTGCCTCTTTGACTCTGCTGCAGTGTGTGCAGCCCAGCAATCCCACAGCTGCTGCTGTGGTGGAAAACACACAGTCCCTCACTTAAATAATATATCCCCTTCTGCTCCAGCTCTCCTTTGGTACAAAGACAGTCCCTTTAAAATTTAATCAGTAACTTTATCATTGCCTGCAGGCAAATGGTACCATGCAAAAGTGCCTTTGGAGCAGAGAAATCTAATGGAATTGTACCCTCCCTCCCTTTCACCTTTTCATTTAATCTTCATAAAAATTATAAGAAATAGTACCAAAGAAAGGGAGGGGAACCAGAGTGCTACTGTCATAGCTGAGTTCTACTTCTCTGGTGAACGTGTCTCAGTAATAGCAGAATTCTTAGCACTTCTGCTGTGAGTACAGATTGGGCAAAACTCAAGCCACTCTGCCACAGACAATTTATGAAGAAACAGGCACTACTCTTTGCCCCAGAAATGCAAGATCTGGTTGACTGAAAATGCACCCTCTTGTGTGTGTGCATGTATGTTTTTATAACTAGCACAAACCAAACCATTTCTGAAATTTCAAAATGGCATTTTTAAACCATTACATAAAGATATTCCTGGAAGATAACCAGGTGCAAGGTATGTGTGTGGGAAAAGATTTGGAGCAAAAGTTGGAAGGTGGGAGTTTAATGAACAGTCTTCCGCTTGTAGTTGTGTACTTTATTCAAAAGTACATTGTTACCTTTGAATTGTTTCTCTGAGCAGAATTCAGCCAGCCACAGGCAAATGACCGTAATCAAGCACACCATGAATATAACAGTGGTGGGAAATGGGGTTGGGTGTGGGTCACAGCATAGAAGACCCTGGGCCAAAATCATTGGAAGAACCTGGGATGGATAAGAAAAAAGTTAATTTCCAGGAGTGGTGTTTGGCCTAGAGCAGTGGTTCTCAAACTTTTTTTTCGCAGACCACTTAAAAATTACTGAGGGTCTCGGTGGACCACTTAATGATCTTACAAATGTTGCTTGTACCGTTAGCTAACTATTGTAAAGCACTTTGGATTAAAGCGCTATATTAAAAAAACGGAATAATTAACATTTTTTTGTTCTACAAATAAAATATGTTCTACTCATATTTTAAGATCAGTAATCTGACCTTTCTAATGCGATGGATTACGAGTGGTTACGAGTACTTGTGGCACCTTAGAGACTAACACATTTATTTGAGCATAAGCTTTTGTGATGTAGCTTACGAAAGCTTATGCTCAAATAAAAGTGTTAGTCTCTAAGGTGCCACAAGTACTCCTTTTCTTTATACATAGATACCTGCACACTAAGCCACATATAAAAGTTCTGCACCAAATGCCTAAGTATCTAAAAGAGACTGACATCTTTATAGCTCTATTACAATATAGTATTAACTTGAGGTTGTTATTGTTCATCTTTTCTTGCATGTTACAAGCAGCCATTGGTTGAGACCCAGAGCTCCTCACACTGGCTTAGGGAGTATCTGAACCATGCTCTGATGTCTTCTATCTCACATATGTATCAGATTTGTGTAGCCTCATTTTAACTGCTGGGTTTTCTCTTGTGTGCTGTAATGTGAGAATTCATTTCCTTGCTGCTGCTGTTACCAGTAGGAAAAACTTCCATTGTGGTTGTGCAGATTTGAGGACATATGTTCTAGAATATAACAGCCCTTTAAAAAATCCAGTTGTATGTCAGATTTTCTGTCAGCTTTTATATACATGTGTCCAAAATGTTTGTAACTGCTGGTAGTCTCAGAAAACATGCATATGGTGACCCACTTGCCCACATCTACAAGAGAGTTTGGGGCTATTTGAGTTCTCTTTGCTGGTGGCTACAAGGATTTAGAAATCTGGCATTATTTCATTGGAGTTCTCTGTGGAGGAGGTAACATTATGGGCATATTGCAGGGTGTCTGCTCAAGAGCTGTGATCTATGGCTCTTTGAAATTCTCATTGCCATGTTGATGTGCTGCAACATCTATTCAAGCAGGATTCAGAGTTTCATAGAGATAAACTTGTTTGAGATATAAAACACTCGCTGTGTTAAGTGTATCTGGTGGAGTTGTCTCTTTCTGGTCTACACAGATAGTGATTAAAAAAAAACTTAACTGAATGTTCTTCTAGCTTCCCCCTCTACTTGTGATAAAGCTTGAAAATCCTTCCACAGTTGTCTCGATTTTACTTCTCAACCTTCATGGCCTCAATTGCATCTCCCATTCTTCCAGCCAAAGAATAAGTGATGGGACTCTCTTCAACTCCTGTTAACAATGCCACCTGTTTGATTGGAGGGGTTGCTGAGACCAAATTTAAAAAGTTTCTTCTTTCCTTCAACCCACTGGCTGAGCCTGCTGTCTAAATTATGCCAAGGGCCCCTGGATAGCCCAGGATCAGAAGGGCACATAAGTGACTTAATTTAGCTTCCCCTCCTACCAGGCTGCGAGTTCACCCTTTGCATTTTTTATATTCTGTGTGGAATGTTTTTTCTGTTATAAAGAGAGGAACCTGCCGCCATAGCATGAAGATTGCTTTTTCAGGTCATCATATGGTCATAGAATTCCCTTCCCCTCTGTGCTGCAGGTGCATCACCTGAGTCCATTCTAGATGAGCATAGAATTCCAGCTCAGACCTTCCCTCCTCTCAAAAACTGTATCTGAGTCAATTCCAGATAAGCACATAGATACTTTCAGAAAGTGAGTTCAGGGGGAACATGACTGGCATGGATGCTGGGCAAATAACTTGCATCATTAATTTAATCTCTTTCTGTGGGTGAACATGGCAATCATGATGTCATCAAATATTTGCTGTACAATTTCTGCAAATAATTCTTGGGCTGTAGATGGTTTGCAAGCTGCTAATTGGGAGTATTTGATATTCAAAACTTGTAGTTTAAACATTTGTTAGTTTGATAGGACACATTGATTCTGTGTTCCCTTATTTGAGAAGAGTAACTTTGTTAGAATCAGGTTTATAGCATGAAAACCCACTTTCATAATTCGCTCTGTGAAGATTCTTCAACTTTTCCTTAAAATTCACTGTTTCAGTAAATATTCTTTTGCTAGAGCATTCACAGACATTGAACACAAAAAGGAAACAAACCGTCAAAGTGAAAATTTTTTTAAAACCAAGCCTCTGAAGGTACATTTGTGAAAACTGTGTTCAGCATTCACCCAGCTCTGGGGAGGATATGCTTACTGTACTAGGTGTGACAGATATGGTAATTTCCTTGGGAGACCTTATAGAATTAAGTTTAAGTATCTTTGGGGTCCATTGTCTTGAATGAATGGTTTATGTATTGTGGATTGGGATTGTATGTAACCTTTCGAGGGAAGAGATGTGAGATCTGGAGGCTCAAAGAACTATATTAAACCATGTGCCAGACAACAATGCACACTTGAAACAAAATGCATGAAGCAGCTTTCCTGAGGAATATCCATGGGGCAGTTAATGCAAATTCCTCACCCCCACCTTTTTGAAGCTATGCCCTGAGCAGTGGGCCACTGGCTGCTGATCACCTGTTACATGAGGCCAAGACTAAGACCCGAGTTGTATAAAGGAAGAGATTGTGGTAACTTATAATTGTGGGCCATTACACTATTAATAGCCTTAGAACAGAAAACAAAGCAAAGAGGCTGGCCTAGTTAGGCAGTCTGGCTTGCTGGGAATATCACAGTGTAGGCAGCAAACTGTGGAGCTTGGAAAAAACCTCTGGTCAGGAGGGAGAGAGATATGGGTCTCGGCCAAAGAGAGCTGAGAGCTGAGGAGCCAGGAGCCTAGGCTGGGTCCCTTAGTGTATCATGGAGGGGGAATACAGGTGCAGCTGCCCTGAACTGAGACCCAAGCGTATGGGGCAGTGCTGCATTCTACGCCATGCACCTGGTATGGCAGGCAGCTCTGCAAAGCAAAGTTCTTTTTGTGGGTGGAGTCTGAAGGTAAATCTGGTGAACATGGAAATCTGCTTCATTTTCTTCTCTTCTGAAGGCTGCACAGAAAGGCCCATCTGCATGCAGAAATTGTGAATTTGTTACTGAATTCGGAGACATCGATGTCAGCTGCTCTTAAATCAAGATAAGTGTCTTCCCAAGGGCCTTGCAATTCTTTAAGTAAATTGAACTAGTTAAATTGGTAGAATATCAGTGTGGCATCAGCCTAAAGGCCATTTGATATGGACAAAAACTCAACCCAGGATCCTCTCCTCACTTCCATTAACTGAGGGATCCCTCTCCCTGTCTGACACTAATTCACATGCCCTTATCTAACATTTCACAGATGGCAGTTACCTATAAATCCCAACCTGGAGCTCTAAGCCCTTCTGTTTGTTCCAGCTGTGGTGTTTTTTCCTACCATCAGAGTGTCTCCCACACTGAGAAATAACTGCTTAGCACAAAGTAGCACTGATATGCAGGAACATGATCAGGGCACAGGTAAATATAAGATTCCAGCTATTGTACTATCAGAATAAAAGTGCTGAGTCTTGAGAAAGGTAGGGGTGGAAGTTGGTTGGGGATGGATAATGTATTCCAAACAAGATACAGAGGGTGGGGGTTACTCTCACTACAATCCGTGGACACAAGAATATAGTGTGTCCATTCTGGAAATGGGGAGTTGCTCACATAGGGATTGATCTGACAGTCTGATGCTCACAGACTGACCCTTATGCCAGCATAAAGTCCCGCTGAAGTCACTGAGGCTCACATCGGGGTAGGAATCTGCTCGTGTGAATCAGATTGCAACATCCTGCACATAGTCCCCATTAAAATTGTTTCAGACATGGAGGGAACTCCAGAAGTAAAATATGAGGCTAAACCAGAACAAGGGTTGGATTCCTGTGCCCACCAGAACTCCATTCTCTTTCTGCCCCTAGAGGCATGTTCTGTACTGTACCTGAAGAAGGGCTACCTTGAGGACAAAGCAATGCAAGTCGAAAGATCTAGTTTCATTTCCATCTCTGCCACCGACTCACTAAAGCAGGTCACTTAACCCTCCTGTGCTGCCTTTTCTGAATGTGTGCAATGGGGATACCTCCCTCCCTCAAGGGAATGTGTGAAACTTTATTCATTAATGATCATAAGGTATTCTGAGATCTTCAGAGGTAAAGTATTATTATTACTTATGGGTGTGAATACAAACTACGGTGTAACCCTGGCATTGTGCTCTCAGTCCATGTGTTTACAGCTATGTTCTGGGCTGTACTGCTCAGTGGGATGGGACAGAAGGCACAGCAGAGTAGGAGGTGGGGATGAAAACTGGAGGTAAACTTTTTTGAGCCTTCCAGATCCTTCCTGTTTAGAGGCCAGCAGTTTAGGCTCCCAACATATATTAGAGCAACTCCAGGGTTTGCTGTAATTTATGGCAGCATCTCCCACAGCTGCTTATGGGTCCTCTATGACACAGAATAGCCACAGGTTTCAGAGTAGCGGCCGTGTTAGTCTGTATTCGCAAAAAGAAAAGGAGTACTTGTGGCACCTTAGAGACTAACAAATTTATTAGAGCATAAGCTTTCGTGAGCTACAGCTCACTTCATCAGATGCATTCAGTGGGAATAGCCACACTGTATACAGCCATAATGCTAGTGGTGGTTACAGTATTTGGGCTGTATACGCAGCCCTATGCTGATCCTGCACTTAAGAAATTCTCCTTGGGGCTGTTGCAGCTTCTATACAGCCCTTGTTTACTAGTAGACAGTTTAGTAGACCTTGTTTACCAGTGTACAGAAGCTGGAGCAGTCACATCTAGCCATTGGTCACTTTGTCTGTTGCAGTTGGAACATAGTTTATATCAACAAGAAACTCTTCCCTTTCAATTAATAAATTTCAAGGCCAGAAGGGACCATTGTCATCATCTAGTTTGAACTCCTGTATAACACAGGCCAGAGAACTTCCCCAAAATAACTCCTAAAGCAGATCTTTGAGAAGAACATCCAGTCTTGATTTAAAAATCAGCAGTGATGGAGAATCTACCTGAGGCATCAAGTTGCTTCTATTAATCCTAAAATTTACCATAACCCCCAACTCCCCTCATGCCCCCCCAATTCTGAAGCTAACAATTATCTGTGCTTTCACACACAGTTCTTTCCCATTTAAAGTGATTGGAGGAGATGGGGTGGGACCATGGGATAATAGATTGGAGGGATTGCAGGCTGGTGGGGAGTGGAGTTAGAGGGCAGGTGTCAGAGACAGACATGAAGTGAAAAGCTGCTCTGTAAACTGCTGACCTAGTGTTTGGATCTTATGCTGAACTCTTTGGCAGGCCTCCCAACAGGGTCGGGTTTAAAATAAATTCTTGGTTCCATGACAAAACTATAGTTCCAGTCAAACAGCTTCGCTAAATCAACTGATTGTTTCCCTTCCCAACCCACCCCATTCCTACAAATATCTATCTTTTTCAGGGATGTGGAGAAAGAGAGGGAACTGTATAGTATTTTTTATAAATAAGCTGAGGGTCATGTGATATCTGTTTGATATTAGATATGCCAGAGATGTAGTTGGTTGGCCTAAGGGGAACTTACAAAGTGTAAGTAATACCAATGCTTGTAGGCATTCTATTCTGTTTACCCTTTGCACCTTTTGAGGAAGGAAGTAATAATTCTTTGTTACAAAGGTGCTGTTTGTGTCCCTGCAAATGTATGCTGTCCTAGGCTCCCAAATGGAAACTCATACCCATGCCAAAATTGAGTTGGAACTGTGGTTGAGGACCCAGGGATCTCAAAGATCTGCCAATCT